>NC_135987.1:11340616-11670258 GCF_053455715.1 Rhinoraja longicauda
GGTGCAAGTGAACCTTTGCCTAACCTGAAAGGACTGTCGGGACTCCCTGGACAGAATCGAGGGAGGGGGTATTGCGACAAGTGTTGCGTCTTTTGCGGTTGCAGGGGAAGGTACCTGGGGAGGGGGCGGTTTGGGTGGGAAGGGATGAGCCAACCAGGGAGTTGCGGAGGGAACGTTCTCTGCTGATGGCGGAAAGGGTTGGAGATGGGAAAATGTGGCTAGTGGTGGGATCCCGTTGGAGGTGGCAGAAATTTCAGAGGATTATGTGTTGTATGCGACTGGCTGATGGGGTAGAAGGTAAGGACTAGGGGGACTCTGTCTCTATTGCGACTAAGGGAGGGGGAGAAAGGCCGGAGCTGCGGGGTACAGAGGAGACACAAGTGAGGGCCTCATCTATGATGGGAGAGGAGAACCCCCGTTCCCTAAAGAATGAGGACATCTCGGATGTTCTACTATGGTACACCTCATCTTGGGCGCAGATGCGGCGTAGACGGGGGAATTTTGGTGGAGTCTTTGCAGGAAGGAATGTGCGAAGAAGTGCAGTCGAGATAGTTGTGGGAGTCAGTGGGTTTGTAATAGACATCAATCATAGTCCATTTCTTGTGCTGGAGACTGTGAGATCAAGGGAGGGAGGTGTCGAATTGGTCCAAGTAAATTTGAGTGCAGGATGAAAATTGGTGGTGATGTTGATGAAGTCCATGAGTTGTGCATGGGTGCAGCAGATAGCACCAATGCAGTCATCAATGTAACAGAGAAAGAGTTTGGGGATAGGGCCAGTGGACACCTGGAACAGGGATTGGTCAACGTACCCTACATAACCTTGATAGGTAGCCTTTCAAACCATGACCTGCACTGGTGTAGTTTACAATGCTAAATAAATGTTAAATGCATTCATCCAAATTATGTGTGAATGATAACATACACCAACCTTAAACTAAAGCGTCAACGACTAGACAGAGACATTACACGAACTACTACTTTCAATACTGTACTCATCAAAATTTAACAATGTGACCAAAGGCAATGGTGCCTTCATACCGTTTTACAACTGTCAATATGCACATTAAAAGAAACTACTGTTAATATATCTGGAAACAAATAGATGATTTTATGCTGGATTAAAGCAAAACACATTGATTTATGCAAAAAATGCTAACAAGTCTGGGAAACATTCAAACCAAAATTGCTTAGAAAAAAGTTAATGAATGTAAAAGCATGAGAATAGAAGTAGCATTTGTGCATATAGCCCAAACATACCTCACATGCCATTCAATAACGCCTATCATTCAATAACGCCTATCAATAACGGCTGATCTCCTATCATGTATTAGTTTCACACACTAAGTATACATCCCCAATTCCCCTAAAATCTAAACGTATATCAATCCTTGCCTTGAATATCTTCGACAGTGAGGCATCTTCAACCATCTTATATAATGAATTCCTAAGATTCACTATGTCCTCCTGGGAAGACATTTTTCTACATCAATGGTCAACTCTTTACTTTGGAACTTTGACCATGAGTTCTGGATGCAACAACCAGGTGAAGAATAAACTCTGTCTTGCCCCTTAACACTTGAATTTTCAAGCACCATCTGCCACCCATGTTTCTGCAGATAGCCGATTCCACTTATTTACCATACTAATTCTGAAGAATTTGACCTGAATTTTGTTCACTTTCTCTTTTACGATTCAAACCAAGTGGCTAGAATTTACTCTAGTATCAAACAATTCATTAAGCTTTATACAAAGTAACAATTATTGTTACTAATCTAAAGGATATTAATTTAGATGCAGTTTACAACAATGGATTTAGACCTAATGGTAGACACTTACTAGTGCCTCCTCCTCATCCAACCAAACCATATTCCAGTTATCATTTCACTGGAAAGTAAATTTGTACTGAGCAAAGACAGACAACTGCCAATAAATGGGTTGCACAAATTTTAATACAAATTTACAATGCTTTCTGCACCTTTTGAGAAATTAACCCAAGCAAGCAAGGGTTTAGAGACCTTTTAAAAACAGATATGCAACAAACTGAATTTGTTTCACCCCAAGTTTTGTGAACTCAACAATGCTTGCTATGAGTGTAAACATTTACTGCAGCAATCATTACATATCCATCAGTGCCTTGAGAATGCAGTGCTGCAATATGGCTATTGAACTCTGGTAGTAGATTTCTGTATGTACAGTGAAACACCAAAATCTTGACAGGAAAAGGATTTGCAACACTCTGCTTGTAGCTCGTCCATCTGCCTTACAGCAGCCCACAAAAGTGATAGTAAATGACTTCACTAACAGTAACTATTATTCAGTTCACAAAGCTTGAAAATAAATCAGTGGCATGTCATTCTTTTGTTGGTTATAATAACGTCCATACCTCCATCTTCAAGAAGACATCTTGTTTTGAAAAGTTCAGAGTTCACTTCTCACGTTATAGTTTTTTGACAACTTAATTTTTTAAGAAATAGACCTGTCAACACTTGGTACAGAAACAAAAAATACTCAAAATTCTCAAAACTTTAGTTTTCCATTCCTTTTGATGTGGAACGTAATGTAACAAACAATTACTGGAATACGTAACAGAATATCACAAATACATCAGAATATATCAAAAGAAAATTAATTAATCAATTTGGAAATCTTTTCCAAACTATTTTTGCATTTTTTAAAATCCTCATTCTTCTGTGGTTTCAAGGTGCATCAACACTTCTAACAAATAGCACTGTCTCTGGTCTCTATTTTTCCAGCTCCTTATAGTCTTTGCCTCCTCCTTAATGGAGGAGGAATATATTAGTCGCATCAAGTAAAATAAATGGATATGAAAAGTGAAGCACACGAGAATTCTGTACAGCACTTGTGCCGAACAACAATCTAAATCACCCGGAAGAAGTTCTGAAGCAATAACAACCTATACTATTCTCACTTTTAATTACACAGAACATTTATATTGCAAAAAGAATTAGGATATGGAGCAAAACATCTACCTGTTCACTTGGTGGGGGGAAAGTTGAATAAGAGAATGAGAACTAAGAAGGAAAGATTCAGAAGGATGGTAATGAGGAGAGCTGGGCCTTGCTCCTTGCAGGCTTCAGTTCTGCAAGAACCTCCTGTTAAATATTCCTCATACACACACATAATCTTACAATTATTATAAAAAGCTGGAACTATAATTCCATTTGGCAGAAAAGAAATCAGATTTTAAACTCTCAGCAATAGCACATAGGTCAAAAAGGTGCAAAACTGATTAAATTTGATTGATGCAAGGAAGATTAGCATTACAATAATTTAGATAAATAAATGATCAACTAAAATGTGAATGCCCGCATAAATTTTGGAATCATCAGATACACACAAACAATTAAGCGGGAAAAGCTGCTAGCTATCAGCTGCCATAGTGGATTAAGGATTGAGAAATGTATGAGAACAAAGCTTAATACCTACATCTTTCTTCACAATCATTTCTGACAGCTATATTTGAATCACTGATATCAACTGATTAACAGGCTTATTTTAAATGAACGAGGACTATTGATCCAACCTGGATTGTGGTGCTCCAAACACAGTCATTACAAATATCCATGATTAAGCCCTGATAATATCTTAAACAATTCTTCTCATTTTATGTCTTTCAACTCAAGGTCAAGCTCAAACTGCTCTGCCAAAGTCTCAACAAATCCATTCCTCTCCAAATAACACTGATTTAAAAAAAAATGATTTTTCTTCAATTAGATTAATTTTCCCTTTGCCAAATGTGTCTTTGGTTTGCATATTGTTAATAATATTTGAAAAACTCAAAATGGTTATGAAGAAAAGCCCCAAAAATAATAAATGAATCTTTCCTTTTGATGGCATGTTGATCAATTCAGAATATGGTGATGTAATATTTTTACAAAATGTAAGACTATCCTTTATTAATCTGGTTTGGCAGCCAACACGTAATAATGTTAATGTTGAACTGCATGTCAACTTAGAAAATGTTATATTCAATCAGCTTTCATAATTACAAAAGATATTTGGTTTGATTAGTTTTTGCAATGAATGAGGACATCATTACTGAGGAAATAAACCCTATGCTACTTTTGATAATCAGTTCCAGCAGCAAATCTTTATATCAATTCTTGCAAGGCTCAGACATAAATACACATTGTATAATTTCACTGGTTCCATTTGATAAACTTGTAAATTTTGAAGATTTTATTCTGTTGCTAAAAAAATTATTTTCTAATTGCCATTAATGAGAGTCACTATTATCTCTAAAATATGTGCATTGCATGGATAATATGCTTTTGCTTCATTGCTTTTGTTTAGTCTAGACTTTGAGAAAATGGTAGCATTATTTTATCCAGTGAATACATTTTGTTACTGAGTAGCTGCCTTCAAAGCCACACACTGGTAATACAATAGAGATAGCTACTCAGCATTCATCAGAGTTGAAATCTCTTGACATCAATATATCTTAATTGGACAATCACAACCCACAAATGGAACTATTTATGAACTGATTTGCAGACAAAATAACGGTACTGCAACTTTAAATTAAAAAATGTGCAACGGATTTGAGTTATCATATCCCTCTGATCGAGAAAAGACTTCATCATCTTGCTCCTTCTAAAACTAGGTCCTTAGCCTGGCAATTCATGGATCTTCAAGTGCATATCCAATGTTTACTTTCAGCAAGCATCTTAATTTAACCAATCAAACAGTCTCATATTTTGATCCAGAGGAAAAAAAAACAACCAAGTCTCATGGGAATCCAAATCACAGTTGGTGGAGCCCTTAACCCGTGGAAGTCAATCAACACAATCTGGTGAAGATATCTGAGATACCTTGCACGTACCATAGAAAGGTAAAGTGCACAAATAAATTTTTATTTGCCATCCTACATATCTTCTGCTGCAACTAAGAACCTATGTGTTATTCTGATTCAGGACGTCACTTTCAACAAGGCAACATCAACATTTTCAGTCTCTGGATTTTTTTTCTGTGCTCATGGCCTGGGAGCAATGGCAAGGCCAACATTTAATATATCTCCAATTGCCCTTGAGAAGCTGTTGATGAACTGCTTTCTATTGCTACAGTCTGCAAGATGCAGGATGTAGGTTCTCCTAGACTGTCAGACTAGTAGAGTACCAGGATTTTGATTAAGTAGCACATTTCCAAGTGCGGATGGTAGGACGCTTGAAGAAGGACATGCAGTTGGTGGCAGGCCAATGCATCCTTTGCCTGTAGCCTTTTAAATGTTAGTAAGTGGTAAGATCCCTTGATGGAACCTTGGCAGCTGCAGCAATGCATTGCTTGCAAAGTTTCTTTTACAACAAATATGCAATAAGATTTCACAGAAGGACATTGGTTAAGATTTAACAGAATATTACAAGTAGAACAACCAAAATGAGGATGGTGGGTGCATGGAATGAGATGCCAGAGGAGGTAGTTGAGACAGGAATGAAAACAATATTTAAAATACACATGGATTGGAAAGGTTTGGAGTGATATGGACAAATCAGGCAAATGGGACTAGCTTAGACAGGATATCTTGGTTGGAATGGATAAATGAGCTGAAGGGCCTGTTTCTGGGCTGTATGACTGTGAGATAAATGAGCAGGAATGCAGCTTGTTTCCTGAAAAAAATGTGGTGTAAATTTTCAATAACAATGGAATAAACTTTAACACATTGCTGAAACTCGAGCATCAAAGGAAATACATATATGTTTGAAGTGCAGCATTTGCATTCAAGACATAACATTCCATGTAGCATGCTGTTTTACTTCAGCTTTTGTTATTCCACCAGAGTGCACCGTACTTGGATGTTTCCATGTCCCCACTGACCAGGTCTTGATGCAGCAGGGCATTTGTGCTGACTTGAAGCATCCCGAACTCCAATGGGTTAGTTTAGATAAGGTTTGGCTCTCGGGAATTGCAAAGAGAAACTGCAGCCCATGAAAGACAAGCATCTCAGCCCTGCCAGTTTAAAAACTATGTAATTTTAATAATTGCTGAATATTTTGATTTTCAGCAAGAAGATTTGATTTTCGGCATCACAGGTGATTTCCTTCCCTCTGAAGCCAAGAAATGACAACTTTGCACCACTTACAAACTACCTCAGTCTTTTCTCTAATTATTTTAACATTTTACATTTTCTTTCGTGGAATTTTCACCACTATCTGTTTGAGTCCGATTTCTATTTATGTTTTATTCCCGGCTTCTCTATCCCACTTTCCCAAATCTTAACCAAGTTACCATTATGTCTCAGATCAGTTTATCCCAAAGAAAATGCATTGATCAACGATTTCTTCAAATACTATCTGTATGTTGAAGGTACCTGTGGCATTTTTAAAGCAGAATGCATGACAATATAAATTCTGCATGGTTGATATTTATTGCACACAGAGTATCACCAATTAGCAAAATTTCTAACCTGTTTTCAATCAAGTTTCAGGCAGTAGATTTTCAAACTTTATCAATTAAAGCTGAAAAAATCAGAGCTAAGCATAATAAATCAGCTTTCTACAAACTATAAAACTCTACAAGTGAACCTTCACTAGTAAAGTCACAGAGAACTTGTTGTTCAAATGCAACATGTGAAAAGGTTACTGAGATTCCCAGCAATTTCAGATCCAGATATATTTAATATACATGTACAACTAGATTAATTCAAAGCCATTTCATACTGTGCAGAATACATCAATACCAAGATGTTAAATTAGAGAATTTTGTAAGTGAATCGTATCCTAACATAGTTTTTTTTAATTATGCAG
Organism: Rhinoraja longicauda; assembly: GCF_053455715.1. Lineage (NCBI taxonomy): Eukaryota > Metazoa > Chordata > Chondrichthyes > Rajiformes > Arhynchobatidae > Rhinoraja > Rhinoraja longicauda. Next base: position 11,347,378 of record NC_135987.1, read on the forward strand.
GCTTCAACTTGTTTTAGGAATGGTATTTAGAATCACTTCACTGTTTAAAATGGATAAATTTGTGCTTCCTTTGCTTCCTGTATATTAAGGAGAAATATACTATAACTGCAAAAAGTGTACAGATATAAATGCAAATGCAAAAAAAACCTCAACAAACTTAACACAAATATGAAACCAGCAGGAAAAAATGACTGTTCAAGCAAATTTAAATTGTATTTTTTCATAAATATTTGGGTGCTTATAAAGTCTATCCTGGAGATATCAATAGACAATAGACAGTAGACAATAGGTGCAGGAGTAAGCCATTCGGCCCTTCGAGCCAGCACCGCCATTCAATGTGATCATGGCTAATCATTCTCAATCAGTACCCTGTTCCTGCCTTCTCCCCATATCCCCTGACTCCGCTATCCGGTATATCAGTACAGAATTGTGATATATTTCTTTGAGACAGATAGATCAAACAGCTCAGCTATAATGCTTGTACACAATCCAATACTCCCATAATTTTGCACAGGACAATTTCAATATTCTCTAGATAATTAATTCAAGTCTCCAATTCAGTAAGCTAACCATTACACTAACAGACTTACCTTCACTCTGTTCATTACCTTTCCCCCACTCACCTATTAATTCCTATGCACCCAATTTCCTAGATCAGATGAAGATACTGACTATTATGGGAACCCTGCAGCAGGCTCTTGGTGCTCTTCCATCAGCGCATACTTCTCATGTAAAACACTGGTACATATAATTGAAAAGTAAAGTTTTCAGAGGCTCTTTGAGTTAAACTCAGAGATCAAGTTGAAAGGTAAAATGTGACTCAAACAAAGCAATATTTTAGAACAAACAATAATTGTGCATGTTAGATCCAAAGTACACAAAAGCACGAAGTTTACTTCAGATAAGTGTTTATGGTGTAATGGAGACCAATGCAACTTACTTAGAAGAACTGCAATTGGAGCACCAAATGAAAAGAAAACTTTTGTCCTGGCATTGAGAGTAGGAGAGTGATATTCAAAAAAGGTACTGCCACTGAAGAAATATAGTCGAATAAGGGAAATAAAGACAGAAAATAATAAAATAACATTTTCTTCAAAAATGACGTTGAAGATTCCACATACTGGACGAGATGGAATTAAAAGATCCCAAAGCACTATTTTAAGTTTAAGGAATGGTCCCAATATCCTGATCAACATTCTTCCTTCAACCAATACCAAAAATGGATAAATGGCTATTTATCTAAATGCCAATGGTGGGTTTTTACTCTGTGCAAATAGAATACATCACAATCGAGGCTGCAAGTTCAGGAGCAGGTCACTGACTGAAATTCTGAGAATCCAGAAGTATAAAATTTCAAATTATCCTTTTAGCAGGGCAACCAGCAATTGAGTCGAATGACCATTATTACAAAGCACTTCATGCTTAGATGCCTTCATCTGTGATGCTTCCTGCCTATAATTTTATTTCAAGATCTTCTGTGTTCTTCATCTGCGGTCTTCATCTGTGCTGTAAATTTCTATGATTCTCAAAGTAATTGGAGATTCAAGGACTGAACAATTATTTACTTTTACTGATTGATTTCTTTCCCCTTTACTTTCCTCCTTATCAAGCACAATTAACCGAGAAATTACATACAATTTGCCTTTATGAATTTATGCACAATAATATATAACCTTTTCCATTCTTCCTCTGACTTATCTTCATAAGTAGTAAATGTTAGAAAAAAATGTTTTTAAACTGCAGTGAAGAGGGAGGAATAACAACCATTCCTCTTTGTTCTTCCCACCCCTCCCTCTTCTCTGGAACACAAAGCAGGCCTGTGATCTAACAATTCCTCATTCCAGTAAAACGTCTGGTCACGTTCTCTCTCTCTTCAACCAGCTGAATACTTACATTACTTTCTGTCTATATTTCAGATTACCAACATCTACAGCTTCTTGAGCCCCATGTGATTTTAAATGTTTGTGAATTCTAACCTTTCACAAACGTTCAATATCAGTAATAGTTCTGCCAGCAGGTGACGAGGCTGACAGGGCCCCACCAGCTCTCAAACCCATTCTAACAGTATAGCTGCTTGTACCGTGACAGCTCTTATGATACACCATATCATGCTCTGGTGCAGGGGTTAAGGGCTTGCGTGTATTTATCACAGAGCAACCTCAAAGATAATTTAGACATGAGGGTATGAACCATGATTTAGTTGTTTGTAGATGCCACAATAACTAGCTGTGTGGTTGAAAGTGAGCAATGCAAAAAGTAGACTACAGAAAATGTATGATGTAGTCACTTTGGCAGCTAAGTGACAAATGGAATGGAGTTTTAAAGAATTGTAAGGTATTGCATTTAGTAAATATAGAAATTACAAGTGAATGTGCAACAAATAATATGATCCTGAGATAAGGAGTTTATGCTTACAGGTTATGTAAGAGCAGAAGGAAGGTGGATACAGTTTAAAAATTATTTAATCATGGTAAATCATTGGCAAAGGCAGCATTTGTTGTGCATTCACGAAAGAAAGGGTATATAAAATAATTTCCTTCACAGGACAAGGCACAGAAGAGCAAGAAATTCATACTCAAATCACATAAACACTGACCACTTCAAAGATACTGTCGACATTTGCAATCACTCACAAGAAGGATGTGGCAACATTGGAGAGAGAAATAAGAACATTGGTGAGGATTATTTTTTCCATCTGGAGGATGGAAACTCAATGAATAAAGAGTAGTGGAGTGGTGCAGTCATATATTGGCTATTCCACCCATCTTAAGCCATCCTTGTGCTTATTTTCAAGTTTGTGAACCCACTGACCATCTTCTACAACTTCAATCAATGTACATGCTTGGTGCGGATATGCGCACTTTCTTGGTAAGCTAATGGACACCATCTGATATGTCAACATACATACATTGTCCGCAGATGACCATAAAACTTGTGGCTGTTTAGTTTAGTATTGTCAGGTATACGGAGGTACAGTGAAAAGCTTTTGGTGCATGCAATCCAGTCAAGGAAAAGACTATACATGATGACAATCAAATTGTCCAGTGTACAAATAAAGGATAAAGGGTGTAACATGTAGTGCAAGATAAAGTCTGACAAAGTTCCTCAAACCTGCGCCACTACTCAAGATGATCATTGTTGATCTATGCCTGCTATGAAAAGTAATGAACAGAATTAGATACTCTGAAAATGACACTTGATATTCTTGCACCAATAGGCATTTCACACTCCACAAATCTTTCCTTTTCCTACAGCTTTATTGGAGATAAATTGAATCTCTCTCAAATTCACTGGGTGGCGCCAGCAATGGCTGCCTTGCCAACAGTCTGTCTGTCTTTTCCTTCTTTGTGTCTGTTTTGTGTGTGTCAAATGTTTTTTCTTTATGTTCTTTAGTGTATGTGGGGGATGGTGGGGGGGGCTTTTTCTAATCTTTTACCTCGATAGAGATGCGATTTTTTCCATATCGTATCTCCGCCCGCACTGCGGCCTAACATCGTGGAGTTGGCAGCCTTTGCTGGAGATCGACCGGGAGCTCCATTGCGGGAGCCTGCAGATGTAGCATCACGGAATTCACGATCCCTGTCGGGGGTCGTCTTTGGGGCTCTAACCGTGGGAGCCTGTGGGACTTTAACATCGCGGAGCCCACAGTCTCTGGTATTGGGGACTCCAAACCGCAGGTGTTTCGATCAACCCGATGCGGGAGTTTCGATCCTCCTGACGCGGGGGCTTCGACCGCCGGCTGCGGGGGCTTTGACCGCCCTGACTACGGATGATTTGACTGCCCCGACCACGGGAGAATAAAGAGGAAGGAGATTGGCCTTTGTTGCCTTCCATCATAGTGAGGAATGTGGGGAATCTGCTGTGGTGGGTGTTTATGTTAACTTTTATGTAATTGTATGTCTTGTTGCTTTGTTTTAGTATGACTGTATGGTAATTTGAATTTCACTGTGCCTAAGGTACATGTGACAATAAACTGACCTTGAAACCTTGAAACCCATCAGTGCATTTTTCTCTTAGTGAAATACTTTACAGAAAAGCTTTCTGCCAAACATCTTTGACGTGATTATATTTTACCCTCTGGTTGTGCCTGATGACAATACTCAACTATTCTCAAAGCAATACTTTGCTTCATTTCTCATTGAGATGTTATACTTCATTCTTTCTGCCCTACTGCTTACGTTATATCATATTCTCAATCACGAACTGTGGCTACAGTTTGATTTGTATTTTTCGCAACAAAAAATAAAGAAAAATTCAATGTTTACCACCAGGCGGTTATAATCATAACACCAAGAATATTCTCGGCATCTCTTTATTTATCATATATTATGACAATTCTTAGAGGCATCAACCTCTGGAGGTACAGTCTTCCAGAATGTGCATATCTACTCTTTCATTGAATTACTGTTACTACAACATAATTTCCAGGTTATGGTTGATAAGTTCACCTTTCATTTAAAAATATTTACTCTATCAAGGTTCCCATTAATCCTCCCGCGTGTTCTAGCCATCCATACTTGTGAAGGTAGCCCAGTTGCTAAATCACTTGGCCAAAGCACATGGTGAAGACATCAGTGCCTAAAACAGCATAACAAGTTCAATTTGTGCCAAGCGGACACTAATATGAAAACAAAACAATGTCAAAAATGCATAAGTTTCCAATTCCAAAGTTTCAAAATTAATTCACACCACCAATTATATTTATATGTTTATGATAATCCATTACATTGCAACCAGCTGTTGGTAGCAACATTTGTTGATCTGAAAGATGTTCATATCACCATCTATCTTTGATAAGATTCACCAGTCTCCCATGTCAATTAAATATTCAGGATTGCATTTTTCAAGATAGAAAACGTGCTTTGCGTTGCTCATTCTATTTTGAAACAATAACCGACTCATTCTACATTCCTGATCTCAAATGCTCAGGTGGAGGTACACTCTAGCATTGGAGGCTTGCTGCTACTTCTAATATCAATCATAGTATGATGAATGCCCATGCACAAATGTCAAACTCAAACACATGGTTAGATATCAGGAACTTTTTCTGCCTCCGTATGTGCACTTATTCCATTTTCCAGAATAGTTCATTAGATTTTCACAGTGTGCATTGCTACTCCACGTAGCAAAATTGACATGTTTGGAGTCCATGCAACTAACATATTGACCATAATCAATAAACTATTTTGAAAGAAAATACTATATTTATGGAAAATACTATATTTATTTGCATTTAGATGGATGGATAGATGGATAGATAGATTGATTCCTAAATCCATCTGGGAAACATTTATTTGCAACCATCACCTTCCAATATGTACTGAATGTATCCAAACTCCTTTACCATGTGATATCATTCAATCTTTTGAAAACAAGAAATAATTTATCTCCAGTAACTTTTGTGCGATCAACTCTTGATCAAATTCAATCAGGGTACTTTTGTCCAGTAGCTTTTGTCCAGACTTTCTTGGATAATTATTGATAAAGGTACCCATTAAATAGACCACTGCGTTAAATGTTTTCTGATATCTCTTTAAATCTTGCCTACCACAGATCCTGTGGAGGATCTGTTGTGCAGGAGAAGAAGAATTTTGGAATCAAATACTAAAATGTACTACAACAAATGACCCCTTCAATATTGATGCTGTCTTAAATGTTCTTAATGTTATCCAGTCACGACTCACTGGACATAGAACTCCCCATCTTGAAATGTGCCTTCTCGTGCAGAACCAAGTCTTTGGACTACTTCCAAAATAATTCATGGAATACCCAACGAGAGTTTCTGAATTACCTCCACTGGACTGAACTGAATTAACATCAGAAACTATATCATATCACCTCGTCAATATTAGAAAACGGAGAGTAATTTATACGAAGATAGACACAAAATACTGGAGCAACTCAGCGGGACAGACAGCATCTCTGGATAGAAGGAATGAGGGACGTTTCGAGTCGAGACCCTTTTCCAGACTACACGCATGATTTGTACGTATAGCTATGTGCACAGCCGCACTAAATGTTTTCACTGCTAACACATGTCGAATCGTATAGGCTGTCTGAACTATTCCATATTATTTATGAAATTATCTTTTTTGTACCCAATCTTCAGGTCAAGGCTGACCTGGTTCTGTTCTATGGGCTTGAACATGGCTCATAAGGCTATTGTCAGATGTGCAGAAACTGCCACAGATGGAGCAGGAAGTGTTGGACTGTAGAGTACTGCTTACTGGGTAGTGTGGGAGCTGGCACCCTCCTCCTGCCTCCTTATCATCTGCCTGGACTTTAAAACATTTCTGTGGTATCCCAGACTCCCATTTTGAACAACACTATTTGATCTACATGGCAAATTTGTTTATAAAGACATCCAAAGGAACTTGCAGCTTAACACTGATTTGTACCTTAGCTTTCCTCTCCAGATGAGAATGGATGCATTATTCAAAAACTGCACCTAGTTTGTATGGAAAATGAAAATATCAATAAAATAGAGGACATTAAACTTTCTCAGAGATCATGTTTCATAATGATCCTCCTGCGCTCATACTGCGCTCCTCAAAATCACAAACGACATTCTCCTCTCCTCCGACGCTGGCAACCTCAACATCCTCATCCTACTTGACCTCAGCGCCGCCTTTGACACCATAAATCACTCCATTCTCCTCACCCGACTTGAAACCTCCCTTAACATCACCGGCACAGCCCTATCCTGGTTCAAATCTTACCTCTCTGACAGACACCAGTTCATCTCCATTAACAACTGTAAATCCCCCACCGCTCCCCTCCCCCAAGGTGTCCCCCAAGGTGTCCCCCAAGGCTCAGTCCTTGGCCCCCTCCTCTTCATCCTCTACCTGTTCCCCCTTGGTCAATTAATCCGCCGTCATGGTCTCAACTTCCACTGCTTCGCCGATGATATCCAGCTCCTCATCTCCACAAAGTCAATCTCCTCCACCACACACTCTACACTGACAAACTGCATTACTGAAATAAAATCTTGGCTTCAATCAAACTTCCTCAAACTCAATTGCAACAAATCTGAAATCATCATCATTGGTCCAAAAATGCTCACCAAATCCACCCAAAACTTCATCCTCAACATTGATGGTCTCCCAGTATCCACCTCATCTCACATCCGGAATCTTGGAATCATCCTTGATCAAACCCTCTCCTTCGACAAACACATCAAACACATCACAAAGACAGCCTTCTTCCACCTCAAAAACATTGCCCGTCTCCGTCCATCCCTCTCCTCCACAGCTGCAGAAACCCTCATCCACGCCTTCATCACCTCCCGTCTGGACTACTGCAACAGCCTCCTCTATGGCGCACCCTCAAAAATCATCAATAAACTTCAATATTCAAAACTCCGCTGCCCGTCTACTCACACACACCTCGATCCGTGACCATATCACCCCCGTCCTTTATAAACTCCACTGGCTCCCCATCCCCCAGAGAATCCAGTACAAAATCCTCCTCATAACCTACAAAGCCCTCCATAACCTGGCCCCATCCTACCTGACCGACCTCCTCCACAGGCACACTCCCACCTGCACCCTCCGCTCTGCCGCTGCCAATCTCCTATCCCCCCACATCCGGACTAAACTCAGATCCTGGGGGGCAGGGCTTTCGCCATCGCTGCTCCCACCCTATGGAACTCACTACCCCAAACCGTTAGAGACTCCCCCACACTCACCACATTCAAAACATCGCTGAAGTCTCACCTGTTCAGTACTGCCTTCAACCACTGAAGGTCACCTCACCTTCTGTCTCCTTTCTCTGTTCATTTATTTATTTACTTATTTATCTATTTATTCATTTCCCTATGTTCTAAAAATCTATGTAAAGCGTCTTTGAGTATATGAAAAGCGCTATATAAATAAAATGTATTATTATTATTATTATTATAATAGCAAACCATGCCGTACTTCCTGCTCTGGAACCTACCAAGTGCTTTAGAAAAGCAAAACAAAAGAAAAACAAATCTTTATTTGTTCGAGAACAAAATATCAATTACCAGTGCAATGGATATCCAGAAAATCATGGAGGATGAAGATACATTTCGATTAAACAGGTCCTGGATCCATGATAAGTAGCTGATTTGGAGATTATGCGACGGAACATAATGCAGAGAGAGGAGTTATTCAAAGACGTACAGGTATGTAGGTTAATTGGCTGGGTAAATGTAAAAAATGTCCCTAGTGGGTGTAGGATAGTGTTAATGTACGGGGATCGCTGGGCGGCACGGACATGGTGGGCCGAAAAGGCCTGTTTCCGGCTGTATATATATGATGATGATGATATGAACACATTGAATCACATCAGTGGCCCTATTGGCACATGACATCAATTGTGATGGAGGACAAAGGAGATGGTGGAGTTCATGCTCTCAATCTATCCATGTCTGTGGATATTTCACTGGCCCAGACACTTGAAAGAGCTCTAACATGGAACAAATCCAAAATGATTTGAGTTAAATTTACAACAAAAAGCTGTTTAGGTGAGTGCCTCAAAGAACCTTTCAGGGTCATTACATCAGTAAAGGAGGAAAAGGAGAGTATGATAGATGTATTGGTGAAGAATCTGCCATTCTCTTTTCAACTCATCCGAACAACAGCCTAGCAAAAACGTCAATGGACCAACAAGTGACAAATGGAATACAAATTGACGGTTACACAGTTGAATTACTGCAACTCAAAGGCCATTTTTCAGTTGAAGTAGCTACTGGCACTGTCTACCCATTCCCTAGATGTTCTGAGAAAGCTGACTTCAATATTTTGCTAAAAGACATTGCTTTTTTCAATTATGAACTTTCAGAAAACAAATGTGAGAACATACAAATCATCATTTTGCTGGATACAACCATCAAAACACGCTCTTTGAAGAATAAGGAAACAAAAACATATTGGTTTTCTCATCAGATGATTTTTAAAGCAACTGTTTTTTCAACAGTGCCTGGATTAGTTTGCGTCAGCTGATACCCTTTTCACTTATACAAATTTGTATTCAATAATCACAGGAAACTGCATGACCTTTGATGATAGCATTGTTATCTAATTACACAATACCTGCAGGCTGAGGCTTCATGGGTCAGAGATAAGAGGAATACAGTTGGGTTTATCTCCAGGGTAATTAGGGCATGAATGCGAGTAGCCATATATCTAAATGATGAGGCCCAGTCAGAACACCAGAGAAACGTTGGTGTACATTTGAGTTGATCATGCCGGACCAATGACGTCAAAATCAATTGCTTGCTTCTGTACCTGTTCATAAGATCATAAGTGATAGGAACAGAATTAGGCCATTCAGCCCATCAGGTCTACACCGTCATTCAATCATGGCTGATCTACCTTTCCCACCTAACCCCATTCTCCTGCCTTCACCCCATAACCTCTGACACCTGTACTAATCAACAATCTATCTATCTCTGCCTTAAATATATCCACTGACGGCCTCCACAGCCTTCAGTAGCAAAGTATTCCACAGATTCACCACCCTCTGAATAAAGAAATTCCTCCTCATCGCCTGCCTAAAAGAACATCCTTTAATTCTGAAGCTATGACATCTAGTTCTAGACTTTCCCATTAGTGGAAGCATCCTCTCCACATCCACTCTATCCAAGCCTTTCACTATTCTGTACATTTCAACGAGGTCCCCGCTCATTCTTCTAAACTCCAGCCAGTATAGGCCCAGTGCCGTCAAACGCTCATCATATGTTAACATCATTTGTTAACCTGCTCATTCATTCCTGGGATCATTCTTGTAAACCTCCTCTGGACCCTCTCCTGAGCTAGCATATCCTTCCTCAGATAAGGTATCCAAAATCGTTCTCTGAGTGCTAATGACTGTATGTCTGCAGAATGGGTAAAAATGCTGAGCTTCTAATGGGTCTCAAAATGCCCAGCTTTGCACAGAGCGGGGACGTAGCCTGCATTTGATACGATAGATGGGGCCTTCTCCCTCCTGCAACTGTGTAAAGTCAATAAAATAAATATGCTTCTGCTTGAACTGGGAACTGTCATGTGCGAATGATTATTTTCTTTGTTACAGCAGCACATATTCAATGTCACGTTTATTCTGTGGAAAAGCTCCAGGAGATGGTGTTATACTAGTGGAAGTCTTCAAAGAAGGGGGAACCACTGTTGATTGGCAAACTGACAGAGCTACTTCAGGTGTGTTGTAACAAGGAAAAAAACATCCCAGGACTTCAAGGATGCCTCAATTACCCACCTACACAAGCATTCGGGGAACCATCCATTGTGCGAAAATCACAGAGGAATCTCTTCACTCTTCGATCCTAGTAAAAAACCCTTGCTAGAGCCGTGTTAAACAGACTGATCACTCACCTTTAGGGTGGCCTACTTCCAGAAGAGGGAAGCTGATATACAGAAAACCTTGGACAAAATTGCCTGTGACTGTGGCTACTTTGGCCTGACCATTAGCAGATAGAAAACAGAAATGATGCACTAACCTACACCAAACACCCCTTATACAGAACAATATATTTTTGTGAATTATTGGAAGACTGTCTGAGGACAGATTAACAAACCAAAATACTTTATAGAGAAACATGTGGTCCACAGAAAGAGATTCAAAGGCTCTCTTAGAACATCGCTAAAGAGTTTCAACATTGACACACAAAACTGGGAACAAGTCTGAAGAAGGGTCTTGACTCGAAACGTCACCCATTCCTTCTCTCCAGAGATACTGCCGGTCCTGCTGAGTTACTCCAGTATTTTGTGTCAACACTGAGAACAACACACATTGGATTACCCTGTCTTCCGTACCCACATATAAAGTGGAGTTTGTTCATGAAAGGAAACTAGAATAGAGGAAAAAACGAGGAAAACATCTTGAAACTCAAGAACCATCTCTCATCTGTTCGGAAGGTATTTTCAAGCCCAGAGTGGTCTAATTAGCCGTTGTGCACATCAAAACACGATAGACTAGATGTCAAAGGGCTTACTTGAGAATTAATGATGGATCAAAGAACAGAAGGAGCCACATTTTGGCCCAGTTTCAATGAAAAAATGGAAATATATTTCCAAACCAGGAGAGGCTATGGTTCCTTACCCTTGCTGCACTCATCAAGGGTTTCGAAGTGCTATTGATGAGGCCTTCATGAATAATTGCTGCACATTTTGTGAATAGTAATGCCATTGAATGTCAAGGACAATCACAACCCAAGTCCTTGTGGCAATAAATCCACAGCAAATGCATCGAAGGTGTTGGATTTGCATAATCATTCTCAAAATATGTAGCAGCATAAGATTGGAAAGGTGGAATAAGGAGAATTAACGCAGGCATGGGGCATAATTTTGAAGACAAACTGACTCCTCCACTTTCAGAACTAGTTTTGAGTTTCATTCCATTTCTCCCGATAATTCATAGCACATCTTTACAAGTAATCACAAACCCCAAACTCTTAATGCTGCTTTGTTGGTCACCAGTTACTAGGACGCACTTGAAAGCAATGTTACATTTTTTCTGTACTGCTTTTGATTCTTTTTCTAAACTTTGCATCAGTTGATCAAAACCACTGAGGTGTTACTAAAGGCAGTTAATGAATTTAATGTGCAATACAACAGAATTGAGACACTTCAGCTCCTCACAAGCATCAGCATACTTGAATGCACAATTATTAATATACAAATTGTAAATTGGACTCGCCTTTGAAAATAATTGCAATGTTAATTGTCAACATAAAGAAATTACCAAATAATACAAAAAATGAATGCAGCTAGCAGGAGGCACACATACATTAATGTATTATATAAATAATGCTCACTTTCATAACAATGCATGATGTGTAGTATAATATTTCCAAGGAAAAAGGAACACATTATAAATAATAGAACAGTAAAAAGTGCAGAAGAACCGAGGGATATTAGAAAGCACATCCAGAAATTCTTGCAGGCAGCAACACAGTTAAGGCAAGATACTTGCAGGATATTTGCCTTTACAGCCATGGCACAAAGTGCACGAATGGGCTCATCATGCTAGACCGATATAAAACATTATTTAGGATACAGCTCGGAAACTATGTACAACGCTGTTCAGCACACAAAACGAAAAATGCATTGGGTATTTACAAAGACGATGCCATGGCTGGAGAATTGTATTGCTCCTTTGAAACAATAGACCCTGAGGCAAAATTTAACAAGGTATTGTAGCGACTATAGAGAATGGTCCAGGTCGTCGAACCCTCGGATTGGCCAGTGAGGTCACGTGTGAACGCGACCATGGGGATTGGTCCAGGGAGCGACATCGCTGATTGGCCAGCGATGTCATGTGCGCGTTTGGCGCCCGAAATAGTTAGTTCGGCGAAGTCTTCGAAGAAGACAGTAAGTTTTTGATGGTTGTCCTTTACCTTGTTGTTTAACTCTGTATTCGAATATTGCGGCTGCAATAAACTTCTTCTACAACCAACAAGTTTCCGGACTCGCCATATTGGTGACCCCGACGTGATCTGGACGATCACCGACTATGCAGGGACCCGACGCCTCGTCGGCGATGGCCGCGCCGGGCACACCGGAGTCAAGCGCGGTAAGCGTTCACCTTCCGTGGTTTTGGACGCACGCACCGCAATCTTGGTTTATACACACCGAAGCTCAATTTCATATAAAGAAGATATCGGACGACTCCACGAGGTATTACTACCTCGTCAGCGCTCTATCATCGGAGACGACCACGCGCGTGATGCGGTTCATCGTTAATCCACCTGCGGAAAGCAAGTACGAGGCCCTGAAGAAAGTATTACTGCGAATCTTCGGGTTTAATAAGCATGGTGGTGCGGCAAGACTTCTGCACCTACCGGATCTTGGAGACCGACTGCCTTCCGTCCTCATGTCCGAAATGATGATGCTAGCCGGTGAGCATACGGATTGCCCTATGTTCGAACAGGCATTCCGCGAGAAGCTTCCTGAGGATGTCCGACTGCTGCTCACGGATTGTTCTTTTAAGGACCCCGAAGCATATGCAGCGAAAGCGGACGCGCTCATAGCGGCTAAAAACAAGGCAAAGGACCAGGCAAGCGGTTCGATCAACAAGGTCTCGACATCAGTGACCACGCCACAGCGACGGCAAGATGGCGCCACGTCTCCCGCCAATTCTCCTAAAGCCCGCCAAAAAGATCCGCACAAGCGCGGCTGGTGTTATTATCACCTACGATGGGGTAGCGAATCCCGCAACTGCCGCTCACCTTGTACCTTCGCGGGAAATGCCTCGGCCGATCGTACATAGGGGCAGTTACGATTGGCCAGAACGGGCGCCTCTATGTCCATGATCGATTCACGGACACAGAATTTTTGGTGGCCCGGGAGCCATCGTCAGTATAGTGCCGCCGACCGACCTCGAAACCAGATCGGGTAAGACAGGTCCCACCCTCATCGCGGTTAATGGCAGCCCAATTCGCACTTTTGGTATACGGAAGATGTCCCTTGTGTTAGGCCTCCGCACGTACGAATGGCCATTCATCATAGCCGACGTCAAACAAGCGATCTTGGGAGCAGATTTTCTCTGGGCTTTTTCACTGGTCCCTGATGTCCGCGGTAACGACCTCCGACCCTCCGCCGAAGATGAGCACGTCGCTCCGACAATCGCCTCCTCGCCCAGCCCTACTGTCCAGGCCGTCGTCGCGGCCCCCGACTCGTATGCTGAGATTCTGGCGGAGTTTCCAGAGCTGCTCATTCAACGTTTCGACACGTCTTCGGCCAAGCACGGCGTGGTCCATCACATCCGCACCGAAGGCCCTCCTGTTTTCGCTCGGGCCAGGAGGCTACCGCCAGACAAACTGGTGGTGGCACGGGCAGAGTTCAGGAAGATGGAGGAAATGGGAATTGTTCGTCAGTCTGACAGCCCGTGGGCCTCGCCGTTACATATGGTCTCCAAGGCATCTGGGGGGTGGAGACCATGTGGCGATTATCGGCGTCTCAATGCTGTCACCACGGCTGATCGCTACCCCATACCGCACCTACAGGACTTTTCATCTGGGCTGGAAGGAGCGGTGGTGTTCTCCAAAATCGATTTGGTGCGAGGATACCACCAGATCCCGGTGCGACCGGAGGACATACAGAAAACTGCAACGATTACTCCGTTCGGGTTGTTTGAATGGTTGCGTATGCCTTTCGGTTTAAAGAACGCGGCACAGGCTTTCCAACGACTGATGGACCGCGTGGGCCGGGATTTACCCTTTTTGTTTATTTATTTAGACGACATCCTGGTTGCCAGCACCTCAGTACAGGAACACCAGGCCCACTTGCGGACCGTTTTCCAGCGGCTCCAAGACCACGGGCTCATAATCCAACCCTCCAAATGTCAATTCGGCCTTCCTGCTCTTGATTTTCTAGGGCACAGAATTACCCCTGCCGGCGCCTCCCCTTTGCCCGAAAAGGTGGAGGCTATCCGGGCATTTCCTAGGCCCACCACAGTAAAAGGGCTACAGGAGTTCGTAGGCATGGTTAATTTCTACCATAGGTTCGTCCCGGCAGCTGCGCGAGTCATGCGCCCGCTTTTCCAATGCCTTGCAGGGAATCCGGTAGAGTTGATATGGTCCCCGACCGCAGAGTCGGCTTTTACAGCAGCTAAGGCAGCTTTGGCAGACGCCACCATGTTGGTCCACCCTAGCCCCTCCGCCCCCACGGCCCTGACGGTTGACGCCTCTGACGTGGCGATGGGCGGGGTTCTGGAGCAGCAGGTCGGTGGCCGTTGGCAGCCTTTGGCGTTTTTCAGCCGGCAACTAAATTCGGCTGAGCTGAAGTATAGCGCATTTGACCGAGAGCTTTTGGCCCTCTATTTAGCTGTTCGTCATTTCAGGTACTTCCTTGAGGGCCGCCCATTTGTGGCCTTTACGGACCATAAACCATTAACATTTGCTTTTGTCAAATTGTCTGACCCATGGTCGGCCCGCCAGCAGCGGCACCTGACTGCTATCTCCGAATTCACCATCGATGTCCGTCATGTCGCGGGTAAGCTTAATGCCGTTGCTGACGCCCTGTCTAGACCTGCTTTTCCCCCTATTTCGGCGGTGGACTGCGAAGTGGATCCCCAAGAGCTTGCGGAGGCACAGCTTCTAGCGGATACCGCTTCGGCATACCAGTCCACCACTTCGGGATTGAAGTTGGCCCAGGTAGCTTGTGGGTCAGAAGGCACAAAAGTCTGGTGCGATGTTTCTCTTCCCCGTCCCAGGCCGGTAGTACCGCCATCCCTTCAGCGCCGGGTTTTCGATGCCATTCATGGGCTGGCGCACCCGTCCATCCGCTCCACCTCTGCTTTGGTAGCAGCTCGGTTTGTCTGGCATGGCCTACGGAAACAGGTAGCGGGTTGGGCGCGTGCCTGCGTTCCCTGTCAGACCGCTAAAGTCCAGCGCCATGTCCAGCCCCCCGTACAGGATTTCGAGGTCCCGGCTGTTCGTTTTTTCCACATCCACGTGGATTTGGTCGGTCCTTTGCCTTCCTCCCGGGGCTACACCCACCTCCTCACGGTGGTGGATCGGTTCACCCGGTGGCCAGAGGCTTTCCCATTGTCTGATATTTCGTCAGCGTCTTGTGCTAGGACTTTGGCCCTTCATTGGGTAGCTCGTTTCGGGGTCCCGGCAGTTATTACCACTGACAGAGGCCCACAATTCACTTCGTCCCTCTGGGCCGCGCTCGCAGAACTGTACGGGTCCAAGTTACAACCCACGACTGCATATCACCCCCAGGCAAATGGACTCGTAGAAAGGTTCCACCGACAACTTAAGGCGTCCCTCAGTGCAAGGCTTGAAGGCCCGGACTGGGTAGACCAGCTCCCTTGGGTTCTTTTGGGCATCCGGACTGCTCCTAAGCTAGATCTCGGTGCGTCGTCCGCAGAGCTAGTATATGGCTCGACACTTCGAGTACCCGGAGATCTGTTTCCGGACCCTTCAGACCAGCTGCCTACAGTCCCATCAGTGTTAGCATCTCTCCGGGAACGGGTGGGCTCCCTGGCTCCAGTTCCGACTTCACGTCATGGGTGTCCCATGGTACATGAACCGCCTTCCCTGAAGGACTGTGAGTTCGTTTTTCTGCGAAAAGATTCCCATCGCGCCCCGTTGCAGAGGGTCTATCAAGGGCCGTTCCGGGTTTTGCGTAAGGGAACGGCTACCTTCACCTTAGACATGTGCGGCAAGAGTGAGCTCGTCTCGGTGTCCCGGCTCAAACCTGCACATTTGGATCCGGATCAACCAGTCCTGGTCGGTCAAACCCCTAGGAGAGGCCGACCTCCGTTAGTTCTGCTCAGTCCAGGACCCCCCGTTCCGACAGTTCCTCCAGGACCCCCCGTTCCGGCAGTTCCTCCAGGACCCCCCGTTCCGGTAGTTCCTCCAGGACCTCCCGTTCCGGCTGTTCCGCCAAGTCCGGAACCCCCGGCTCCTGTGGTTCAGGCTGTCCCTCTCCGTACTCGTTATGGTCGCGAAATCCAGCTCCCTGCTAGGTTCCGCACCTCGGGTTCTGGGGGGGGTCATGTAGCGACCATAGAGAATGGTCCAGGTCGTCGAACCCTCGGATTGGCCAGCGAGGTCACGTGTGAACGCGACCATGGGGATTGGTCCAGGGAGCGACATCGCTGATTGGCCAGCGATGTCATGTGCGCGTTTGGCGCCCGAAATAGTTAGTTCGGCGAAGTCTTCGAAGAAGACAGTAAGTTTTTGATGGTTGTCCTTTACCTTGTTGTTTAACTCTGTATTCGAATATTGCGGCTGCAATAAACTTCTTCTACAACCAACAAGTTTCCGGACTCGCCATAGTATATAAAATTCTGAGAGACCCAGAGAGGATTTTAAAAATAAACTATTTCCCACAGCAGGGAGATCATAGATTTAAATTAATTGGTAAGAGGATTAGGTGAAAGTGGAGAGCAATTGGTACTGGAGGCCTGAAACTTGCGTGATTGGATGTTGGAGGGAGAAGCTCTCACTGCGTTTGAAAAGTACACAAATAACTGAAATTCTGAAGGGCTCTGGACCAAAGGTTTGGAAATTTGTTCCTTATGTGCTCTAATATTCAGTTATTTCCATGAATTTGAAAACATTTTACATACATTAGAACAATACTATTCCAATATGAATTGGTCAGTCCATTGAAATGCTAATCAAAGGGGAATAAATAGAGTGCCAGAATATTTTCAGAATCATTTCAGAAATGTAATATAACAGTTGACCAAAATCTTATTCAGCCATTGAAATACATTTTCAGCACATTGCCATTGTCATCTACTCATACAGCCTTTGTCTCACCACATCCATGCCAATCATTTTGCCCACTAAAATTGTCTTTGATTGATAATTTATCTTTGCTGCTTGAGTTTTCATGAAAAGACCATGGAATAAAAATAAAACTGTTTTAATCTAAGATTAAACCATGGTAAAAAAATGAAAGAAGAACAAACCTCATAAGGTATCAAAATAAGATTTGTAAGCATTCAAGCGGATTAAAGGAGAGGTGTTACAATTAGAAAAAGGGAGAAATTGTACTTTGGAGTATAAACATCATTACAGTGAGCCTGTTTTAATACTGTGATTATCTTACTATTGCCAGGGCCAGCTCTGATGTTGACACAAGTGGCAATACTGAAATTGTGTTAAATCACATCAAGAAATATCCAAAGCTTTTTAAGGATGTGGAACATTAATAATAAAAACATTAATTAAAGCTTTCCTATTTGCATTTTTACGGAAAACACACTGACTTCATTCTCATTTAAATGTTAGCTAATATACCGGCAGATAAAGAAAAAACTAAATATTTTGCTTCAGAATTGATTGTGCTCTCAGAATATTTTAGAAATGT
Source organism: Rhinoraja longicauda (assembly GCF_053455715.1). NCBI lineage: Eukaryota > Metazoa > Chordata > Chondrichthyes > Rajiformes > Arhynchobatidae > Rhinoraja > Rhinoraja longicauda. The sequence continues at coordinate 11,365,173 of NC_135987.1, forward strand.
AGATTCCTGCATAAACATTTTTAGTAGGACTAAACCACAGTTTACTATGATTACTGCCTGAAATTGCCTAAAATTTCTATCTGTAGAGTAAACATAAACACACATTACAAATATAAGTTGATTTACCTGACAGAGAACAAGTATTCAAAAATAACAAAATTTAGATAATTTGCTATCAGTTCTTGGCAAGCAAACTGTAAAATTCATGTTATTCATGAGGGAAGCTTCAGTTATTATATCATATCATATCATATATATACAGCCGGAAACAGGCCTTTTCGGCCCTCCAAGTCCGTGCCGCCCAGTGATCCCCGTACATTAACACTATCCTACACCCACTAGGGACAATTTTTACATTTACCCAGCCAATTAACCTACATACCTGTACGTCTTTGGAGTGTGGGAGGAAACTGAAGATCTCGGAGAAAACCCACGCAGGTCACGGGGAGAACGTACAAACTCCTTACAGTGCAGCACCCGTAGTCAGGATCGAACCTGAGTCTCCGGCGCTGCATTCGCTGTAAAGCAGCAACTCTACCGCTGCGCTACCGTGCCGCCCTTGTTGTATTGACAGATGTTGTATGACTATTCAGCATGCAGACATTATGCAGGATGGACAATAACCATTTTCTGAGCTCGGTTACAAGCACCATGGAAAACTGCAGAAATCAGCAGCTACAAAATGTAAACAAATATTTGAAGACTGGATTTGTGTATCAAAGATTTTAATTTTCCAGAATAGAATTTCTCAGCATTGCACGGTGAAGCAGCCGTTCAAACGATGTAATATTAATCGATATGGATAGATATATTGCTGACACATTTTAATAGTAACTCAGTTAAATAATCTTTTCAATGAAGGGCAAGTATTCAGAAAAACCACTGAGCAAATGATGATGCAATGCGACATTTAAGAAGCAGAAGTGGTAGTGAATATGTGATATATGGAGTCTTTAAAGGCCAGCTGGTTAAAGTTCAGGACCAGCATGTTCCAGTGACAAATAGAAATAAGGATGGCTTGGTTCAGAAACATTGGATGAAAAGAGATATTGCAAATGCAGTCACAAAGTAAATGGCAGGATATGTGAGATTAAGGAAGCTGAAATCAAACAAAGCCGCTGAGAGACATGAAGGAGCAGGAAATAATTTAAACAAGGAATTAGGATGGCTAAAGGGACCCATGGTACGTTGTGGCAAGTAGGATTAAGGGGAAACCCAAGGCATTTTACACATAAATTAGGTGCAAAGGGTAGCTAGGGAAAGGGTTTGGCGAACCATGAACAAAGGAGGGAATTTATGCATGGGCCTCAGGAATTGAGCAACGTCATTGGTGAGGCTTTGTCAGGTAAAATTTAGGAAATAGCAATGATAACATTGTAAGACTTAAGGTAGCTATAGAAAAGAAGATGGTGTGATTTAAAGTAAAAAATTATGAATCTGAGGAAGACCGATTGCAAACGGATGAGAGTGTCTCTGGCGCAGGTAAACTGGAACCAAAAACTGACAGGCAAAACTAATGGAACAATGGACTGCCTTTCAGGAAGATATGGTTCAAATACAGCAGAGGCACATTCCCATGGATTCCCACTCTCATGGGACAACATAACAGTGATACAAAGGCTTCAAATTTAAAGGCAAGGAGGTAACACACTTAGAGCTCATACAGCAGTCCAGTGCTGTGGCAAAATATGAAGATTATGCAAAGTCACATTGCAGTTATAAGTTAGAACATGAAAATCATTGTGGACAGGCCACGTGAGTGTAATGTTCAATATCACTGCACCGAACTCTACCAGATTGATTCAACAAGTCAACCATTTTGTATGTCGTGATTTTGAAGAAAATATTGAAAGGAAAATTAGGGAATTCCCTGCATTGCTTTCAGCATTATCAGATGCCCTGTCAGAATGACAGAATCTCTGCCAATGTACCCTCACATCTGGACTGAAGTGTCCATTTAGATTATGTGCACGAGTCCCAAAACTGGATCTGAACATAAAAATTTCAGATGGCGAGGAAAGATACTCTAAAATAAGCCAATTTAAGAAGAGAGCTCATTAAAGCAATCTAAATTTTCATAAATCTTGTTGACCCAAGATATGCGATTCACTCACTTTCAAGAAGATTCTGTGCAGGAAATAGCATCTTGCAGAGATCAGGAACTATGATGAAAAAGTGAATTAGACTACAAAATAACATAAACCTTGGGATAATACCACTGTCCTAGGAGGTTTTGGTTAATGAGGCTTGTCTGCATCAAAGCAAGATTGTATTTCATTCATAAGAAGGGGTTTTATATTATAAATGCACTAATGTTGGAAATAATAGGATGAAAATTGCAGTGGCCTCAAGCAATCCTCTACCCACATCATGAAGCACCGTGACATACACCACAATTCCAAGTGCCTGTGCAGAATGGCTGCAGAATGCCATGGCAGAATGTCGGCACCAACTTTAAGTCTTTACAGTTTCTGCTTTCGAAAGGTCCATAGCTAGTATAGTTTGGCAAACACAGAAAAAATAGGTTGACGTAGAGTGCGGGTGGTACAATGGCACAGCACATAATACTTCTGTGTCACAATTCCAGCACAGGATTTGACCTGGTTACAGAGAAATAAGTGGGAGGGGGGAGGGGGGGGGGGGGAGGTTAGAGGAATGGCATCATTCGGAGCCTCAGCAGACATGATGGGTTGAATGGCCTCTTCCTACATCTTGAAAAAATGTGAAACATTTTACTAAATAATGGAGCAGGCTGAATAGCATACTGACTAGCAGGCTAAATGTAATACAACATCAAACTTAAATATTACAGCTGCATGGTTGATTAATTTGGCAATATAGAAAAGTTTGCTTCAGGTTGATATCTGATAATAATTCAATGCCATTTCCCAAAACAAGTGATAGAAGCATAAGGTAGTTTATCTAATATTTTGACAACATCCAGGCTTAAATTGTTGATAAATATAAAGTAGCCCTAATCCTTTCTAAAAGATACTTTGTAACTAACAATCGTTCCGCTCTTTCAATTAATTGTTATAAAATGTCTTTTGGAAAGCAAATAACATACTTTATTTATCAAAGGTTTATGTCAGTGTTATATAATTTAACAGTGTACACCTTTCACGGTCTGAAGAATAATTTATTCTCCAGTTCATGTGCCTTTTTTATTCTCCCATCCTAATCAATCTTTCCACTTCCACATAGCAATTGGAATATAGGCTCGTTAATAATGGAAAACTCTAATGTTACTTGAGGAGAAGATACTGATTTGGTTTTGATATGAACCAACCCAGCCGAGAACTGGAATTAAGAATGCAAGTTCCTCAAAAAGTCCAAAATATACATTACTACATCGAAGGGCTTTAAGTGTGAATAAAACCTGATTATGACATCTTTAGGAAGTTCAGTGTTATGAGAACAGTAAATAATCAAGTTACTTTAAGAACTGTAAGATTTTCATTCTACCTGTACCTCACCATACTTGTGCATATGATAATAAGCTCAACTTGACTTGATGTATACAAGACAAAACCTGGTAATGTCAATGGCAAGTTGTCACTCATGAAACAAAGTTTAAAATATGGTCAACTGATGAAAAATCATAACTGCAAAGAACTTCCTCTGCTCTTTCAATGTTCAGATAAAATGATGGAAGCAATTGGAGATGGCAACATAGTTTTTCTGCAGGCTCCAAAGGTTCTTACATAACTACCAGTGGTTGCAAGTTTTATATTTAGACTGCATACCAAACACAACTATGCATTAAGTATAGCCAGAGGTTGCTTTTGGCTTTGGAGAATTCAAACCCCATCCAGTACTTCACTGAGAAGCATCAGAGAAAAAAATTCTGTTGAATTTTGCTTTTTAAGTGTGGAGTTGTTGAACTTAGATATTGATCCAAAAAAAGTGTATGTTTAGTGTGTCTTTTAAAGTGTGGAGAACCAAGTAGCACATTTGAGGAAAGGATGTACAATAGTACATTTACTATTTACTGCTGGCTCCAGTCGCAAATCTGACTTTTCGAGTGATCTGTGCAAGGCATTCATTGATGCTGGAATTCCACCGTGGAAATTGGAAAACAAATCTCTCAGAGGTTTTTTAGAGAAATACACGGAGGAACATGTACCGAGCGAGTCATTATTACGGAAAGATTATGTTGACAGCAACTTCAACAATGTTGTGCAGAAAATTAGAGATGAAGTTACATGCAACAAAATATGGACCTCAATAGACGAGACAACTGATGCTGTGGGGAGAATTGCCAATGTGGTCATCGGTACTCTGGTGGCAGGTCAACCATCAAAGGAGTATTTGTTGACATCGGAAGTATTGGAGAAGTCAAACAGCCCAACTATTGCTCAGTGGTTTACAATCTTCACTTGCTGTACTTTGGCCAGAAGGTATAAAACACAAGAATGTTCTTCTGTTTGTAACTGATGCAGCTCCGTACATGAAAAAAGCTGCTCGTGCTCTTTAAGTTTTATTCCCCAAAATGTTGCATTTGACATGTGTAGCTCACGGATTCCATAGAATTGCCAAGCACATACGTAGCTTGTTTCCAAATGTCGATCACCTAGTTTCCAATGTCAAGAAAATCTTCCTCAAAGCACCGTCATGTGTGCAATTGTTCAAGGAAATGGCACCCAAGATTCCGCTACCTCCTCAGCCTGTTTTGACATGGCTCTCTGCTGTACTCTACTGTGCTGCAAATTTTGTAAAGATAAAATAAATTGTCAACTGTTTTGAAGAAGTATCTACTGCAGTCCGGATTGTCAGTGAAATCATGCAGAAAAATACCCTCCACCGTGATCTTGTATTTATTACTTCCAATTTTTCAAACTTCCCACAAGCTATCGCTTCCCTTGAGAAACGTGGCGAAACATTAATGAATAACTTGCAGGTTTTCAACAAAGTAACTGACGATATTCGTAAAGTTCCTGGCGATGTAGGTAAAGACATACAAGGAAAATGTGAGAGTGATTTTAGGTAACAAAGATCTTGAAGAAATACAAAACATAGCTAAAGTTCTCAAAGGTAGCTGTTATGCACAAGATATCAACATGAATATAGAGTCTGCAGCTTGTTTCAGGTATGCACCAGTGACCTCAGCTGGGGTTGAAAGGAGTTATTCACAACTGAAGCATATTCTGTCTGACAGATGGCATAGTTTAACACCAGATAATTTGAAAAAAATGCTAGTAATTATGTGCAACAAGGCAACTTTGGTCATTTAATGTAGTGTATCTTTAAATTGTCATTTTAAACCATATTTTGATGGTGGAAATACATGCCTTTTTATGCCTTTTTTTTGAAAAATAAATGCCTTTTTCATGCCTTTTTTGTAATTTTATTTGCCTGCCTATTTCAGAGATTTTTTAGCTCCTAAACATCCTGGCTCTAATAATTATGTTTAATAATTCATATGTTGAAATAATTGAACAAGCAAAAACTGTGTCTGAACAGTTATTTATCAATATATTTTATTTTTCAAATCAAGAGTTGTTATTTACACTAACAACTCCATTCTAAATGCCCAGGAAATTGATCTCTCTCAATGAATTGAGAAAGGCTATTGCCACTAGTGTATCCAACCTTGAAGAGAACAATAATGTGCAGCTTATCAAGCAGAATATACACTGAACACAGCCAGTAATGTTGGACCATGATTATTTCATTTAACATCTACATCATTAGTGGCATTCTTGTGATTCTTTTAAAATATTAAAAATACAAAGTGATGTTTTATTTATAACATAGAGAAGAAATATGATAAAACAAAATGGTATTGCATAAAAAAAACCATAGTGCAGTTCATCCTCTTCAGCAAGCACCCTGAACCGATCACAAATCAGCATTAAAATGTGAAATGTGTTATCTGGGGAGAAACAAAAAACAACCCATTCTGCCCTCTACAATTCTTTGATTTAACAGGGCCTGAGTGTAATCCAAAAAATAAATCACTACCTTACCAAACAGAAAAAACAAAACACCTTCTGATAATCAATTTGGCAAAAATCTAAAAAGTAGCATAATAATTTTTAAACCAAGAAAAAGCAGAGCCTGAATATTCTTAGCCCGTCTCAAAGTTAAAACTGTTAAATCTGGTTCTTTTAAAAAGGTAGATCATAAGAAGCATTCCAAAAATCTTAAATTGTGCAGCAAGAGATTTCTATTATTGGAATTTTAATGTTATAACTCTCAGATATTTATTTCAACTTTTAACCAGAAGGAATGACAATCTTCAAATAGGCTGTTTTATTGTCTTAAATGTAATAAGAAGGAACTGTAGATGCTAGTTTCTACCAAAGGTACTAATAAAATGCTGAAGTAATTCAGTGGGCCAAGCAACACCTCTGGAGAAAATTGATAGGTGATGTATGGATAGAATCTCAAGAAAGGTCCCGACCCGAAATGTTGCCTACATTTTCTTCAGAGATGCTGGCTGACCTGTTGAGTTACTCCAGCATTTTGTGTCCATCTTCTGTTTTAATGTCTATTTGGTTGATTTGAAGTCAGCTCCATAGCCTGGGAAGTAAAATTTAGTCAGTTTGTCAATCAAAATTACAAGAAATTTATACATTTATTGATCACCAACTAATGTTTATAGCAAAACAAACACAAATTAGATAAAGCAAATGCTAGTAATCACCAATTGAAACTGCTGGACCTATAATTTCAAACACAAAAATTAATTTTTCAAACAATGTTCTGCCACTAGATGTCAGTAATATTTGTATATTAAGTTTAATGGTACTTCCAGATTCAGGGACAATTTCTTCCAGGCTGTCATCAGGCAACTGAAATGTTCTCTCACCAGCTGGAGAGGGGTCCTGACATCCCATCTACCTCACTGGAGACCTCTGAACTATCTTTAACGGATTGTATCTTGTACTACATGTTATACCCTTTATCCTGGATCTTTATACTGTGGATGGCTTGATGGTAATCATGAAAACCGTCAGCTCCCCGTTCAAGAACAGCTTCTTCTCAATAACCATTGGGATCTTGAACCCGACAAAACACTAACTAAACCATGAATTGTCTTGGTTGCAACTAAGTACTCTGGGGCTTTTTGCACTAATGGTTTTATTAATTTATTGATTTTTTTAAAATTATGTTATCAATGAGTACTGCGTTTACAAGCAGGTTATGCTGTTTCAAGGAAGAATTTAATTGTTCCGTTGTCAATACATAGGACAATTAACCACTCATGAAGCTCTACATAATTTAACAATATAATCTCATCTTCAACCCTAAACAATCATTAACTGTCACATAAGGGTGACGCGATGATGAAGCTAGTGGTGCTGCTGTCACACAGCACAGGGATTCAATTGTGACCACCAGTACAGTCTGTGTGAGGTTTGCCACAAAGGCAAACAGTTGTGTCCCATAACTGCATGGATTCCAGAAGCCTTAAATGTGATTTGACCTACAAGCCATGAAAGGTTAATGAAGATCCTGAAGAGGTGAATGCAAGTTGCTAGCTGGTTCAAGTTCAATCCAGCCCACTAGTTTGACTCTTTGTACGTCTTCATTTATTACGCACACATGGTGGCGATACAAAAAAAATCACATTGTACCAATTATACACAACTATAACACTAATCAGCTATGCTTTTCCTTGTTTCAATGAGTATGTGCAACATATAAATAATATCAGCATAAAATAGCTGGGCATCAAATTAGAACACTCTGGTAATTATACATTAAAGTTTGACCGGGATCCAAATTAAACTATTAGATTTTTCTAATAAACCATTGTACAACCAGCTTTCGACATCCAAAAACCCCCATTTCTGATAAAACTGAAAAATGGGAATTTATATTCTGAAATGAGCAAAAAGGGCAACTGTTTTGTGAGCAGCTCGTATCTCCCAGTGGAACAATTCAGCCTAAGTTTGCAGAGTCAACAAACCACATTAGCACTTTACTATAAGTTATTATTATCCAGCTTCCATCTTCAATTATGTGATATTTAAAAGTCAACTTTTTATCCCAAATTTAACCGTTTCCAAATACAGATTTAAAATCAATGTCAATGCAATAGAAAGAACAGGAAACTGGAAATTTACAAGCTGCAACACAAAACCATGAGTTACATGGCACATCACACAGTGCAGCACAGGAACAGGCCCTCAGCGTATAATATCTGTCAAACTTGATGCTAAATTAAACTACAGCTTCCGGCCTGCAGGGGATCCGTATGGGTCCACCCTGCATATTCATGTGCCTATCTAAAAGCCCCTTAAACGCTACTATTGTATCTGCTTTCACCACCTTCCTTGCTCCACACATCTCTTTTAATCTTCCACCCCCACCCCCTCCCCCTCTGACCTTAAAGCTATCCCCTCTTCTAATGACAGTTCCATCCTGGGAAAAACGTTCTTCCTATTGACCATATCTATGTCTCGCATAATTTTATAACCAATGCAGAGAAAACAATCCCAGTTTGGCCAACCTCACACAGTTATGAGTAAATCCTGCCACACCACATATATTCACATCCAAATTGTTATTAAACAGCAATGCACCCAGCACTGATCCCAGTGGTACACCACTCATAGCAGGCCTTTGGTCTGAAAAACAATCCTCTACTGCCACCATCTGTTTCCTCCCTTCAAGCCAATTTTGTTTTCAAATGGCAAGCTCAGTCAGCATCCCACATGATCTATCATAGAAAATAGAAAATAGATGCATGAGGAGGCCATTTAGTCCTTCGAGCCAGCACCACATCTTTTCAGACCATTCTACCATGCAGTACATCATCAAATGTTTTGCTCATGTCCAAATAGACATCGTCTACTGTGATATCCTCGTCGATTTTCTTGGCCATTGCCTCAAAAAAATGCAATCAAATTGGCAAGAAGCAGAAACTTAGCTAAATTACCCAGACCACTAGTGTAAGGCCCACTGGTCTGTAGTTCTCAGGCTTTTTCTTGTAGCCTTACTTAAATACAAGCACAATATTAGTCCCCCTCCAGTCCCCTGGCAAAGTGCAGAACAGATTCAGCAAACTGAACAACCCACACAGCCAACCTGATGTCACGAAGCATTCATGTTTCCATTTAAATTCTGTTGAATGTTCATCAAAGTACTGCAAAATACAAAGGAATCTGTAGACCATTATGTCCCCACAAAACTGCTTTGTGTAAGGTGCAATGGTATTGCAATGACTGCAGTTATTTACTATCTGGATTGAGTCTTCCAACTCCTTGAAATCGGTGACAGCAACAACCAAGCTATAAACCCAACACAGATTTTGGTTCAGGTCCATGATACTCCACAAGTGTTCCAAACTTTGGGCAAGTCAATAGAAAATAACAATACAGCTATTAAAGATGATGCATCAAATGCTATTCTCATACACCTAGTGTCTGGCGACTGCTGAGTTCTGTGACCAATTCATTCAGCCTGCAGTCTTCAAAATAATTTGCAAGGACTTGACTAAGTGGGAAAGTGGTTCAAAAATGATTTAGTATACTCTATTCATTTGTCCCATCTGACAATTGCCAGCCTAATATTGGACACGGGGATGTGCCAACCAAATCTAATGTTGATATTTTTTCCAACTGCCTGCTGCTGGAGAAAACAATTAAAATGATGATTGCAGCCAAGAAATACATTCCTGCATCTACACAACATCATGCTCTAGAAAGCTTTTGAGAAATATTTTCTGGAAGAAACAGCTGCAAAGAATTTTATATAGATGACTGCAAATTTCATGTTAAATTTAAAGGAAGAATTTGTGAAAATGTGCATCATAACCAAATGACTTACCAAGTAATTGCTCAACCAACATTGATCCAGAGGTAGATAAAAAAAGGGTGTTAAATAAATGTGATCAATGGTTTTATAGGATCAATTCCACATTTCAGTTGAGAGATGACAGAAGAAAGTTCTGCAGAGGAAAAGTGACATTGCGACCTCCTCAATTCACTGTCGCACCGAAAACCACAGCCCCACCCGGCTCGGACATGCCCCGCAAAGAGTGGGTCGCCCTGAACCGGCTCCGCATAGGGGTCGGCCGGTTCAACGCCAACATGCATCGTTGGGGGTTGCGTCCATCAGCAGCCTGCGTGTGTGGAGCAGACCAGCAAACAGCGCAGCACGTCATTTTCAACTGCCCTGTCCTCCGTCCCCCTGGTGGAGGGGTAGACCTCACGGCCCTCGACAACAGCACATTGCACTGGCTACAGCGCCTGGAGGGCGTTACATAATTTCTGCTGCCTCAAACGCAAGAAGAGATATGATCAATTTACAACAGTTTGATACTTCTTTGAGAATCCTTTGGAATGTTCTATAATCCGTTCCCAGACATTGGCCAACTGTTGCATATTTAATAACATTTCTGCGAAAAAGTACTTTCAAATTTCATTCCTCATTAGTTTATCACTACCTTTAAAAAACACATTTTATTTAATTCCTAACTTTGGATGTACAACACTCACATTTTTCACCATATATATTTTTTAAATGTACTGCCAATCAGTATGTCTTCTTTATTGTCCCTTTCTCCCATCTCAAACCAATTACCATCCTACTTGACAAGGTTACCTTCAATTCCATACTCCATTTACCCAACTGTTTGTTACGTGAATGTTTTTTCAAGTAACTTCACAAAGCATTACAAAGAGAACATTCAAAGATACTTCCCCACTGACCATACTTGTGTCCAGCCAGGTTAAAGATCAGCAAAATCACATTAAAGCAGCATGAAAGCCACAGAAGGAATACAAAGAGTCTCAACCAATTCCTTATGCCAAGAATAACACTGTGTGGAAAACCAAAACAACCTCCAATTCAACGGCACTGTTAATAAAGCAAGGTGCATTGCAACCCTGCCCAGCATTTGTTTCGACCAAAAAAATACATAATGTGCTGGAGTAACTCAGCAGGTATGGCAGCATCTCTGGAGAACATGGATAGGCGACATTTCAGGTTGTGACCTCAGACGTATTGTAGTAGGGGGTTAAAAAGATGGAAGAGGGGTGAGGCAAGACCAAGTCAGGTAAGTGATAGGTGGATACAGGTGTGGGGGGGGGGGTGATTGGCAGTTCTGTTTCCCCATTTTGTGTGTACCCTCACTCTGGCAATAGAGGAGGACCCAGAACAGAAAGGTCAGTATTGGAATGGGAAGAGGAGTTAAAATGGTTATCAACAGTGCGATACAGAAGGCCTTGGCAGACTAAGGACATGTGTTTGACAAAACGGTCGTCTTGTCAACCCTTGGTGACACCAAAGTAAAGGTAGCCACATCATGAGCACTGAATTCAAAGGATGAGGTTAGAGAGGATGCAGGTAAACCCATGTCTAACTTGGATGGCCTGCTGAGGTCCTTGGATGGATGTGAGGAAGGAGGTATAGGGACAGGTGTTACATCTTCTATGGTTGCAGGGGAAAGTACCTGGGTAGGGGGTGGTTTGGGTGGGGAGGGATGAGTGAAACAAGGAGTTGCGAAGAGAGTGGTCTTTGCAGAAAGCAGAAAGGGGTGGGGATGTAAAGATGTGACTGGTGGTGGGATCACATTGAAGGTAGCGGAATGTCAAAGAATGATGTGTTGGATGCACAGGCTGATGGAGTGAAAGTTAAGGACCAAGGGAACTCTATCCTCATTCCATTGGGAAGGGGGGGGGGGCACATTATGAGCACATTTGAGAACGTAATTTTAACTGGGCGCATGTGAAAGCTTCTTAAGACAGGAGAAAATACAGAGGAGAGTTTGGCAAGCCAATGTTCACAATGCTATTAATGAAAAATTCAAGGCAGGAATCTCTGAGAAATTGGTTATCCAAGTCCTTTTGCATTTGAACAAGAACAGATTAGCATAAATGAGTCTCATAGATGGAGGGCAACTTTAACCCTTGATAAATAATCAAAAGAAAGGCTTCACCAGAAAAAGATTGAAATACAAGTGGCAGACCTGGGAGATTCCAGACCAACCCATGTTTTGTCTATCAAGTATCCTGGCAAGTGTTCCATGAAAAAATTCTGGTTTAAAAAATTCTCACCTGAGAAAATGACTTGTGTCCCAATACGTTAAAGCTAGAAATTGTAAAGCATTAAAACTACATAAATAAATGCAAAACCCATCTCCAATGCTTGCAAATAGCTCTACCAATCCAATCTATGCATATCATTTAACAACACTACTACGAATTACATAGCATGTCAATTTGTGAGCGCTGAATGTGACCTTCACTGTTATCACAACTTCCGCCTGTCAAAAAATGAGTTTGTTCAAAATTATCATATGATAAACTATGAAGTCTAATTACAGAGAAGCCCAAAGCAAAGCTTGATTTATCACAACGCAATAGTAACTGTGCCACACGATAACACTGATTGTCCCTCCAGTCACTGCAGATTGTAGATATTTCACATAATCTTTTCTCTCAGCACATCCTTAACAATTCAGTTACAATGTTTGCAATGGAAATAAAAAAGTTTTTTATCAATTCACAATGCGTTCATACATAATCCAAATATTCTAGTAGTGTATACTTCATATTAAAACTATTTTTTTAAACAATATGAAAGAATATTCGACTTTGAAGTGATAAAAATCACTACTTGGGTGACGAGATGCTCCACGAGAAGTTTACATGACAAATTGTTTGATTGGAACAGCTTCTACAGTTAATGCTTTGGGTATATCCATAAAGGTCACTGTGGATCAAACTTGGATCTTCGTAGCCTGTACTGAGAAAAAAAAAATCACAAAAAAAGATAAATCTGTGGAAGCTTGCTTCCATGAAATTCCACCTCTTGGAATGGCTGTGGGTCATGCTCCAATCAAAAAATAAATAATCTTCAGTTTACCTTTGACATTCATCCAGCTTGCAAAATAGCCATGGATAGACACAAAAAGTTGGAGTAACTCAGCAGGACAGGCAGCATCTCTGGAGAGAAGGAATGGGTTACGTTTCGGATCGGGACCCTTCATCAGACCGGTTAGGGATAAGGGGAACGAGAGATATAGACGGTGATGCCGAGAGATAAAGAACAACAACCGAAAGATATACAAAAAAGTAACGATGATAAAGGGAACAGGCCATTGGTAGCTGTTTGTAGCGTGAAAATGAGAAGCTTGTGCGATTTGGGTGGAGGAGGGATAGAGAGAGAGGGGGAATGCCGGGGCTACCTGAATTCCCCTCGCACCTTAAATCTTTGCCCCATTAGTTCCTAATTCCCCAACCCGGGGGAAAAAAAATTTGTTTCCCACAATTTTATACATTTCTACAAGATCACCCCTCAGCTACACAGGCTCCAAGGATAAAAAGTCCCAGCTTGCCAATCTATCCTTATAACTCAGTCCCCCATCTCCTGGCAACATACTCGTAATTTTTTCTGCACTCTTTCAGCATGACATCTTTCCCTAAGCAAGGTAACTAAAACAGGACATATTCACCTCACCATTATCTTGTATAACTGCAACATAACATCCCAAATTCTATACTCAATGTCCTGACTGACTCACAAGTGTGTCAAAAGCCTTCTTCACCATCCTGTCTACCTGTGACATCAATTTCAGAGAATTATGGTCCCACTGTTCTACTACATGCCCAATGCTCTACCATTCATTGTGAAGATCCTAATAATTAAAAGCATTTAGTGACATTGGATGACAGATATGTAACATCCAAATGAGTTATTTTCTTTAAACTATACAACATCAGAAGAAATTTTGCTAATGCTGACAAAGCACGATATTATAATTTACTCAGTTCATTGTGCAGTAGTACAAAGCATTGAAGCTTTGAGCTTCATGTAGACATTTGAGAATGAGCAAATAGTTTTGTGCACAATAAAGCTTTCTGGAGGCCCAACAGATTTCCCCCCCTTGATAAGCAATAGGCATTGTTAGCACAACTGGAAAAAAATATGTAAAACTATGCTCAGATTTCATATGCATCATCAGTCTGCAAGCCATGCCTTAAATTTAATAACGAAGTCACATAGCTTCCAATTTAATCAGAACAAACAAATTTGCATTAATTGTCCAATGGACTTTAAAGGGAGGGTGCATAGAGTCTGTCAAATTTCAAAGCTTGCTGCTTTTCTTAACCCCAAGATATTACAAAAAAAGCTACCATGGAAGAACATAAATGCTTAAAATCATCTGGAGTTCTTTCCCTTATTACATTTCCTTGGGGATGGTGTCCCAGTATTGGACTTTCCACAACTATATTGCTGCTTGAGGCTTTTGTGCACTTATTTCCTCCCATCATAAAGCAACTGAAGAAACTGTAATAAGAAACTTTGATGGCAGGAGGGTGACATCTACAAATTCTATCATTTGAGAAAGTCTTGCAAAACAGCTGAGATAAAAAGTGAAAATGGACTCCAACTAAAGGCGACTTGATCAAAACATTAGCTCCATGGGGAAAATGAGAAAAATGCTAATTTTAAGGATGAACACGGTGCATAGTGGAGCTCTGCAGGTATAGGCTCCTTATTTCTCCTGATATATACTGTATACCCTGGCCACACACTCTTTGAAGCACTTCCCTCTGGAAGGCGACTCCGGACTGTCAAAGCAGCCACAGCCAGACATAAAAACAGCTTTTTTCCATGAGTGATAGTCTGTAGTCCCTTTTTTGCTCTGGTTTATTTTCACCCACATGTTTAGGCCGTAATGGTGTATCCGTATTGTTTTGATGTGTTTATGCTTTATTCTTAATTGTTAACTGTATGTTTGTGTTGTCATTTGTGAGCGGAGCACCAAGGCACATTCCTTGTATATGCATACTTGGCCAATAAACTTATTCATTTATTCATTCATTTATTAATGTCTTGAACTTGAATGTGGGAGCCTTGTTTAAGAATATACCTCATTGAAATTGTATTCATGTGGAGGAAAGTATTAGATTGCATTAAGCTGGCAATGGATTGGTTAGATGAACATAACAATGGCAAATGGAATTTACTTTGGTTGAGTTTGAATATGTGTTTAAAAGTGAGGAAATAAAATAGCCAAACTACGCTATAAGATTGCAGAGCAAAGAGATAAGGTGATTAAATTATTGTGAGCTCACAGCCAGAGAGCTCGGGTCACCAGACAACCTAAACAATATGAAAGTAGTAGAGAAATTGACAAGATTTCCTTCAGAACATTAACTGAAAGGAGATTTAATGAAGGTGTACAAAATTATAAAGGGACTTGGACAGCATGAGCAGATAGAATCAAATTTAATTGCTTGATGCATCAGTGGACAAATGGATGTTGATTTAAGTTAACTTGTTGGAGGATTGAAGGGCATTGTGGACAAAATGTTCTCATCTAAGCAGTCATGAATCTGTAAAAAACTGTCCAAAAACATATTTAACACAGAAACCCTTATTACATTGAAATAGTACATGGAGGAAGAGTTATAAGCTCCAAAACAACTGTCCAAGAACTGGGAAGTGAGAGAGAAGGTTCATTGTCTTGTGCACCAAGAAGAAACAAGGGAATTCTTACTCACTGGAGCTTTACAGGCATATTAACAAGATAAAATAGCGTCATTTATAACCAGTAGAGTTCAACAAACCAAATGGCCAACACTAATAAATTCTGTGATTCCTGAAAAAAGTGAGCAATGTGAATTAATTGTATTAGTTTATTACTTGATCCCAATCTTGCCAGTTCATTTCTAGCCCCTTATTTAGGACCTTTACATTTCCAGTGTCTCCATTTCCATTTGGAATTCTGTATTAAAATTAAGCACGATGGCCTGGCTCCACAACGAAGTTAGAAAGGGAAGAAGCAGACTGTCAGCTAGGCCCAAGGATGCATATTCTGAAGGCATGCCACCAGAATTCCCTGGTTACCTTTGGACTTCCAAGTCATTTAAAAACAATTCAAAATTGCAAATATCTTAAAAATAAGAAAATACATTTTCTTTAAAATAACTTAAACTATTAGAAATTATACATTTAAGGTGAAATAAACAAACCATAAACCTTTTCAACCAGCCAGCAACTCCATTTAAGTAAATAAAATCTGTCTTGAAACAACAGACATCCCAGGCATAGCCTTAAGGAGCAAAGTGCAGGTTTGAAAGAGCAGGCTGTAGCTCCCCCTACTGAAAACTTTCCAACATTCATTCCCCAGTATTGTGAACATGTTCTGTATGCTTCAAATTAATGTTTGAACAGTCTCAAGCCTTCTCAAAATATTTGATGTATCTTATACCCTGGCTCTGCTCTCTCCCCTTTCATTCCATTTAATTTTTCAGTGAATGGAAACATCTAGATAATATATCAAATGAAAAAAATTGAGGAACAAGTTGACAAATTTAATGATAAATATTAATGTAAATAAGTTGTGAAGAAAAATTACTCATAATTTCTATGGTGGCAGCTTATCTTTTGGAGGGTGTTAACAAAATGAGAAATAATTAGTAAATTATAGATCAAACTTCCGTCTTCCCCAATGATTTATGAGGCACAACAGGTAAAAAATATCCCATTTATTTCTCGGTTTCCCATTCCTTGCAATATAAAATTTGTCAATTTTCTTTATTTTCCTAGTTCTGGCATAAGGTTATGACCTTCAAAAATTAACTGTTCCTTTCTCCACAGATGTTGCCTGGCCTGCTGTGTATTTCCTCGTTTTATTTATATTTCTGATTTAAATCATTGAATTTTTTGTTCTCATTTCAGATGTTTATTGCAGACCTGCAATCTTGAAATATTTGTATGAAAGAACTCTCACAAAATACATTGGCCTGGGAGTTATTGAAAAAAGCCTTCACCTTTGCTTATAATTCCATATCCCCGATGCAGTCGTCAATGTGGTCTGCGAAAATATAACACCTTTTAACTAAGTTTGTCCAATGCCATGGAACATCTGAAAGTAATACCAGATGCTGGAAATACTTATCAAGTCAGGCTGCATCTCGAGAAAGAGAATTACGAGTTAATGTTTCAGATTGATGACCATTCTCCAGTATGTGTTATATGCCTATTTAAAACCGTAAGACTTTGAATTCTATCTGTCTAGATCATAAAACATTTTTCCACTTTACGTACCTCGGCAATCTGTCTGAGGTTAGCAAAGTAAATCAAATGCCATGATTTTAGCATAGCCTCACGTAATTCAAAGTACTTTTCTAAACCATATGTTTAAGCGCCCTACTACCTTAAGTTTTGAAAGCAAGTTATTTCTTCTGCCACTCTGACAGAACCTTTCAAAGTGACAAGTGCTAGCAACCAGAAGGGCAAGACAACGGTGGCACAACAGTAGAGTTGCTACCTTACAGCACTTGCAGCGCCAGAGATCCGGGTTCGATCCCAACTACAGGTGCTGTCTGTACAGAGTTTGTATGTTCTTCCCATGACCGCATGGGTTTTCTCTGAGATCTTCGGTTTCCTCCCACACTCCAAAGACTTACAGGTTTGTAGGTTAATTGGCTTGGTACAAGTGAAAATTGTCCTGAGTGTGTGTAGGGTAATGTTAATGTGCGGGGATCACTCTTCGGTGTGGATTCGGTGGGCTGAAAGTCTGAAGAAGCGTCTCGACCCAAAATGTCACCCGTTCCTTCTCTCCAGAGATGCTGCCTGACCCGCTGAGTTACTCCAACATTTTGTGCCTACCTTTGGTGGGCCGAAGGGCCTGTTTCTGCACTAATATCTCTAAAACTAAAACTAAAAGCTAAAACTAAAACTAAAACACCAGCATGGGTTTCCACTGACAAGTTTCAAGGTTACACATCTTCTTAACTTGGATATCTACTTCTTCATCTCAGGGTCTAAATCAAATCCCTACACACCAGCAAAATCATATGATAAACTACAGTGATTTGATACAGCAACTCATCACATTTTGGAAAACACTGAGGGATGGGCTATAAATGTTGGTCATGCCACAAATGAAATAAAAACTTTTGCACATTAAACAACCTCTCAGTAAATTTCTAAAATGGTTCTGAAAATCAGCATTAATAGATACAACTGGTGGAGAAGCTGGCAAATATTTGCTTTAACACAGATTTCTTCTTACAACCTCTCAACGTAAAAAAGGACCTTGTACCAAATTAGGTACTTTGGAAGCATAGTCAGTGCTAGAATGCAGCAGCAAATTTGCACACAGCTGCATTCCACAACTCCATCATACCAACAAACAATGTAATGATTCTCTGCAGCACTACCTCACAGTTAGCATATGCTATAATTGGAAATGGAGACCAGAATTGACACAGTCTGCAGACACCCTTACTAATTCACGACAGAAAGTAGACAAGACTGCTAGAGTAATATAACCTATTGATGTAATAGATTATACTACTGCAAAAGGTACCCCTCAGTTCCCAAATAAATCTTTCCCCTCTCGTCTTGCACTCTCATTCTTCTTTCCTCTATCCTGGGAAAAAGTGCATAGAATCGATGTTCATAGCATCAATTATTTGCAATTTATATCAATGACTTGGACAACAATGTACAAGGCATGATTAGTAAGCTTGCAGATTACACTAAAATAGGCAGTATCATGGACAGTGAAGATGGTTATCAAAAATTACAGCGGCATTTTGATCAGCAGGGCAAGTGGCCCAAGGAATGGAGACTAGAGTTTATTCCAGTCGAGCGTGAGGTGTTGCATTTTGGTAACTCAAACCAAGGGCAGGATCTTCACTATAAAAAGTAGGGCCTGGGAGAGCATTGTAGAGCAGAGGGATCTCAGAGTACAAATAAACAGCCCCTTGAGAGTAACACCACAGACAGATAGGATGGTGAAAAGGACATTTAGTAAGTTGACCTTCATCTGCCAGGGAATGGAGTGTAAAGTTGGGCCCTCATGTCACAGTTGAAAAAATCATTGGTGAGACCATACTTGGTGTATTTGTTACAGTTTTGGTCACCCTACGATAAGAAAGATGCAATTAAGCTGGAAAGAGTGCAAGACGTTTTATGAGAATATTGCCAGGACTTCAGGGTCTGAGCTGTATGAGGAGGTTGGGCAGGCAAGGACTTTATTTCTTGGAGTGCAGGAGGATGGGGGGTGATCTTATAAAGCTGAATAAAATCACAACACGGTTAGGGCGAATAGCAACTTTCTTTTCAACAGAATTGAAAGCAATTTTTTTTTTAAATTGCCTTCCTTCAGTGCAAGATTGCTAACTTGTTGCCTCAACAATCAAGAACTTAATTTTTCATTTTGCATAAAAATAATTAGATTATTCACTGAGACTAAATCCGCTGATTAAAATGATCTAATGAGTTTCACTGAAGCCACAAACATTATTCTCAGTTGCACCATCTGACACAGATATTGGGTAACATTTGTCCAACGTGGCTTTATTAATATCCATATTAATACCGTGTATTAACCCCTTGTCTCTTGGTTAACATAATAATCAAAAATATTTCCCTTAAAAATCAAAATAATAGATGGTCATAGAGTTTAATAAACTTGAAAACATTTGAAACCTCATCTCAAATCCAACTTTTTTTCTAAAATACTCATAATATTATTTTCCTCAACTTTGTGGTCCAGTGTCAGCCAGTAAAGACAGATTGTGACTCAGGCTTGTGGGACACAGTATCAAAGACATGATAAAAGAATACCTGTATGTGCTATTTTTTTTTAAATGACAGATACGCTCTATTTTTATTTTATTTTATCAATGTCCAATAAAACAAGATATTACGCAAATATGTAAAAGCATTACCCATGATATCTTCACAGTGGATTATTTTCTGATATACTTTTTGGTTTGAATAACCATTAATAAATGTCCCAGTTAGGCTCTTATTTTAAACAAAGAGTAAGGCTGCTTCTTTATGCCCTTTCTACTATCCTTCAGCCTATGCTGCTTGTCATCAGCAAGATAGATATATACTACTATTGGAAGTGATCAGCTGACTAACTTCATCACTTGTCATTATCTGCCAGTTAGAAGGAAATAAATTTATTAGGCACAGCATTAGTTGTTTCATCATTCTGAAAGCTACATTGGACCACATTCATTAATAGCTTCAAAACAGTCACAAAATTCTCCCCAGCTAACCCACAGGGAATTTATCTTTAATCCATATTTAATTACACAGGCATAATAAACTCCATTAGTGGTACTTAGATGCTAATATTTATGATGGGAAGAGATTGATTAAACCTGGTCTTGGTAATCTATTTCTGTTACATAGTTTTCATAACGAAATGCATTCCAGTGGTTTATCACACAACTGTTAACCATTTGTACCATCACCTGAAATTGCTTCTAAGTAGGACTCCCAAAGAATAGCTAACAATCTACAATACAAAGCTAAAGTTAACACAATTAATATGAATTTGTTATCCATTTCTTAAACTGTCGCAAACCAGCAAACGCCAATATATAAATACTTCTCCGGCCAAAAGAAGAAATGGGAAGAATGTTCCAATCCAATGAAAGTTCTGTTCAATATTAACCAATTTCTTTTAAAAGTTTGTTTTTAACAATATCGATAGTATTGCTTGCAGCACCATGCAGCACTCAAATACACCACTGTGTTTTCGTACATTATAACACTTTGAAAGTAATTCAATAGCTACAATGCTTTTCAGAAAACCCTGAGTTTAGTTTCGTTTATTGTCACATGTACCGAGGTTGAGTTTTGTTGCAATATTAACCAGTCAGCAGAAAGACGATACATGATTGCGATTGAGCCATCCCCAATGCACAGATACATGTCAAATGAAATAACGTTTAGTGCAATATAAAGTCCAGTAAAGTCTGATTAAAGATAGTCCGAGGATCTCCAATGAGGTAGATAGTAGTTCAGGACCACTGTCTAGTTGTTGATAGGATGGTTCAGTTGCCTGAGAATCTATATTTATTTATTATCTCTGAGAAGTACAAACTTGGAATGAGAATGTTATTCTTATTCACAAACTTGGAACTTGAAATGAGAATGTTATCTTAGTTTGGAAGTGCTGTAACGTTACTCAGCAGAATGAAACACATCGGACTCTTCATCCAATCATAGCAGATAATCAATTATTTATATTTTTAATGTTATTTCCACAAATAATTACTTATATATTAATAACAATGACAATAACATTTGTGGCATTTATATAACAAATGCCACAAAAGAACTTTCGAAGTACATCACAGAGGCTAAAAATGGACAACATGACAAAGAAGGACCTGTTAGAAAGGCCAACAAAGAGCAATGTTGAAGAGGTAGGACTTAAGGGTTAAAACAAAAGCAGGATGTCTAGTTTGGGACTTCCAAAACATGGTTACTGAATCTTTGAAAATCTCAGTTGTGGAAAGAGATTCAACAAGCACCCAGTTGTCAGAATGGGAAGATTCCAGAGTGAGATCAGTTTACAAAGCTCGATGAAGGTTACCTAATAAAAAGGTTGAATACATGTTATTCAAATGCTGTCATTTTAGCTTTATTTATCAACTATAACTGAAGTTCAAGCATCATTTTAATCACTGATATATGTGCAAATTTTCAGTACATAATAAAAAAGGTTGAAACAGTGGAAAGCTGTTCTTGCAACACAACAAAATCACTTGGACTTGTGTTAAACTGCAGACCAGAAAAAAATGTTCTTTAACTATCATTTTTAATGTTGAATTGACCTTATTATGAATGCCCAATAATTAGCTATCTTTCCAAGGCTAATTGGAATGTACTACCAGGCAGATATATGAACTATACATAACACCGAAGTGATGCCCCATTTTACTACATCTCTGTGATCCTATTAGCATTATCTTTCATCTTTGAGTTATCAGAATGAAAATCAGTAAGGTAAGACAGCTATAAAATATTCCCCCACCCCAAAGCTTAGGGACATTTCATTGCAAATTAATATTCGGAGGGGGCAAGGCATGATAGAATAACTAACCTGTCATGCTGACACTCATTCAGTTAATTAAAATAGCGAACATCAAAGTTTGTTTCTGAGATTCCCATGCAATACCTAATAAGCTTAAAAAAAACTTTCAATTTTTAACATAGGAATATCAATTTCCAGAAAAGCATATTCAAAAGCACGCTAAGATACTGCTGAAAATCATTTTGTGTAGTGCCCTAAAGAAATCTCATTCTATGAAATAATAAATACATAGGTCAAAGGAGGGTAAAATCTTGTAAGCAAACTTGTAATCTTGATAAAAGAAACAAATTGAAAAGTAAAAATGAAATGCTAATACATTTAAATCTGCTCTGTGGCAACCCACAGATAAAGAAATGTTTTCATTAAACGGCTGCCAGTTGCCTTTACGGAATCAGTGTAAATGAAATTATTAAAATGAAGTCTGCATTAATCCGAAGGCTGAAGGAGAAACCTAGCACCTCCCAAACCAGTGACCACTGCCACCAGGAGGACAGGGACAGTGGATGCTTGGGAACACTACCCTCTGCAAATTCCCATCCAAGTCACAGATATTCTGATTTAGAAATATCTCACTCTTCCTTCATTATCCCTTGGATCTGGAATTCCCTCCTCAAATGCTTTGTGGAAGTGTTTTCGGCAGAAGCAGTTTGCAAGACAGTGGCTCTTCTCTATCTTCTCCAAGCCAATTAAAGATGGATAATAAATGTACTTGCTGAGTATTTTTTTTTAAACGGGCTAATTTTCTATAAATTACAGTAGAAGGAAAGCTCCTTGACAAATGAGAATCAAATAATAATTTGGTTATTGAGAATATAATCGGTGTAAACCAAAGATTATCTCCTTTGTTCCAATAGGAAAGAAGTCTTAATCTAGTTCAACACATGGTCATAGTTTTCTTTTTATGAATTATTTTTGTTTTGGATTGTTATTTAGCCTAATATCTACTTATGTTGATTAATACATAATTATGTTGTACAATACAATACAATACAATACAATATATCTTGTCATTGTACAGGGGTACAACGAGATTGGGAATGCGCCTTCCATACAATGCAATAAATTAATTAGCTCTTCACCTCTAAATTAATGAGAAGTGCAGATGGGCATACTGAGGAAAATGTAGTTTAAAATCATACCTCACAGAAAGGAAGGGGTTGGGTTACTCCCAGGACTTAACTGCATGAAATCGTCATGGAAATTATTTTCAGCTGCTTCATCAATTACCTTCCTCTTATTAGAAGATCTGAAGTAGGGATGTTCGCTGATGATTACAAAATGTTCAATTCCATTTTCACCTACGCAGCTAATGGATAGTCCACGTCTATATGCAGCAAGATGTAGACAACATTCAGGCCCAGGCTCTTGTACATAATATTTACATCACAGAAGTTCTAGGCAATGGCCACCTTCAATGCAGAGCATATAACCTCCTGCCCTCAATATTCAATGACATTATCATCACCGAGTTCCCCACCAACAAGATTCTGGGGACCACCATGAACCAGAAACTCTACATAAATAGTGTAGTTATAACTCCAAACCAAAGGTTATGTGTTATGCAATATACACCGCTCTTTCTGATACCTCAAAGTCTTCCCACAAGCTGCAAGGCACATCAAGTCAAGTCAAATCGAGTTCACTGTAATATGCACAAGTACGTTCAGGAACAGGTATAATAAAAATCTTGTTTGCAGCAATATCATAGGCATACAGATAGGCTCAGGCAACGCACATAAACAAAAATTCTACATAAATGCTACCAAAAGACTGTGTGAAAAAAAAGACGACGAGTGCAAAGATACACAATTAGTAAACAAGGCTGTGGTAGTGCAAGAAATTCACACTTGAGAGCGTGACTGCATACTCTCTACTTGCATGCATGATTGCAGCTTCATCAGCACTGAAGCAGTTTGACACTGGGCAAAGCAAAACACTCGATTGGTACCCCATCTACCACCAGCACACGTGGACACAGTGAATACCATTTACAAAATGCACACCAGTTACTCACCTAGTCTACTCTGACACCACTTTCAATGTCATGACCTCAAACACCAAGGAGAATAAGGGGTTCAAGTGCATGGCATCAGCATCAACGTTCTCCTCCAAGTCGCATGCCATCCTGACTTGAAAACATAATGCCATTGCTTCATCATTGCTGGGTTTATATCTTGGAATTTGTTAACCAACAACACTGTAAAAATCCCTGCATCAGAAAGATTGCAGGCAGTTAGGAAAGTGGTTCAATACCATTTTCACAATAACATTTAGGTTGGGCAATATACAGTATGTCGCCTTACCAGGAATGGCCTGATCTTGGGAATGAAAGAAATTTGAAAATAAATACTTGAATCAACTTTATGTGTATAAATATAACTAAATTCTCTGAAACCTTAATGTCATCAGGTTGGATTGTTGAACGCAAGAGTCTCTTTGGGCTTACCCAGGATGAAAAATTAGAATAGAAAATGAAATCTCATTAAAACCTCATGGAATGCACATAATATATGAACTTCTTAATGTGCAGAAAGTAAGGATAGAAAACAAAGTAATTAAACAAACACAAAGAAGTACCTAATTTCCTAAAAGTAAAACAAAAACAAACATGGCTTGTTACTTAATACTGATCCTTGAGGTGAAGTGGATGCTGAGGCAGGCAACCACTAGAGATCCAGCTAACAGTGCTGTTCAAGTTCCAAAGATCTTGTTTTATGTAATCATGCTGCCTATCGACAATGACAGAACTAATGAAAGATATGAAAAACAACTAAGCATATGATTATATGTCATCATTTGATTTCCCACTGCACTACAATGCACTTCCATAATAAAAGTTCATGGTGAGTTCTGGAAAAGATGGAGCATTTCCCATTATTGCAGGAGCTAGCTCTCAGCAAAAACAGTCATCAATGTTGAAACTAGCCTTCAAAGTGGCAATGCAGACGTTGGTCGATTGACAAAAAGAATTTTGGTAATTAAGACCTCAAAATTTGCACACAACTCATGATTGCAGTGCACCAGATATTCCTGCCATCCTAATGTTTCTGAGACATGGATTATTGTTGCCAGGCCTTCAAGGCACTTGAAAAATACTAACAATGCTATCTCTGAAAAATGTTCCATATTCAGTGGAAGGATTAGCTCGCCAATATCAATGCTCTCGCCTTGCCAATATCCACAGCCACAAGGCACCAAATACCATCAAATTAACAACACTACAGTCAGTTGAGCAAGGGACTGAGCACACCCCTGGAGGACTCCAGTCTTGTGATTCAGGCTGGAGGAATGTTATGATAAATTCAAACCAACAGTGATCTGCATTATCATTGACATGTTTTCTAATTGTGTTTTCAACTAATATCTTATATTTTGTAGAGTGTTTTTCTTTACACTGTCTTATAGAATTTGTGTGTAATCTGCGTGTTACCCGAGTCTATTTGCCTGTGATCTGACGCAAACAAGATTTTCATTGCACCTGTACCTCACTGCACTCCTGCATATGATAAACTTGACCTGACTGGACAATTCCAATGCACAGGGATGCAAGGGGCTGTTGAGAGTGGTGGACTCAGTCTGGCCTCAAGAAGTCAGCATTTCACTGTGACAGTTGAGCAGAAGGTACAGACTATCTTGTATAATTTATATTTTGTTTGTTGTCTATGTTCCTTCTGAAAGCAAGATTTTCATTTAACCTGTGCCTCACCGTATGTGCGCATATGTTGATAAACCTGACTCGATATGTTTTGATGAAACCGCTGATGACTGATGTATGCTCTTTCGGGCTGGATGAAGTGGGCCTGAACATGTTCCAGTCCATTGACTCAAAATTGTCCTGAGGTAGACCCACCATCTTCTCAGCACACTGCTGTATTACTCTTTTGCTTGGTGGCTCATACTTCAATCTCTGTTTGTACACCAGCATGAGAAGCGCAGACGATCAAACTGACCTAAATGAAGGTGACCTAAATGGAGCCATAAGCGTATTTAATGGTGGTGCAGCAGAGATCATGAGTGTTAACACCCTCCATGCGAAGAAAGCATGCTGATGGTATTTGGGAAATACCTTCCTGAAGTTAGCTTGAGTGAAGCTATCTGTGATGATGAACTGGGCAACAAGATTTGCTTTCTCAGGACAGTGGATGACTTGAGTATTATTCGTCCAGTGCCACCTTAGAATAGGCTTGGGGAGGCCGACAAGATAGTAAAGGTAAATTCTCTAGGTAGGTAAAAGGGATGCCATTTTTTGACCAGGTGTACATTGAACAGAGACAGTATAAGAAAACTCAAATACATGCTGAGGAATTGCTGCAATTAATAAACTAAATCAGACAACCTACTTGCGTGCACGAGTGATCAGCTGCCCAGCTCCTTATCTTGCTTTCTTGAAAAGATTAATATATCAACTAAAATTATGGGCAAAGAGTAGCAACATGGTGCCATTTGAGTAAGTTACCTCTGAGACTTTTCAAAGCATCAACATCCTATATTGGGTGCAGTACCCATAACTGGACATAATTCTTCACCTGATACACAATACACCAACCAACAATAAAAAACACGCTCAAAATGGTAGAGTTAGAATTTCAACACTATAAATAGAAACATGATCTATAAATGTATTGTTGATGATAGTCCTGTCCAAGACTTCATTCTCATTCTATTACAAGCTGAGTTTTCAAGGCCTAAGGTGCATTTTGTTTTTAAGTTACCTGAATAGAGACTTTGAGTCATTCCCAATAACAATGTATCTACTACTTCTACTAGGTCTTAGCACATAGTCAGCTTTTGAGCAATGAACTTAGGAAATGCTTCCACAAGTAGCGGCATTTAAAAGGGTTTTGGATGGGCATATTAATATGCAGGGAATGGAGCGATATGTATTAAGAGCAGTTAGAAAAGAGATGGTCTTGACATCATGTTTGGCACAACATTCTGGGCTGAATAGGCTATTCTTATGCTGTACTGTTCTATGCAAGTACAAGATATGATACACACAGTCAGTTGTAAATTGAGATTGATAGAATTTCATTGAACAAACTAATGAAAAAATATGGGGAAACACTGATATGTGAAAAATATATCCATCATGATCATATCAAATGATTGAATAGATCTGAGAGGAGCGAAATGGCTTCCTTCTGTTCCATTCAAAAAAATATAAACTAGCCTTCCAATAAATTAGGGAGTAAATGAATGTCACACAAAAGCATTAAGTACATTTTCATAGTCCATTGTTATCCTTAGACATTAGCCATTCATCAAATATTAATCCCTCAGCCAACTTGCATCACTGTGCTGATGAACTGAAGCAATAAGTGTCATCATCAGTTACAAGGTAAAATCTTGCAATATAAAATTTCATTGCAAAATATGAATATGCTTTTGCAAATGGCTATTGCCCATAAAAGAGGTTATGAAATACTGTTTTTGATCAACATGCTATTTTATATTAAATGAGAACAATGTTAGGTTTAAAAACTACATGTTAGGCTTAAAGTTTAAGTATTTATAAGCTTAATCATGCTCCAGTGTTAGTTTAATTGGAATCAACTCTATAATTCAATTATAATTTGCTAATTTATTCTTATACTTCCATTATGTGTGTATGATTTTTGCACATTCCACTTCTGCATATTTTGATGTGTATTGGAGTAAATTAATTTGTCTCTGTAGTATTTATCTTCTCATTTTCAGGAACTTTTTTTCTAAGAGAAAAAAAGTTCCTGAAAATAAGAAGACGATACGATAGAGACAAATTATTTTATTCAAGCGTGAAAAAATGAAGCATAGAATTGACCTTTTCACTCCCTTCCCTCTGTGGAGTATTAAAGCAAGATGGGTTTCATTACTTGCATGGTTGCCCTGAATTACCATAGACCGTGACTATAGAACATGGCTCAGAACCCCACTCTGGGCACTACAGGGCAGGCAGTAATTGCAATACTGTGAAAATCTGCAGTTCAGAGTTTTATTGGTACAGATGCTGCTCTTACTATTAGGCCTCACATATTTGCTGTGCCAGTAGGACTTCCAGAAGTGAGACATCTCCTTGAAATTGCTAACACACCTTAGAAATGTTAACATGAGAAATATAGTCCACCATATTAATGATTTGGACGAGGGAATTGAATGCAATATCTCTAAGTTTGCGGATGACACGAAGCTGGGTGGCAGTGTTAACTGCGAGGAGGATGCTAGGAGGCTGCAGAGTGAGTTGGATAAATTAGAAGAGTGGGCAAATGCATGGCAGATGCAATATAATGTGGATAAATGTGAGGTTATCCACTTTGGCGGCAAGAACAGGAAAGCAGAGTATTACCTGAATGGTGGCCAATTAGGAAAAGGGAAGATGCAACGTGACCTGGGTGTCATGGTGCACCAGTCATTGAAAGCAAGCGTGCAGGTACAGCAGGCAGTGAAGAAAGCAAATGGTATGTTAGCATTCATAGCAAGAGGATTTGAGTATAGGAGCAGGGAGGTTCTGCTGCAGTTGTACAGGGCCTTGGTGAGACCGCACCTGGAGTATTGTGTACAGTTTTGGTCTCCTAATCTGAGGAAAGACATTCTAGCCTTAGAGGGAGTACAGAGAAGGTTCACCAGATTGATCCCTGGGATGGCAGGACTTTCATATGAAGAAAGACTGGATAGACTAGGCTTATACTCGCTGGAATTTAGAAGACTGAGGGGGGATCTTATTGAAACATATATAATTCTTAAGGGGTTGGAGAGGCTAGATGCGGGAAGATTGTTCCCGATGTTGGGGAAATCCAGAACCAGGGGTCACAGCTTAAGGATAAGGGGGAAGTCTTTTAGGACCGAGATGAGAAAACATTTCTTCACTCAGAGAGTGGTGAGTCTGTGGAATTCTCTGCCACAGAAGGTAGTTGAGGTCAGTTCATTGGCTATATTTAAGAGGGAGTTAGATGTGGCCCTTGTGGCTAAAGGGATCAGGGGGTATGGAGAGAAGGCAGGTACAGGTTACTGAGCTGGATGATCAGCCATGATCATATTGAATGGCGGTGCAGGCTCGAAGGGCCGAATGGCCTACTCCTGCACCTATTTTCTATGTTTCTATGTTTCTATGAGTTTTGGTTTACAATAAGCTAAAAACCTTTTTAAAAAACCATGCAACCAGACTGCATTTTCACCCCCAGAGAAATTGCTCTCAGGTGTTACACCTAAGTGGCAGGCAATCACTTTGAGTACTTATGAAAACAAAACAAAAGGCACTATAAGCCAATAATTCAAAATGTATTCAGTTGCAAAGCATCGCCTTACACACTCATTGGCCATTATTTAGGATATGAAATAACAACCAGAACAGATTGCCAGAATCTGGAAGCATTACTTCTGGTCACCCGTGATACAACCTTTCCAAATTGAAAAATCTGTGTACTTATTAAATCTACAAATTGTGTGAAATAAATGAGCCATTTTACAGGATTTAGCAAACCATGAACTAATTGAGAAAACACAAGGCATGTCGTAGAAAGCGGGTCTAAAAACTTAATAAAAACTGGTTAAATCCCAACTGGAGCACTATATCCAATTCTGGGCACCACATTTCAGCATGGATCAAATCATTTATTGGAACGGCACCAGGAATAATGTAATTACTTATATGAAGAACTTAAAGAACCTTCGATTTTTCAACCTGGAGAAGTGAACGTCAAAGGAAGGTATAGCAGAGCCATTTGAAATTACCGGGGGTTTGGATAGAGTAAACTCATATTGCTCAGATGTTTCCTGTAGAGAATCAGATAATTGATGAGCTGTAAAACTTACTACCAGTAAATTTCCTCTGCATTTCATGCTCCAGGGAGGACCCACAATGAAACATCTGTTCTTTCTAATTGCTAGAAAATTGTTTGACACCTAGCAAAATTATATTGGTATGTGATAGATGTACATCGGACAGAACATATTGATCTCCAACAGCAATGAAAGTGCTAAGCCAGAAAATATACAGACTTTGTGACTTCAGTCATAGAATCATACAGTACAGAAAAAGGGTCCCTCAGCCCAACTCATCCATGCCAACCAAGATGCCCCATTTGCCTGCATTCCTCTAAACCTTTCCCATCAATGTACCGAAAATGTCCTTAAAATCCTATTGTGGTACCAGCCTCAACTGCCTCCTCTGGCAGCTTGTTCCACATACCCATTACCCTCTGAGTGATAAAGTTGCTCCTTAGGTTTGTATTGACTCTTTCCCCTCTCACCTTAAACATACGTCCTGTTTTTAATTCACCAACCCTGGGTACAAGACTGTGTGCATTCACCTTATCTATTCCCCTCACAATTTTACACACCTCTATATGATCACCCCAAAGTCACGTGCTCCAAGGAGTGAAAATGCTAAGCAAGTGCAACCTCTCCCTATAGCTCAGCCCCACAAGAGCTGGCAACATCTTTATAAACCTTTTCTGCACTCTTCAGTGTCAATATTTCCATTTTAATTCATAACGTGGAGGAATTCCTGCCACTCCATTCTTGAGTGCATAATTTAGAAAGGCCAAATGTTTCATTTGTATTCTCTTAGAGCATATAATACAGCACAAAAAAACATGGATTTTTTTCATAATTTCAGAAGTAAAAATGTTTTTATGACAACAATTACTTTCTCCTGAATGTATTTTGAGGTATCCAAAGAGATCAAAATTATGCCAATCTTCATTCAAAGTACACTGAACATTTCTTATTCATATCTGCTTGGTAACTAGGATTACTAGGGCTTGGAGTTGTGCCAATTGGTATAGCTGAAGATAATATATGCAGATGTTGAGCGTTCTATTAAGCTGCAAAAAGAATGCATGAGTGAAAATTCTTATTAGTTCTTTTTCTTTGCAGAAGAGTAAGTGATCCTGCAACTATTTTTTTTTAAATTATTGCCATATGGTGGATTAAGCAAATGAGTCCAGGGCCAGGCTTTATAACAGGCTGAGCAAGTAGAAAAGATGTAAATCATATATTTTAAACTCCTCAGAACTTAATAAATTTAATTATTTTAAAAGATTGTGAGAATCAGATTAGCATGAGAAAAGAAAAACTTAACAGATGAAATCAGCGAGGGTCATTATGCTCAAGAAAATAAGCTCCAACACACATTCACTCACTGCAGATTCACTTCAGTCCGAAGAAGGAACTGTTGTGTTCTCATAGGATGACACTTTAGCACCCATTCAAGGTTGACTGCGATACTGGTGCATTAATGAAAATGCGCTGGTGCAAGAGAAGCATTTCCTGTTGTTGACAACTTGCCTTGACATTTGTTTTCTGCCAGTTTTGGAGATATTCTGACAAAATAAAAGTTGATAAGGATGATGGTGGAGGAGTGGCTGAGGGTAGGACGGGGCAGAATGAGACAAGGACTGCCTGGAAAAGGAACTTAAGATGGCATAGGTCGCATTATGGCTGCATGCTCATAAGGTCATAAGTGATAGGAGCAGAATTAGGCTATTCGGCCCAGCGTCTACTCCGCCATTCAATCATGGCTGATCTATCTCTCCTTCCTAACCCCATTATCCTGCCTTCTCCCCATAACCCCACGGGTCAATGGAGTCAACTGTATGGAGCATAAAGCATGGTGTGCAGTGACATATTGAACAGAGAGCACATAATAATAAATATATTAATAAGGTTAATAAAAATCTTACGTTGATTTCTCATTTAATTAAACATTAATTAAAGCTGCGTGTGTTCTTTCCAGTTTTGATGTTAATTCTGGGAATGCAGCGTTTTCCTCTTTAAAGAATCATAGAATGCAGCTACACAGAAACAGGTTATTCAGCTCAAGCTTAAGGGTTTATGAAACATAACCCTTACATAAGTCAAAAATGTCTGTATACACATTTCCAATATTTTCTCCCATCTCTTAAATCGCTTAATTACCATAACAAGTGATGGCTTCCTAGTATTTTTTTTTAAAGTATTACGACATTGATTCTGTTAACTTCATACAGAGAACACAAACCCACGTTTTAAAAAGTAGAACAGACAGAATATCTATCTTTAGCAGAAGGTGGACAACACAGTTTATTCATCTTTATTTCTGACTAATATATCAAACTTTAGATTCGGAAAACTATAAACACTATGTAAAAGAATAGCAAGATAATAATACAAGTACATGGAATAATTTTCAGCTAAAAGAGACAAATGAAACAGAACAGAGAAAACCTCTTTTACAAGGAGAACTGACTTTTGGGCTTCCTAATGACCTTTACCAAAATCATGAAAACATACCTTGGCAAGTCAGTGTTCCCATGGTGATCCTGTCCACTCCAACGTGGGTATCTCTTCCGCCAGAATCTTTGGTTCCTGCTTCCCCTCTCTGACCTCTCGAGGTGAGCCATACTTTCACATGCTTCTGAAAAGGCCATTAAAAAAAACATAAGAAATAACATCTGCAATAATACATCAGATTTACCGATGATTCATTGAACACCAATATATGAACTCAAAATGTTTTGATAAATTTGATATGGCATATTGGAAGTCTTTGGTATGACTAACATTTTCTATAGGTTGGTAGGTTGAACTCTATGTGATAGGTCTTGCATTCAAAGGGGAAGGGGAATACCAAAAGCAACTCAATTAAAGGTAAGTGATCACCTTAAAGTAATGTGACATTGCATTGGTAACACAAGCCTGTCAGGACTACAGCACGGGTTTTAGACTTAAGTGAAACCAACAAAGTTGTACATAACTTGCAGATTCATGGATTAGGCTGAAACTTCAACTAACATGATTAAGATCTTAGAGCTTAATGAGTTTGTATGAACTCCAACGAAAAGGAAACCGCCAAAACATAAGAAAGAAAGCAGACATTCATATACAGCTTTATACAGTGAATATTGTTTTCCAAGTTACAAAAATTGAATCACCTTCCCCCATCCCACTCTCATCTTTAAGAGTGGCTTTTGAATTCATCTGTTATACATTCAGAATTATTGATTTTTAAATCATTAGTGTTAATAAATAATCCTAATTTCAGAATTTCATCAAAAATAAATTTCAGTTTTTGGTCTATCTTCATCTCTGTAAACGTCCAATAATACTGTCCAAGAATCAAGAAAAACTCTTTATTCAATTCCACCACATTTTTTCAGCAAAGTTTCTGATGATGATACTTCCATAGCAAAAAGGAGGTCTACTGAGGATTATCTTCTGTAAATAACATCTGAACAGATAGTTGAAAATGAGGTGGTGAACTTGCAACACAAAGGGTCACATGTTTACATCAAGCCACGATAATACGCAGGACAAAACCATGAAAGTTGTTGCACGATTACATTAGTTCCACTAGTTTACAGTTCAAGGGTTCAAAGGCCTTTTATTGTCACGTGTACCAATTAAAGTACAGTGATGTTCAATTTACCAGTTGCCCTTCAGGATAGGATTTTGTCAACCTGAGACAATCTATCCTGCATACAATCCTAGTTTCTCAAGATATAGTTGACACTAAGTGCTATTTTAAGTGCATACAGGCTGCTAGCGGGTGTGTGACAAATATTATCTGGCCAATTATTGATGTCCGAAGGAAAAGAAAATCTTAACACAATATAATCATGTACTTGGGAACTCAGAGGTTTAAACACTTATGTAGACCTCAGGTGAACACAATGAAAAAGCGGTTCAAATGAAGAGATTCATACCAGCCAACAAAAGGTAGAAAAATATGAGTAATCAAAAACCATGACAGAAAAAGTCCTTAATTCCTTTTATTTTAGCTATTACCTGCAACCAACAATATCTCGACAATATCTCAGCATGGATTGAAAAGAGGTTATTAAAAAAAGTGAGGAAACATGAGATTGGTGTCAATATACTGTATTGGACCAAGGATTGCTTAAGATTCAGAATCAGAATCCTTTATTGTCATATAGACTTAATGTGTAACGTAATTCCTCGTTTGCATGCAGCTCACAGAGTAAATAGTACACAGGGTGATGATAAATACAACTGTAGATGTGATGAGTGCAAAACAGCAGAATGATGCAAAGCCTGTATTGCAACCTAAAGTAGTGCAAAAAGATATTTAACTGCAATAACAGAATAACCCAATGTGGAAGAGTTAAGAGTAAGAGTATGTGGCAGCACCTCTGTACATCCGGGCTCAATTGGCATGAATCTGATAGAAATGGAAAGAAGCTATTCTTAAGTGTGGTCATCTGGGTTTTCAAACTCCTGTCACTTCTACCTTCTGGTAGAAGGTAGAAGGGAAAAGGGAATGGCCAGAGACTCTGGTATCCTTGACAATACCTCCAGAAATCATGAAACAATGCACCAAGTCCAGAACCTAGTTGCGGATGGGGACCCGGGGCAGGTTCCAGGTGTTTAAAAATGACCTCTTGGGATATTACGTTGGAATCTGGTTTAGACAATTAATAGCATCCTGACATAGGTGTACTTGTTGTCAAGGTGATCTAGATCTGCCTGAAGTGAAAGGGAGATGGTGTCATCTGGAGATCTATTTTTCATGTATTGAAATTGCAAGGGGTCTAGATTATTCGGAAGACTGGTGCTGATGTGGGCCATTACCAAATCTTTCAAAGCACTTCATAATGGTCGATGTTAGTTTAGTTTATTTTTATTTTTGTCATGTGCTCATTTTGTCATGTCAGGTACAGTGAAAAATAACTATTGCATGGTCGTCGTTGAGACAAGTCACTTTATTTTTCTTGGGGACTGGAATTATGCAGGTATCCTTGAAGCAGATGGAATCAGCAGACTGTTGAAATGAGAAGTTGACGACCTGGGTAAAGACTGTGGACAGTTAATTAGCGCACAATTTCAGAACCCAAGGACTCCATCCGGGTCAGCAACTTTCCGAAGGTTTACCCTTGTGGAAAGAGACTTGGCTACTACCACTGGGCCAGCGGCTGCAGAACCAGCATGGAATGGGTAATGTGCCCAGGTAGAACTTTATTCGCCTGCTCAACACAGGTGTAAAAGACACTGAGCTCATCCGATAGAAATACATTGTTGCAAAGATGCAAAGATGCACTTGGTGTCGTGGAAATATAACAACTGCTTAACAAATAGATCCTGAGAATGAGGATCAATTAATGTCCTCAGAGTTTAGAAAAGTGAGAGGGAAATCTCAATAAAACATACAAAATTTCTGCATGGCTTGGCAGGAATGATATTGCTCTTGGGGTCTATCAAACCAAGGTCAGAATCTCAAAATAAGAGGTCAGCCATTCAAGACAGAACTTTTTTTCACCCAGATAATAGTGAATCGGAAGAATTATCTACCCAGGGGGATTATAGTCAGTCATTGGAATATATTCAAGACTGGGATCAATTGATTTTTCGATATTGAAGAAATCAACGGACAACAAACAACATGTGTAGGATGGAACTGCAGATGTCTGAAGAAGGGTCTCAACCCGAAACATCACCCATTCCTCTCCAGAGATGCTGCCTATCCCGTGGAGTTACTCCAGCTTTTTGTGTCTATCTTCGACTTGACTTGACTTGACAACAAACAACATATTTACTGGTAGCTAAATATTAATAAAACATAAAAGTACATTCAACATTAGTGTGAGTGGGTCTAAACTGACATGATTCTTAAAACAGAAACATTTAACTGCTCCACAGTTAGTCAGCTTGAAATGAGTGCATCTCTATTCCTCCCACATGAAGTTGATAGACACGCACTGATTGTATGACACCGCACAAGCAATGTAATTAAACTGTGTGAAACCATCTATCTTGTTTGCAGTTCTATTATGTCAAATTATTTCCCAATAATCAAAACAAATATTTATGTAGCATTTATGAAAGCAGTTGGTAAAACAATATAAAGCTAGTCAGGAGAATAAAACAACATACTCATTGCCTGAGCACTATTGTGTGTTTTTATTATTAACTTGAAGGATTTGGACTTCAAAGGCAAGGTCAGTATTTATTGCCATTCCATTTTACCCTTGAGAAAATGATGGTAAGCTGTTTTCATGAACAACTCCAAACCATCTGTAATTAGTTATTTCAGTGGATATCTGAGTAGGTCCAGGTGCTAACAGCATAGGAATCAACCATAACACTATGAAGCTTATAGGCCAAACTCCAAAAAAAGATGAATTTCCTTCCTTCCCAAAAGGACATTAGTGAATCAATTTTTACATGGAGTTAACAAATGACGAATAGCAAGGAAGAAAGCCCTTCCAATACACAGACTCGATAAATGCCATTTTACTGCCATGGGTTGTCTTCGTTCTGTCTCAATTGTTTTCATCTTATGGCCAAGAATTCTTGCAGTCTACAAAATACCCTATTAAAACATTTTATTAAATAGTTACATAGGAAGCAACTTGAGTGGTACAACCTACCTAACACACTGAGAACTGCATGGTCCACTATAATATGTAAATAGAGAATTACTGCCCTAATATATGCCAGCTCATTAATTTAAATGACAAATCAAAACCTCTCAACTATCTTACAAATTGTTAACAAAACCATATTTCCTGATGAAATAGAATGAGGCCCTTCAGCCCATTGCATTTATACCAGCTCTCAGGACATTCCCATCAGTCTCATTTTCGAATCTATTTCACTGCAACCTATTCTCTCTCACAGTTATCAACTACCCTCTGTTGCAAACATAGTGTCAACAGGTATCCAAGATTGGATTTAAACTAAAGTCCATTTGAGGTAGAGAGGTTGGGCAAGCTAAGACTATATTCCTTGGTGCACAGGAGGATGGATGCAAGCAATGTCCAAATTAATGAGGGTGTTATTCTACATCGAGGCCAGGGGAAACTATGAATGAAGGAAGAGGCTAATGCTGGCTTTCTGGCTGTCTGGACAATTTATAAAGTAGAAATACAAGGCTCCAACACATCTTTGTTAGTACCTTGAGAACTAAATATCAGTGATGGGTCATGCCGTAATTTAGTGAGGCAACTCCATGGAATGTAATAAAACTGAAACGACCAATAAGCTACAAACTGTCATTAATGCCATATGTGTTCTCTGCTTCATATGGTACTCCAATTGATAAGCAAAACAGTAGCTAGCAAATGCACTGTCCCCAGTGGACAGCAAATAATGCAAAAAAGCAATTTGAAAGAAAGACTTGGTATGTCTTTTGAACATAATTTCAATAAATCTTTCTTTAAATCTATGATGCGTCAAGATAATTTACGGAACAAGGTAAAATATTAGGACTAAATAAACAAGTATAAGAAACAGAAAAAAAAACCTTGCTAATGTGAAAATCATCAACATCACCCTTGCACCCATTCAGAATCAGTAACCCTTAAGCCAACAAAATAAATGCGGCAATATGAATTCACAACAGGGGTCTTAAGGTACTCATCAAGCAGATTTGGTGTTTATTAAGAAGACACCAGCTTGGGAATCAAGAGATCGGGAATCACTAGCATATGGTTTAAAAGTCAACAGAGACAGATTCAATTTGCTTTCATTTTTTCATTTCCACAACAGATTAACAGCAGAACCTGTCTCACTGGCTCTTCACTCTGCTCTGGATAACAGGAACCCACATGTCAGGCTACTGTTCATTGATTAAAGCTCGGTGTTCAATACTATCAGCTGGGCAAGTGGGCCAAGAAATGGCTAATGAAGTTTAATTCAGATAAGTGTGGTTTTGTAAAGTTAAATTAGGGCAGGACCTTCACAACGAACAATAGGGCCCTGAGGATTTTTGTAGAGAGGAGGGATCTAGGAGTACACGTACAAAGTTCCCTGAAAGTGCATCACAGGTAAATAGGATGGTGAAGAAGGCATTTGGCACTCTGGGCTTCATCCGTCAGGGAATTGAGTACAGAAGTTGGGGCGTTATGTTACAGCTATACAAGATGTTGGGAAGGCTGCACAAGGCATGGTGTTCAGTTTTTGTCACCCTGCATGAGGAAAGATGTAATTAAGCTGCAAAGAGTGCAGAGAAGATTTAAGAGGATGTCCACAGACTCGAGGGCCGGAGCTATGAGGAGAGATTGGGCAGGCAAGGACATTATTCAATGGAATGCAGGAGGCTATGGAGCGAAATTATTAATGTGCATAAAATCATGAGAGGGGAAAGATTTAATAGGAATGTGAGGGACAACCTTTTCACATGAAGAGGGATGGGTTTTTGAAACAAGCTGCCAGAAAAATTAATTGAGTTAGGTGGAATAACAACATTTAAAAATACATTTGGACAAATACATGGATATGAAAGGTTGGGAGGGATATGGGCTAAATGCAGGCAAATGAGACTAGATGAGATGGGGCATCTTGGTTGGCATGGACAATTAGGCCAAAGGGCCTGTTTCCGTGCTGTGTGAAACTAAACCCTCTTTTCAAACCAATCAATACTGTCTTGTGATCACTGTCTACATTCTTGATTGACCTGTTCAATATTTTTTTTTCCCGGCTTAGTTGTAAAGTCCTATAAAACTCAAGAGGATATTGCTAGAATTTTAACTGGCTTTACTTAACTGTTCAGACTGATTCACATTTGCCAGAGTGAAACAAACCAAAACCAAAAACAATCCATAGCCTCACAGCAAAAATAGACAACATCCTAGTCTCCAAAACATGAAAAGGCTCAATTTTGCATTTTTGAAACCCACCTCCAATGCCAAGCCTTTCCACCAACTTTATAATTTTGTTTGAACCTCAACTGTTTACATACCCTATTTTCAGACTTCAAAGGCCAGAAATGGAAAGTAACCTTTATACATTCACAACGTGCAGTAACATCAAGATCTGTTCAAAGACAGACATAGCCACGGTAACTTAACTCAAATACTGAATTATTTACTGGGGCTCACATCAAATTACTTCTTTCCAGAAGAATTTCATTGCCGTGACCAGCCTTGTGATGTACAACTAACACCACCTCCATCACAGTCCTGCTGTTTCTAATATAATTTTTTTCTGCTTATTTCAGCAACCTTTCTGCCAAGTTATAGGAAAATAACACTTTCTGATGTACTGTGAATAAAACAAATGAATGCCTTAATAAATCCAACAGAAAGTGGCCAATAAACACTTATATTTGTCCCCCATAACTAAAACCCCTCTGTACTTGTCCTTAACCACATCCAATGCATTAATCGGGTGAGTAAAATAGGCAGCACCCTTTGTTAGGGCAAACTTACTCGGCCTACTGTTGTTCTTCAGCAGTCTGGAGGTTGGCTATATTCATCGACTCCAAAACACATGATTCATACTAAAAGGAATTCACCCACCCACTTGGTTGCTGAGTTGGAACTATAAATATGGGCAGTGCTTCTAGTCGTGCTGGACACAAGATCTTTCTCCTGAAGTGAAATCCTATGCTTGGATTTCAAAAACTGTGTACAAACAGCAAAACTATTTCTGTTTATTACTGGAAAATTAGATACTGAAAATTGAATAAGTACACAACAACTCCACACATAAAACTGTAAGACCATTCCCCATTTAGCTCACACGGATAATACCTAATGGCCAACAAGAATTACTTTTAGAATTTAATAATGGACTAGGCCTTCATATTTTTAGTTATTACAGTTATTTATAATTTAATTTACAAGTAGTATTATTAATCTGTTTTTATTAATTAAATGATTTTTAAAAATCAGATAATGAACTAACAGCCTGAGATTAATCTTAAATTTATCTTTTATTAATTTGTATCCGTTTCTGTTTAATTCTCACAATTTAATTCAAGGTAACATTCTGAATCTACATTTTCCATTCTATCACTCTTTTTTAATTCAATCAGCTTAATGTATCCAAGAACATTAACATCATTCTAAAACCAAATTAAATCTTAGTAACTTTTACAAAGCTTATTCAACAGAACAAGAAATTCAAGAAATGAAATATTTGTTTTCTAGTAATATTCATTAAAAACAGGTGCTATTTATTTTTGGACCTTTCAGGAAAGTTCAAAAATCAATTTTGCACTCTTTCTAAATTGAATTGAATTGAATTGCATAAATTTTATTAGCCAAGTTTAATACATACACGGAATTTGCCTTGGTAATTTGCTCGCAAGTAACAACACGATATACAGTAAACAATTAAGAATAAAACATTATAATTTAA
The DNA here is from genome assembly GCF_053455715.1 of Rhinoraja longicauda. NCBI lineage: Eukaryota > Metazoa > Chordata > Chondrichthyes > Rajiformes > Arhynchobatidae > Rhinoraja > Rhinoraja longicauda. The sequence continues at coordinate 11,405,050 of NC_135987.1, forward strand.
TAATAATAATATATCTTTATTGTCATTGTACAAGAACAACGAGTTTAAGATTGCAGCCTCCGTATCGATGCTATAAAAATAAATAAATAAGGTAATAAAAAAGAAAAAAAGTACAAATAGGTCCATGTACACTAAGGTTAAAAATTACAGCAGCTGTCACTGTGTTGTGATAAAGTCAGTTCTGCCAGATGATTATGTAGGCAAAGACAGATTATGGAGGACGCTTAGCAGACTGATTTAGTGCATTATAGCTCTAGGGAAACAGCTATTTCTCAGTCTGGAGGTGCGGGCATAGAAGGCCTTCTAACGTCTGCCAGATGGAAGGAGTTCAAACAGACGGTGGCATGGGTGTGTGGAGTCCTTACTGATGCTGATGGCTTTTCTGAGGCAGTGTGCATTGTAGATGTCCTCCAGGGCTGGGAGCTGTATCCCAATGATCTTCTGTGCTTTGGAGACGACCCGCTGAAGAGCTCTCCTAACTGCTGCTGTGCAGCTGCGATACCACACAGAGATGCAGTATGTTAGGATGCTCTCTGTGGTGCAGCAGTAGAAAGTCACCAGCATTTACTGGGGCAGACCAGCTTTTTCAGCATCCTCAGGAAAAACAGTCGTTGCTGTGCTTTCTTGACCAGTGCAGTGGTGTTACTGGACCACGTGAGGTCCTCTGAATTGTGTGTACCCAGAAACCTGAAGATGTGAAGAATGAAATAAAATACCAGAGCAAAAGGAGGCTACAGACTTTTGGTTGTTGAGTAGGGCTCCTGCTCGTGGAAAAAAAAGCTGTTTTTATGTCTGGCTGTGGCAGCTTTGACAGTCTGGGGTTGCCTTCCAGAGGGAAGTGCTTCAAAGAGTTTGTGGCCAGTATAATCTGTTTTAATGTGTAGGAGGAACTGCAGATGCTGATTTAAACCAAAGATAGACACAAAAAGCTGGAGTAAATCAGCGGGTCATCTTCAGAAAAGGAACAGATGACGTTTCGCTTCTAAAGAAGGGTCTCGAACCGAAACATCACCTAATCTGTTTAATGTTGGTTTTTGACAAATACACTGGAAAGGAATAATCAGAATACTAACAAATAACTGTCCAGACATGCTCAGAATTCAGTTAAAATGAGATTTATCTTTCACTTTAATCAGTGGAAGTAGATTAAAAGATCTTGAATACTTTGATTCTTGATGTATATAAATTCATACATTTATATTTAAATCATAAAATCCAAAATTATAATAATGTGATAAATTTATTTTCCATATGGTATAAATAGACCTACATGATCTATTGAAGATTCACCCCATGGCCCTACAAATTCTTTTTTTCTGACATCGATCAACCCTTTTGAACTGAACACATAACTTGGGGAAACTCACAGGGCTACAGGGGGAATGTACAAATCTACACAGACAGCACCCAACGTCAGGATTGAACCAAGGTCTCTGTCGCCGAGAGGCAGCAGATCTACCAGCGGCCCTAAGTTGGCAAAGTAAAATTGGTCCCTATTAAATTTCAGTATTTTATGCACCATCCCCAAGGCTTTTTTATATTTGCGGAAGCGCAGTGTCTAGAGCTGGACACATTAATCCAGTAATGGCTAAACTACTACTTTACAAAGATTCATCAGGGCCTCTTTGAATTAACACACTATCCTGTTTTTTTATAATTGCTGTTCAATTCAATGTTAAACGTCACAACTCCAGCCTTACAACAAGAGGTTATACATATGTAGTTACTTCCTAAATGGAGGACACAAGAGACTATTTAAGGGATCTAAAATGTCAACACATTTAGTCACAAGGCATTTCCAAGGTACATGTCCAGCATTTTACTGAAGGTAAAGCATCCTAATGTACAACTAGACCTTAAATAGGTGGGTTCACAATACCTCGAAAGACAAGCTTATCTCATGGGAAAAAGTAGACCATTCAGATCTTCAAAACTTATGATACAATCACCCTGATCCACAATCTCAATACCAGATTACAACACTCTCCCCATATCCCCTAATGCCTTCTGTGTCTTAAACCCTCCGAGTGAAGAAATGTTTCCGCATTTCTTCTGTACCCTGAGACTATGCCCTAGTTCTAGACCATACGCACTAAGGAGAAACATCTCCCCTGCACCCAGTCTGTCAAGCCCTATCAGAATGTTAAATTTGTCACAAGATCTCTCATTCCTCTAAACTCTAATGAATGCAGGCTTATTTGAACCAATCTCCCCGTGCTCTGCCATCCCAGGAATCGATCTGCTGAGGTTTTGCTGTTCATCAATGGCAAATTTATCCTTTATTAAGTGGCCGACCAAAATTGAAAATTTCACAAAGTCAAAGATTCCAAGCTACAGATGAAGATCACTTATCCCCCAATACCCCAATTTGAATTGAGTTTTTAATTTATGGAGCTTGTCTCTCAGAGGGATAGCCATACAACAAACTGAAAGCCCAGGTAACTAAATATATTAAGTAACTAAATTAGTTGTTGTTACACTGAATATATATTTGGTGACATTTTTAAGGGATCTCTTGTGGCGGATCAGGCCACTCCTTGGGTCAGCCCCTCGTTACGTGACGGACAGGCGTAAGGGGTTAAAAGTGAGACCAAGGGGAGGCGTGGCTCTTCCCGAGGAGAACTACGCTGTGGGCAGGAGCTCACAGCATAATAAAAGAATCTTACTAAAAACTGCCTGGCGTCTTGCCTTTTCTCTGGCCTCCGCCAGGCCACTACACTCTAATGTTTGTGTTTAATAGGTTGATATGTTCAGGGCATATAATAGTCAAGTGGATTTTTTCTAGGTTTAATGGTAATAGTGAACTTGGCTCCAGAGTCATATAACTATGTGTGTATGATTGACATAATGCAATTATTTGACATATGCGGGTTAAGGCAGATGACCCTAGGGGTTGATGTCATCATTTGCTATTTAATGGACCATTCCGAATAATAGGAATGCACTCTGTATGGGTACACATATAAATGTACCATGCATGGAAACTCAATTAATTCTGCTGACAAAGATTACAAAAACAGAACTGTGATAAAAACATTACATTGTTAAGATGCAACTGTGTTCTTTAAGACCATTCTGTGTCACACCTGACTCCTGAAGAGTGTTTCTGATCTGTCAGACAGGTGTTTGGGGATTTTTCTTTATTATAGAGAGAATCCTTCTGTCATCAGCTGTGGAGGTCTTCCTTGCCCTGCCAGTCCCTTTGCGACTAATAAGCTCACCACTTTGAGAAAGGTTCAGAAAGGGAGAGTGTCTATTATGGGGAATTACAGCTATTTCTATTGAAAAAATAAATCATCAATAGAAAATAATCGGCATACTGGTGTAATTAAATTTCCACCTTTGCATACAAATATAATTTAATATTAAAAAGCCTCCAATCTAATTTACCAATAAATTTGATAGTGTGAATGCAGTTGCTAAAACGAATATAAATCCATGTATTCCAATTTAACTCCATCAAAGCAGATTATCCTAAACCGATTTTTTTACATTTCAAAAGAGCAGAGATTTCCAAATTGCAGAGGTGCATTGCTAGGTGTGGAGGAATATGGTGCAGATAGAGTCAAAGTCATAGTGAGACAGTGTGGAACAGGCCCTGTGCCCCAACTTGCCCACACCAGCCAACATGTCCTAGCAACACTAGTCCCACCTGCCAGCATTTGGTCCATATCCCTCCAAACCTGTCCTATCCATGTGCCTGTCTAACTGCTTCTTAAACGTTGGGATATCCCTGTCTCAAATGCCTCCTCTGGCAGCTTATTTCACAAAATGCTGGAGTAACTCAACAGGTCAGGCGGCATCTCAGGAGAGAAGGAATGGGTGACGTTTCGGGTCGAGACCCTTCTTCAGACTGATGTCGGGGGGGGCGAGCTTGTTCGATACATCCACCACCCTTTCTGTGAAAAAGTTACTCCTCAGATTACTATTAAATCTTTTTCCATTAACCTTAAATCTATGTCCTCTGGTCTTTGATTCACCTACATTAGGCAAGAGGCTCTGTGCATCTACCCAATCTATTCCTCTCATGATCTAAAACACCTTTATAAGATCATCCTTCATCCTGTGTTCCAAGGAACAGAGTCCCAGCATACTGAACCTCTGAGTACTCTTTCAATTTAAAAACAAAAAATTGTGCATGGAAATTACCCAGACCCAATTAAATTCTGTAGATAACCACAATTTTGCTTAAAATAGTTTTATGTTAAACTCAATTATAAAAGTTTTAAAAACATTGGGCACATTTAAGAAAGCCGCTTCACACTGACGCGGCAAATATTGCTCCAATTAATAAGAAAATTGTAGCATGAGTTGAATATTTTGGAATTAAACAATCTTGAAGTTACTGGCTATTTACAAGCATATGATGGACATAAAAAGGAAAGCAATTACAAAACTTTACATGCTCCTTTGATAACATATTTATAAATTCCAAGTAAAGAAATGTTAAACTCTGAACATAGAGCCTTGTGAAAAAATCCAGCATTATGTTAAACCAGTTTATAAAATGATTAGGAATCTGCCTTGTAAATGTAAATGAACATGTTATTTAAAAGAAGCTCAAGTCCCATTCAATGTTTCCATTTTTTAAAAATTTATTGACAGTAGAACTCCACCTATGAACATAGCCTTTCTTTGCCGTCAAGAGTTAATATTCACCAGTAATTTTGTCACAGACCAGAAGTTATGGTACAGAATTAGTATTGGTTAGAATATTATGAAGCATTTTGGCCTATGGCATAAGAAGGGTGGATGGTGATATTAAAACAGAGAAGTTGTAACCGTCAGTAAACATTAGAAGACACAGTATTTTTTTCTGGAAAACACAACTGTGGGGTGATCTTGTAATGATCTTTAAGATATACAGAAGATACTTCCCAATGGTAGTAAAACCAGAACTAAAGGGAAATAAATTTTATAAACAGTAGATGGTACTTTGGAATCCAAGTAAACATTGACTTGAGTTCCTTGCTACCTTAATGTTAAAATAGCGCTCTGTAAAAAGGTTTTACAAGCACATAGTACTATTCTGCCTCATTTATAATTATTTTACTGCATCTTCCTGCCTTTAACAACCACTGCACTTCAAAAGCAATAAATGAATCCAAGTGTTTTGACTAAGCTCCAGCTCATGTTCTGTCACTAGATAGTCTTGTCACTGCCACAACAAGTCTTCTTTATCATTACTGGCTGAGCAAGTTCAATCTATCAAGCTGTGGAGTCATGCTGAGTATGTTCTGGTGCAAGCGTATTGCACTCACGATTCAGACAAGTGTACTATGACGAGTGAGTCCTTCCTCTGTCACTGTGGAATACCAGCAATCCGTTAGGCAGTATCCAACTAAGTCCACTCCTACCTCCATTGATGTTTACCTTAAACTTATTAAAATACAATCATTTGTGGAATTACATTCACATTAATATTGAGATAAAGGGAACTGCAGATGCTCAAATCTTGGGTAAAGCACAAGGTGCTGGAGTAACTCAGTGGTTCAGGCAGCCTCTGTCATGGGAGTGGATAGGGGGGTGCTCTGGTTGGACCCTACTTCAGACTCAAAAGGGTCCCGACCCAAAAGGGCGCCTATCCATGTCCACCATGGATGCTGTCTGACCCGTTGAGTTACTTCAGCACTTTGTGTTTTGCACATTTGAAGATTCTTTTTTATGGAAACTAATGGATAACATTTATTAGAGTTCTACTCAGATTAATTCACCCTTGTGCAATTCAGTGAGGGATAAAATGAGTTGTGTTCCAAGATTGAAGGAGAGCAAACATTTTTTTTAAATTCAAGATTCCTCACAAACTTCTATGGAAAGCTCACACACAACCCATCTTGAAAAGAGTAGACAAATTCTGTCTGCTTTCTTTTACATATCACATCTTTATGAGGGGAAAAAAACTGGATTTTCTTCCCTCCTGAAACTCTATTGGTTGTGTGAGTGATGACAGTCTATCTTCTTTCTCCATCTGAGCTTTGTATCCAGCAGATCATCAGAAGGCACATCAGTGATTTTGTTGAACCAGGCTTTGGTCCATGTATTAGCATTTCTAAGATTTAGGAGTATAGCAACTTACTGGAAAGGATGTTGGATGATGTTACTATCAGAGGGAAAGTATCACCAAAAAGAATACTAAATCTGAAGGCATCATTATTTTTCAATGAATTGGGAACATAAATTTAAATTTACAGCCAGAAGCATTGTAGAGATAATACCGAACTTACAATCATATAAAATTATTTGAGTATGCAATTCAACTTATAACTAATGTTTAATAAGGAATGATGTGTTTTTAATAAAATCTACATTAACCTATCTGGTGACAAAGATTCTGACCTATTCAAATGAATCACAAGCATAGTAAGTCTGCCATGATTCGAGGTAACATTTCCACTTATCTTGGAATGCTGAATTTTTGATGCGATTATTAATCTAACTAACTAATGTTCTTGCATTAAGAGGACCACAAAGGAACAAAGCATTCTGCAAATATAATATGTCTGAACCACCAAGAAAGGTTAGAAAATATGACAGTGCATAAACATGGTGATTAAGGGCATTGGTGAAGAGAAAACATAAATAAATCCAGATTACTCTCAATAAACCTCAAAGAGTGCATTTGAAATAATTTATAATGTACTACAAACAAAAAGCCAGGTGATTGAAGATACAAGTATCCATGATGGAACAGGTTCACACTTGAGTGAAATGTGTACCTTATACATAATACTGATATTTATTAAGCTGTGGAAAAACACATTGTGTTGTCACTAAATCATTGATGCATTGTGCAACAAACAACATCCACTTTTTTTATTTCCTATAAACTGTTCATCGCTGGTAGTCTCTGGAGAATATATGTGCTCAGTGTATGATTTTTCTCTGGTCAATACATTCAGAACTACTGCTTGTTTTGAAGAGAGATAATGATTGGATTTCTTTCAGCTTATTCCTGTCAGTTTCCATTACTGAAGATTTAATGCCGATACAATAAACCCTTTGAGGATGAAACTATAATTTCTGCTCTAAAAAGAAAAACTGTGAGACATATTGCTCATGAGAGAGATACAGAAGCTTTAATGTCAATTTGCTTTTCCCTGACTTTGATGATGTTACAAAACATATGTGCAGTACTCAAACATATTCTCCTCTGTTTAATAATCAGCTTTAGTTATAAGTCTCACCAACCACTGAGAAGCATTGACTGCAAAAGAAAACACATCTGTTTCTCTGTGGAAAGCATGATATCCTAAATAATTATAAAATGCAATTCATTCATATTCCTAAAGTTCACATGAGAATGTTGACAGTTTGAAAAAGATTTTTGTCTTGTAAATTTGATTTTCCTTACTTCAATGTTTAGAGATACAGTGTGGAAACATACACTTCACCCACCGAGTCAGCGCCAAACAGCGATCACGTCAACTGGTTTTACCCGACACTAGTTCTACCTGCAAACTAGGAACAATTTACTGAAGCCAATTAACCTATAAAACTGCATGTCTTTGGAATGTGGAAGGAAACCGGAGCACCCGGAGAAAACCCACGTGGTCACAGGAAGAACGTACAAACTCCGTACAGGCAGCACCTGCATTCAGGATCGAAGCAGGTCTCTGGCGCTGTAAGGCAGTAACTCTTCCGCTGCGGCACTGTGATGCCCTCTGCACCACTGTGCCGCTCGAAACTGGAACAACAACATCACAAGTGCACAAACTAGAAGAACACCTCATAGTCTAAAGTGCAATAATATGAACACCGGATGTTCTAACTTCAGATAACCACTATCCCCTATGGTCCATTTCCAAACCCAGCCATCCACCATAGTTCCATCTCCATCCCCCCCCCCCCAAACTCCTATATCTTACATTATCAAGATTCATTACCCACCCTGACCTGGTTCTATTTGCCCATTCCCCATAAACCTAACCACCTGGGCTTCTTCTCTCTTAGTTCATCTTTCCCATCCCCCACCCCCCACCCTGTGATTCCATGTATTCACCATCAACTGCCCTGCCACCACAGCGGGTTCTACATATCACCCTGCTGCCTCTGCCTCTGCCTCATTCTCTCTTATGTACACTTGTTGACATTGGTCTACGCTTCCACGCTACGCATGCAGGATCTCAATCATCACTTTGCAACTTGACCACAGTTCTTCCAGGTCTATTCTTTGCAGACTTTATTTCCTTGCTTGCTTCTTCAAGCTGTAAGATTTTGGCGCTAAGAAAACTAGTTTAGCCAATGTGCAAAACTACCAAACGATGGATCTTCATGATGACCTGTCAAAACTAGTTTAGTCAAAGCGTCAAGCTATTTCATGACAGAAAACATAAATTTTGAAGGAAATTAACAGAAACCCTACTGGAAATAAATTATGCAAGGGAAAGGAAATGTGAAGAAAAAGAATTCAAAAGTGGAGTCGAAAAAGGTCAGTGAAGAACAGTTATTGCAAAAATAGAAACATAGAAATAGAAAAAATCTGGAAATAATCAACAGATCTGACAGGATTTATGGTTTTTCTTTCTGCCTGACTTGTTAAGTATTTCCAAAATAATCTGAATATGGTTAAAACTTCTAGCATCTCCAATTGTTTGCTTTGGATCAAGGTTATGATCAAACCAGTTACAGCTCACTGGAATTCATTCCAGGCAAAAATCAGGAGATCCAGAGATGTGATCACAAAATAAAACACTCCATTCCAATACTTAGTGCAGGACAACACAGTAGCGCAGCGGTAGAGTTGCTGCCTTACAGCATTTACAGCGCTAGAGACCTCGATCCAGTCTATGGGTGCTGTCTGTATGGAGTTTGGACCGCGTGCATTTTCTACAAGATCTTCGGTTTCTTCCCACACTCCAAAGACATACAGGTAGGATAATTGGCTTGGTATAAAATGTAAAATTGTCCCTGGTGTGTGTAGGATAGTGTTAATGTGCGGGGATCACTGGTCGGTGTGGACTCAGTGGGTCAAAGGGCCTGTTTCTGTGCTGCATCTCTAAACTAAACTAAAAAAGTACAGCTCTGGGGGTCAACTACAGATTCAGCTTTCATTTGAGATGCACAACTGTAATCCTGCCCATTGCAGATGAACATAAAGATGCCAACATTCATTGCAGAGCAGTAATTCTTGATATCCGGGTCAATATATAACTCTCGATTAATATAACTAAAACACATTTCTGGTCAATGTCACATTGTTATTTGTAGGTGCTTTTTCTGCATGCAGATTGGCCGGCCACTTGCTATATTACAACAGGTGCTGCGCTACAAAGAACATTGAATAACTTGTAACATTTGTCATAAAAATGCTAGCCTACATTCTCACAGAATCATAATACCATACCGCATAGAAATGGGCCATTCAACCCACCATGTCTACGCCGACCATTTTGACATTGTAATCCTTTTTACCCACATTAGGTATATATCTTTCGTAGCCATGCCTATTCAAGTGCCTGTCTAACTGATTCTTATGCATCATGATTGTATCTGATTCCACTAACTCCTCAGACCAAATATCACCCACTCTCTGTGCAGATAACTTTGCCCTCCAGCCCCCTTTTAAAACTCTTCCATCTCACCTTAAACCTATGGCCTCTTTCATGGGAAAAAAGATTCCAATTATCTACCCAAACTATGCCTCTCATTATTTTATTTACCACTATTAGGTTAGCCCTCAGCCTTCCTTGCTCTATGGGAAACAGGCCCTTCGGTCACCCAAGTCCACACTCATTCCATGTCATTCCACTTTCTCATCCACTCCCTGCATATTAGGGGCAAATTTACAGAGGCCCATTAACCTACAAACCAGTACGTCTCTGGGAGATGTGAAAGAAAACCAAAGAACCCGGAGGAAACTCATGTAGTCACAGGGAGAACATCCACACTTAACACACAGATAACACCCGATGTCTGGATGGAACCCATGTCTCTGGCACTGTGAGGCAGCAGCTCTACAGCGACACCATTGTGCTGCCTCTGTAGTCAGTCCTTATAATTATAGTGTTCCAATCCAGACAGCATCAAGGTAAACCCTCACTTTAATAAGCTAATTTAAAGTCACTGCTTATGGTTATGGCATTTCAGCAAAGTTTTATTAGCCTTTAAAAGCATTAATAGTATTAAGCACACATATTTCATAAATAAAAAATGTTTTATGGATTAAGTCAACTGAAATTGGAATTTGCTTCTTGCAACTACAGCATTCATGGATCTCATTATTGTGGATTAATTTGTGCGTGAATGTAAAAAAAATAGCATACAGGAACAGCAAGTTTTAAAGAAAGCAAACGACATGATAACTTCTATTGCAGAGGAGTTGAAGTTTAAGAATGGGGAGGTTTTGCTACAATTGTACAAGGTGTGCGGTTTTGATCCTCTCACCTAAAAGAGAATTTAGTAACATTGGAGGCAGACCAAAGCAGATTCAATAGGCTTATTCTTGGGATTAGAAGGTTGACCTACCAAGTGAAGCTGGACAGTATGGGTATATATTCCTTCAGGGAGATATTCAAATATGTAATATCCTGAGAAGGCTTACAGGGCAGATGCTAAATGAAAAGTTCTCACCAGTGGGAGAATCACGAGCGAGACGACAGAGCAATAAAATAAGGGCCTGGTTATTTAAAATTGTTGTAAAAATTCTTCTCACAGGGGGACAATCCCTGGAATTCTCTAACCTCTCCTCACTCCACAGACCTCACCACCCCACCCCCCAAGGTGGTAGAGACTATAATAGTAATATATTCCTTTATTCGCCCCACACTGGTGACTGATCATTTGTTATATTTAAGGTGGAGACTTAAATATTTGAAATCTTGACGAATTGAGGATTGACAAGAACTGGCATGGAAGAGGAGTTTAGACCAGTGTGGATTGGCCATGATTATGTTGAATTTCGGAGCAAACTTCTGGGGTCTAGTGGCCTACTTCCACATCTATCTTCCTGTGTTCAATTAAAATTCTATTTGTTATCTATAGTTCAATGAATCATCTTTCTCCTTATTTTTTCGGAAAGCTATTTGTAAATATTTAAACCATAAGTTATAACTTTGTTACTTTTCTTGATTGATCCTCAAATATCATAATTTAGATAATTCCATCTTTTTACATGATTAAATATTTTAAAAAGCTAATTCGCATATCTGATAACATGCGCATTTACCTGGGTCCAAAAATAATAGGCCACAGCAGGAGACCTCCAACATTTTTCTTTACCTCATAAGCATTATCCTCACTAACTATAACACAAGATCCCACTCCAACTCTTCACTGTACCCAGTCATTTCCATGCTTTCAAACTTCATTGTTCTGTCACAGTTAGACTACCCATTTTTTCAGGTTCTTTCCTTTTTTTCCTTATTCTCCATTTCATTCCTTCTGCTCCTAATTTCTCTATCCCTCCTTCCCAGCCACCATTTTCAAGTCACCAAACATCATTCACAGTTGTATATGATCAAATGCTCATTTCAAAAGATGATGCCTCTATCAACACCAATAGCAAAATATTTGTGGATGAAGCCATGAAGCATGATGAAGGCTTGAGAGATAACTGTTAACACAAAAATAGGTGTGTAGAAATGAACATATGTAGACAAATGTGTCAATTTTACCACGAGTACAAGAAGATTTAAATAATTCAAATTAATGGACAGGAGCTGGCAAATTAAGTGTAGGTAAGTGTGAAATTGACCATGCCAGGAAAAATAATTAAAGTATTATCTAAATAGTTAATGATTTCAAGACTGAAATGTGGAGAGACTGGGTATCCCACTCATGGTTTGCAAAAGGCTAATACGCAGTCAAAGTAATTAGGAAAGGAAACAATATTATCGTTCATTGCTCAGGGAATTCAACATAAAATTGGGAGGTGTTGCTTTAATCATGCAAGGCATTGGCAAGACCATATCTGGAGTATTTTGTACAATATTGGTCTCTTAGAGGAAGGATATCAATAGAAAGAAAGCAGTTTGGAGAAAAAATATTTCACAAATAACTGGAATGGATATATTGCCTTCAGAGAAAAGGTTAGCTGAGCGTTGTATCTGTTGGTGTTTAGAATACAGTGAGGGGGCACACTAGAGAGGATGCAGAGGAGATTCAACAAGATATTACCTGCAATGGAGCTTTTCAGGTATGAGAGATTGGAGAGACTCAGTCTATTTTCTCTGGAGTAGAGTTGGCTAATAGAAGACATGATTGTGATACATAAAATTATGAGGACTATTAATAGGGTAGATTGCAGGAAACATATCCCTCATGGCGGCGCTGCCATAGCAGCTGCGGCTTACCTGCGGTCCATTTGTCTTTGTGTTTTTGTTGTTTTTTTTGTCTTAATTGTAGTTGTGATGTCATGTTTTTGTGTTTGTGTACTATGTGTGTATGTGGGGGGAGGGGGGGGCACTGTAAAATTGTAAATATGTGTCCCTTCCGAACGGAGACCCGACCTTTGTTTTCTGGGTGTTGTCTCCCTTCCTGCTGCGGCCTACCATCGGCCCAACTCCTGGAGCTGGCGGCCCCCAGGGCTCTGGTTCGCTGAGCCCGCGGACCGGACTCACCATCAGCGGAGCCGGCCGTCCTCGGAGGCTGCAGGAGCGGCTGCGACTCGCCTTAGGCTCGGGCTGCGTGGATGCAGACATCGGGAGCTCCGGCAGTGGCAGCGTGTTCGCCCGCCCCGGGGTCGCGGGGCTTGGGTCATGGACATTTCACCGTCCGGCGCGGCCTAAGATATGCCGCGGGATATTTCTCTGCTGGGCGGGGGCTTCAATGTCGGGAGCCACGACCGCCCCAACGTGCAGCAACAGCGGCAGCGTGTTCGCCCGCCCCGGATCGGACTTATCATCAGCGGAGCCGACAGTCTTCGGAGGCTGCGGGAGCGGCTGGGACTCGCCTTAGGCTCGGGCCGCTGCGGACCGTCCGGCGCGGCCTGCAACCACAACAACCTGACTGCGGGAGAAGACAGCAGGAGAAGGGAAAAGACATTGTGGCCTTCCATCACAGTGAGGAGAGGACTGGAGGAGACTCACTGTGATGGATGTTTCTTTGATGGATGTTTCTTTTTTTTGTGTGTTTTGGGGGTTGTGTAATTTTAATGCCTATTTAATGCTTTTATTGTTGGACTGTGGGTGACTGAATTTCGTCCAATATTGGATGACAAATAAAGCTATCTTGAATCTCTTGAATCTTGAATATCAGAGGTAGGTAAAACTAAAAGATACAGATTTAAGGGTAAGAGGTAAGAGATTTAGGGGGAATCTGAGGAGGACCTTTTTTTATCCAGAGAGTGGGGATTACCTACAAGACAAGTAAGAGAGTGGTAGAAGCAGAATCGCTGATAACATTTAAATGTCTAGATGAGCACTCGAGTAGCCTAATAAAGAAGATTATGAGTCAAGTGCTGGAAAATTGGATTAGTACAGATGGGTGACTTTTAATAATTTGTTATCACCTATTTAATGGGGATGAGATTTTTTTTTTTTTATTTGCTCCAGGATCAACATAAGAAGACGATATATAGGACCAGGCATTAGCCACGAGGTCACTCAAGTGTACCCTGCCATTCCACATGATTATGACTAAATATGCTCCATGCTTCAACTTCTCTTCTGTACCAGATCCCTATAGCAGCAAACTACCCACTCTTTCAAAAAAAAATTATATCTCCTCTTTAAGTACCTGCAATGATCTAGTCTTTAGCAGAGGCTTTAAATCCTCTTTTTCAGGCAGAGGCAGACAAATATTTGATAGAGCGGTGAAAGACTACAACTGATTAATGGGAATACAGAGTTGTGATCACAAAGATGGTTTGATGGTTTCTTTATTATCACATGTACGAAGGTAGTGAAATACATTTTTTGCACACAGATCAGCAAGGCTATCACCACACCTGAGCACAATCTCCTGGTTGGTATAGAATGTACAGAACAGCCCACTGAGTCCATTTGCAAGAGGCACCATTTTACAGTCCCAGCTGCAGCTGGCCACAATGGCCCGTTGCAGCCGACGCCTCCATTCCAGTCATCCCGCAAACCGCCATCCCTCTCCTTGCATGGCGCACTTCAGCCCTTGTTCCCCGGAGGATGCCTCCCACAGCCACCCTTGTGGGCACAGAAGGTAAGACCCACTCCCCGGTTCGTCTTACTGGGCCGTTTGTCCAGCGTTGGCAGCCATCACCGATTCCCTCATCCTCCTCTCTGGTTTTTGGGCGAGCAGGAGCCGGGCTCAATGGCTTCCCACTCCGGCGGGTTCCCGGTACCTCGACAGGCGAGGCAGGCCTGCTGTTGGGTTGTGGCCACGGCTCGCCCTTCACCTTCTTATCAGCCCTTTTTTCCAGCGTCTACAGCCAACTTCTCCATCCCACGATGTCCTCAGGCCGAGCAGGAGACAAGCCTCAGAACCATTCCATGTGGGCTCCTCCAGTTCTGCGAAGTGCTAGCCAGGCCTATCAGGATTTGGCAGCCACCCAGCTGGGAGCATCTGCTGTGCGACCCACCACAATCATATTGAACAGAGCTGGCTTGAGAGGCCAAATGCCTTGCTCCTACTCGTTATACATAACTGCGTATGTTCAAACATTCTTCAGATCCTTACATTTATTGAGCCTGGAAGGCTGGCAAATTAGTGAAAATTAACTTGTCCAATCCATTTCCCAGTCCATGCTGAGAAACTAACGGCTGTATGGTTCTGAAGGTTACATCTTGGAAAGATTAAAGGGAGAAAACCAATGTTCACTACAGAGACCTGGTCAATGAAGCTTGCTCATCATGCTTACCACAAAATTGATATCTTAGCATCTATCATGGTTTTGAGGTTTGAGGACTAAAAACTTCATGTAAACATAATATACAGATATTATAAGGAGAGATTTGATAGGCTGGTACTGTTTTCCCTGAGGGGGGAGGAAATTGAGGTTGTTTGTAAAATCAGTTCAGGGGTTTGTATCTCATTAAGGTAACTTGACAAGGTGAATATCCACAATGTTTTTCCTGGTGTAAAGGAGTCTGAAATTCGAGGGCATAGATTTAAGATGTGAGGGGACAGATTTAAGCAGGATCTGATGGGCAAGTTCTTTCACACAGATGGTGCTCATATGTAGAACAAGAATAATGGAAGAGTCGGTAATCAATGACAACATTTAAAAGACAATGGACAGGTTCATGGGCAGGAAAGATTAAGAAGAATATGGGCCAAATGCAAATAAATGAGACCAGCTCAGGAAGGCACTTTGGTCGGCTTCAACGTGCTAAGCCAAAGGGCCTGTTTCCGTGCTGTATATCTCTGTGACTTTATATGGTGCAGCAATTTGTAGCTGGCTGTCTAATTCATGAGAAACACTCGTGCAAAGTCATCCCAGAAGAACTAAAGAAATTATGGGCACACAGCCAGGCAATAGCAGACGTATAACTAATAAAAGATGTAACAATCAGTGAATATTTTAGAATATAATGGGTTTCAAAAACAGAGTCCCTGAAAAATATTCTGCATAAAATGCAGCATGCATATTTCATTGGAAATAGGATGTGTCCATATTTCCTTTTGTCCTCACTTCAAGGAGTGTTTTATAATTCAGTACAGAATGTTGTATTTGTATTTCTGATGAATTAGATAGCCATCAGCATTAGGAAGAATATTATTATGTCATACCCTGTGCTGGTTACAGGAAAATAAATCACCAATATGGATAATTGTGACCAAATTATTTTAAAATACTTCAAAATGTTTTATACATACTTATTATCTTTTTAAATGGCAGAGATATCATTGTTTCTCCAAGAGCTGTGGATTGTATATTGTTGGCACATAGGCTATTGCTCATTACTGCTTTAGTCTGGCTAATGTTATGCACGGCCGTGTATCTGTGAAGCGAACATATATCAGTAGCTATCAAAGTGAGTTCTGAAAACATTGTGGGGGGTGGGGGATACACTCTAAGGTATGCTCAAAAAGACCATAAAAAACAATGGCCAGGTTCAAGTTTGAAATTTGACGTTCAAACTCTCATACATGGTGGAATAAGAGGGGTCATTATCCTGTTCTAAAAACAACTTTTTAAGAGTGGCTTGGGCCATTCCATTTACATTTTACACACTGACCTAAATTTAACCCTTCCACTAAATTCATGTCTTAATATCAACCGAGTGTGGATCAGGACCATATACTTTAAAATATCAGGATATGACATCCTATTTCATGTATCACTTTTTCCATGAGGTCTATTAGATTGATGGTGTAACATTTTTGGACACTATCCTTGTACCATCGAAAAAGTAAACTTGCTATGCAGGAATAGTTAGGTTTTTGACTTGAGGATCTGGGTGACAATAATGCAAGGATTAACATTCCTCCAACACCTTTCCTGACCTCAGGATATCCCCAGGTAGCATGGTTATAACATATTTTACCTCAAAGTTGGATTTGAGTACAACCAGTTAAACTATTATGAAGTGTAATCACTGTAGTCATGTCAGTAACATAGTATTTTTTCACATCATTTTGGATTTCATGAGTAAGGATAACATAGCTTTAAGCCAAGTTATTAATGACAGTGGGGGAGCAGGTAATGAGCATTGTGTCAGATCTAGGGGGTTCACTTTCAAAACATATTTATCTGACTATTAAACATGTGAATTGTTTACTGAAAAGTAATTAATAAACTTCTCAAAATCTATACTACATATTCAATTAGATTTGACCATTGATTAACATATATCTGTTGAACAACTGCTCCGATAATTGTTTATGCAGTGTTATTCCATATTGGGTTCGCCAATGGATAATAGGCGAGTAGGACTTGGTGTTAGCTTGGATGCAAGCAACAAGATTTTAGATGAGCTCACTTTCGTTCAATTCAGAGATACAGGCTCAGAGGAACAGGCTCTTCGGCCCACCGTGCCTGCACCAATTATTAATTTTACTTGTTCACACTAGTTCTATGTTATCCCACTTTCGAATCCACTTCCTACTCACGAAGGGTAATTTAGATGCCAATTGACAAAAAAAACCCCACGTCATTCGGATGTGGGAGGAAATCGGAGCACCCAGAGGAAACCCATGTGGTCACAAGAAGAACAAGCAAACTCCACACAGACAGCACCCAAGGTCAGCATCGAATCCGGGCTCTGGCGCTGTGAAGCAACGGCTCTACCACTGTGCTACATTGAAGGTTGGAAAATGGGAGACTCAACGGGGAATTCAATGAATAAGTCTGAGGGTGTGAATTTTTGTAGGTTTGTAGCCTAACTGAAGGTTATTGTTTTTCTTATATTTTATCTTTAGATGTTCTTGCTCCAGGATCCAGGTGAACTACCAGTCGTTAGATCATTATTAGCGCTACTTCAGTCCAACTTTAAAGAAGTGCGCAATCTAGAACATTGTGTTCTTACAAATTTTACCGCTCTGATGATTGACAACCGTTTTCCAGTTACCCAGAAGATACAGCAATAGATCAGGCTTTTATTCACTAGTTCTTGGTTGAACAAAGAAAAACTTCAAATTCTTTCTTTGAAGAAACACAGTCATGTAATCGTTGACAAGATGACAGCAAAAACAATGAAGATTCCAACTTGTTTGACAGTGCAGTTTTTTTTGTACAATTTGGGAGACAAATCAAATACAAAACAAGACAGAAACGGAGTATTGTCTATGTACAATGAGACTTGGTTATAAAACCTTTTACTACGATCTGGATTTGTAGCCCCTCAAAACGTTACATTATCTTAGCTCACTATACATCAGCACAAATTCAGCAATTTATTTCACAAAATCAATTTGAATGGCTAGAATAGAAAATGGATTTATTTGGACTGATACTGCAAAAGTTAGCCACTGTTGCCAACATTACAAACAGGCAAAAATAATCTTACTTTGCACCTACTTTTGAACTTTCAAAACAGGGGAAAATCCAACAGGAATCCTACTAAATGCAGATATAAAGGCATCCAGAACAAGTGCTTACAATGTCAATGATTGGGGATGGCTAAATGTTCACTTATTCTCAATCCCCATCAGAAAACACCAAAACTCTTCCTTTATACAGAATTGTAAAGTCAGCTCCTCCTACTACAATCACTGCAAACAGCAGAAGACTGCTTGTCAAATCATGATCACCTTCAATACAGATAACACACATTTCATGTATAAATTTTGAAACAACTTGTTATATTTCCATCAGGGAACTCATTAATTACATACTGTTTTGCTGATAGAATAAATCCACTGCAACATTAAAGGCAGCAGGCCACCAGTATCATCACAAAGTATAAACCTTTGCATGATTCTGTTTGAGGTCGCAGCGCATATTCTTCTGAAGAAGAATCCCTCTGTCATAGATGGATCACTCACACCTGCCTCCTCTGTGTCCCGTAGTTCTGTTCTTAAGCAATGGAAATCCTCACAGGACCTGATCAAAGATAAGCTAATCATGGAGTGGGAGAGAAATACCAAGACATATTTGTGCATACATATCTGGCTATTTCTTCCACTGAGGAAATGTTAAGTGACATTTAAAAGCAGGAAACAAAATTGCAAAACCACAAATTTAGTTTGGGCCAGAAACTTCAATGTGCAATATCAGGATTGGTTTAGTAGGCTGGTGGAGTTGGTTGAATCTTAAGCCACATAGCTTAGACTGGGTCTGCAGCAGGTGAAGGGTGAACTTTCTCGACCTCATTGTCACTAATCAATCTGATGGCTGCATCTAGTTATGACGGCATTAATAAGAATTATGTCATATTGTTATTTCAGAAACTAAGCCCCATTTTCACAAGGAGGACTTCCCATAATGCTACTTGATACTACCATCATGGTAAATAGAATAGACACAAATCTAACAGTGTAGACTCGATTTGAGTCTAATCTGAGATTATATCAGTAATAGTAACAATAAAAATATATTCCATCATAATCTGTTCTCTCCCCACTAAACGGACAAAAGCAGTAGAAGAAAGCACCTTTATACCAGCTTCTGAAGATCAATTGTGAAAAGGTAGCCAAGACTTGCACACCTATTAATGATAAATGATCTTTTTTAAATGTAAAGTTCTGAATTGAACCTTTAGTTTGCACATCTTCGATAGATGATACAAATTTGGTTGTTTCAAATTCACAAAATATAAAATCCTGAATACTCACATTAATAGTAGTTCTGCTGCCCTCTGCCGAGAACAAAGCGGGTAAGGGAAAGATACAGATACAGTTTAAATTAACAAGAACAATGTTGATAGCCAGGTATCACAAAATGCTGGAGTAACTCAGCAGGTCAGGCAGCATCACAGGAGAGAAGGAATGGGTGACGTTTGGGGTCGAGACTCTTCTTCAGACTCGTTGATAGCCATCTCAGGCTCATCGAAATGCTAAATCTGTCAAGGACTTTAAACACTTCCGCATGTCATTGAGACTCAAACACAAAAGTATTTTTTGAATTAACAACTGTAGTTTAATTTATTTTTAGAAGCTTCTTGCTCTGCTGTTGGACTCCATGAGGAGGCCAACATAGGAGCAGAATCAGCAAAACTTCAAGAAAGAGCACAAGAAAATAAAAGCAGGAGGGGGACATGAACGGCTTTCATAAATGATTCACCAACCAGAGCACTTAGTCATCGGAGCAGAAACATGCCATTCGGCCCATTGAGTCTACTCCGCCATTCAGTCATGACTGATGTACCTGTCCCTCTCAACCCCATTCTCCTGCCTTCTCCCTATAACCCTAATCAATCAAGTATCTGTCAATCTCTGCCTTAAAAATATCTAATGACTTGGCCTCCACGGCATTTGTGCCAATGAATTTCACAGATCCATCACCATCTGACTAAAGAAATTCCTCGTCACCTCCTTTCTAAAGGCATGTTCTTTTATTTTGAGCCTATGCCTTCTGATCATAGACTCTCCCACGAGTGGAAATATCTTCTCCACATCCACTCTATCCAGGCCTTTCACTATACGATAAGTTTCAATAAGGCCTGTTCTCATTATTTTAAACTCCAACGAGTACGGGCCCAGTGTGGTCAAACACTTATGTTAACCCAGTCATCCCAGGGAACATTCTCTTACACCTCCTCTGCACCCTCTCCAATGCCACCACATCCTTCCTCAGATATAGGGCCGAAAGATGCTCACAATACTCGAAATACAGTCTGACCAGTGCCTTATACAGCCTCAGCATTATATCTCTGTTTTTATATTCTAGTCCTCTCAAAATATATGCTAACATTGTATTTGCTCTCCTTTCTACCTATTCAACTTGTAAATTAACATGTTAGGAATATTGCACCATCACTCCCAAGTCCCTTTGCACCTCCGAATTCTGAATCCTCTCCCCACTTACAAAATAGGCTACATCTTATAGAAACATAGAAAATAGGTGCAGGAGTAGGCCATTCAGCCCTTCGAACCATCACCGCCATTTAATATGAACATGGCAGATCATCCAAAATCAGTACCCAGTTCTGGCTTTTCCCCCCATATCCCTTGATTCCCTTAGCCCTCAAAGCTAAATCTAACACTCTCTTGAAAACACCCAGTGATTTGGCCTCCCCTGCCTTCTGTGGTAGAGAATTCCACAGATTCACAACTCTCTGGGTGAAAAAGTTTTTCGTCATCTCAGTCCTAAATGGCCTACCAATGGTCTTAAACTATGACCCCTGGTTCTGGATTCCTCCAACATTGGGAACATTTTTCCTGCATCTACCTTGTCCAATCCACTAAGAATTTTATATGTTTCTATAAGATCCCCTCTCATCCTTCTAAATTCCAGCGAATACAAGCAGTCAACCCATTCTTTCATTCTTTCGTCTTTATTCCTACTACCAAAATACATTACTGCACACTTTGCTACACTGTATTCCATCTGCCACTTCTTTGTGCAGTCTGTCAAGCTGTCCAAGTCCTTCTGCAGAGTCCATCTTCTCTGCACACACACCCCACCACCAAGTTTTCATAGGGAAATCAATAGTGTAATACAGATGTGACCAGGTTGCAGAACATCTACAAGTGCAATCATCTGGTTGTACCGGGCCCTGGTGAGACCGCACCTGGAGTACTGTGTACAGTTTTGGTGTCCAAATTTGAGGAAGGATATTCTTGCTATGGAGGGCGTGCAGCGTAGGTTCACTAGGTTAATTCCCGGAATGGCGGGACTGTCGTATGTTGAAAGGCTGGAGCGATTGGGCTTGTATACACTGGAATTTAGAAGGATGAGGGGGGATCTTATTGAAACATATAAGATAATTAGGGGATTGGACACATTAGAGGCAGGAAACATGTTCCCAATGTTGGGGGAGTCCAGAACAAGGGGCCACAGTTTAAGAATTAGGGGTAGGCCATTTAGAACGGAGATGAGGAAGAACTTTTTCAGTCAGAGAGTGGTGAAGGTGTGGAATTCTCTGCCTCAGAAGGCAGTGGAGGCCAGTTCGTTGGATGCTTTCAAGAGAGAGCTGGATAGAGCTCTTAAGAATAGCGGAGTGAGGGGGTATGGGGAGAAGGCAGGAACGGGGTACTGATTGAGAGTGATCAGCCATGATCGCATTGAATGGCGGTGCTGGCTCGAAGGGCTGAATGGCCTACTCCTGCACCTATTGTCTATTGTCTATTGTCTATTGTCATTTACTCTCTCCTGGATTCCAAATTACAGATCTTCCCTTTTATTCTTTCCTCTTGCCCATTTTGCTGAATCTTAAAATTGATTTAATATCTAACTTTGATGAGAGATTATTGACCTGAAAACAATATCTTTGTTTTGTCAAGGGTGCAGTCTAGCCTCGTGAGTATTTCCAGCATTTGCTTCTTTTATTTGGCAAACCGAGAGCTTTTGATCAACTGAAAGGAAACATAATTATTTTTTGAGCGTTTAATAATACTAGGCTCTATTGTTCAGAACAAAGCAGCTGACAAATGTCTTTGTGACAAGTCTAACAGTGAATTATACAAGTATCATATCTCCAAAAGCACCAAAAATTGACAATGCAGATTAATGTAGTTCGACAAAAGTTTCACACCGTTTTAAGAATGAGTACCTGGTTCAAATAATGTGCTTCCATATGAAGTAAAAATGAAGCAAAACCAAGATATTCAATTCACTTATTCTCTGCTAACAAATCACTTCTGTTAAAACAGTACATTTGCAGCTCAAACAGAATCAGACAAGCAATTAATTGGACATTCATTTTCAAACTCCCTTCAGTTCCTGTCCTATGGTTTGGCAGCTGGCTACTGCCAATTCATCGCGCATAGAGGAAGCTATTCTTAAAGAACTGGATGATATGACTGCAAAGAACAGGATAATATGAAAATTGAAAAGTGTCATTGTGATTCTCTTCCCTATTCAGTCCTCTATCAAGAAGAATTCATTGTGGTAGAGCTAGAAACTGAGTACAGAACTAGCTTCATGAACGAAGCAGAGAGTGGCGGTCGAAGGGTGTTTTTGTGACTGGAGAGTTGTGACAAGACAGGAAACTATGTGACTCATGAATCGGCGATGTTGAGTATTGCGTTCAGTTTTGGTCACTGTGCTATAGTAAGAATGTCACTAGGTTGCAATAAGTGCAGAGAAAATCTACAAGGGTATCGCCAGGAGTTGAGGGGCTGAGCTATAAGGAGAGAATGGGCAGGCTTGGTCTTTATTCCATGGAGCGCAAGAGGCTGAGGAATCGTTTACCCAGGGGAGGCAAATTAAAAACAAGAGGGAATAGGTTTAAGATGAGAAGTTCAAGATGTAATATAAACCTGAGGAGCAAGTCTTTCACTCAGAGAGTGGTGGGTATATGGAACAAGTTACCAGACGTGGTAATTGTGGCAAATACTATAACAGTATTTAATGGATACGTGGACAGGTACATGGTTTGGAAAGGTTTATGGGACAAATGTAGGCAAATAGGACACCGTTAGATGGGGCATCTTGGTTGGCATGTACAAGTTGGGCTAATATTTCTATATTAGATGCAAATAATTTGTGCATGTCTCATGAAATGAATTGTACATCATAGTAAAGTAATACAATTTCTGATGTTATGTTATGAAAGCAGTGACAGGATCAGTCAATGTCAGCATGGGTTTATGAAGGGGAAATCATGCTTGACCAATCTTCTGGAATTTTTTGAGGATGTAACAAGTAGAATGGATAAGGGAGAGCCAGTGGATGTGGTGTATCTGGACTTTCAAAAAGCCTTTGACAAGGTCCCACACAAGAGATTAGTGTGCAAAATTAGAGCACATGGTATTGGGGATAGGGTATTGACATGGACAGAGAACTGGTTGGCAGACAGGAAGCAAAGAGTAGGAATTAACGGGTCCTTTTCAGAATAGCAGGCAGTGACTAGAGGGGTGCTGCAAGGCTACCAGTGCTGGGACCCAAGTTATTTACAATATATATTAACGATTTAGACAAGGGAACTAAATGTGACATCTCAAAGTTTGCAGATGACACAAAGCTGGGTGGCATTGTGAGCTGCAAGGAAGATGCTATGAAGCTACAGGGTGACTTGGATAGGTTGGGTGAGTGGGCAGATGCATGGCAGATGAAGTATAATGTGGATAAATGTGAGGTTATTCACTTTGGTAGCAGGAACAGGAAGGCAAATTATCTGAATGGTGTCCAATTAGGAAAAGGGGAGGTGCAAAGAGACCTGGGTGTGCTTGTACATCAGTCACTGAAATTAAGCAAGCAGGTATAGCAGGCAGTGATGAAAGCTAATGGCATGTTGGCCTTCATTGCGAGAGGATTTGAGTTTAGGAGCAAGGAGGTCCTATTGCAGTTGTACAGGGCCTTGGTGAGACCACACCTGGAGTATTGTGTGCAATTTTGGTCTCCTAATTTGAGGAAGGACATTATTGCTATTGAGGGAGTGCAGCGTAGGTTCACCAGGTTAATTCCCGGGATGGCAGGACTGACATACAATGAAAGAATGGGTCGACTGAGCTTGTATTCACTGGAATTTAGAAGGATAAGAGGAGATCTTACAGAAACATATAAAATTCTTAAAGGATTGGACAGGCTAGATGCAGGAAAAATGTTCCCGATGTTGGGGGAGTCCAGAACCAGGGGTCACAGTTTAAGAATAAGGGGTAGGCCATTTAGTACTGAGATGAGGAAAAATCTTTTCACCCAGAGAGTTGTGAATCTGTGGAATTCTGCCACAGAAGGCAGTGGAGGCCAATTCACTGGATGTTTTCAAGAAGGAGTTTGATTTACATAGAAAATAGGTGCAGGAGGCCATTTGGCCCTTCGAGCCAGCACTGCACTCTTAGCTCTTAGGGCTAAAGGAATCATGGGATATGGGGAAAAACCAGGAATGAGGTACTGATTCTCTCTATATATTTCATAAAACAGAATTATATTTCTACAGCATCTCTCAAAAATTGAGGTCACCCCACTATTTTCCAAACTACAGTAAAATAGTGTAGTATTGTTCAGTAGTGTACTACAATATACTATAGTATAAATATTATTGTATTGTAGAGTTGTACCATAATGTACAACAACAGAAAATCAGAGCAATGGCTGTTTTGCAGCAAGCATAATTCCAAATCCAGATCTCTAAACTTGTATGGAATTGCTAAAATGTTTCAATAAGGTCCAGTTAGGCTTCCGGAAATTACTTTTTATGATCTTAATTTTCCATCATTCATTAACAATTAAAGGTATGACAGCATTTGCAAAGTTTCAATTTGGTTATTTTTAGAATTCGACAAAAAAGCATTTCATTAAATGATTCTATGTTATATTTTAAAGACATAATTTTATCTGTTCAGACATGAGTCCATATTCTTCACAACAATCTTTAAGTCCATAAATTCTGAAATTAATCTCACATCAGTAAAACAAATATACAATTCGCAACATAAATTCCTCTATGCTGGAACAAAAAATAATCGTTTATTAAGATAAACATCAGAAAAAGGAATTTCCAATGGGCATGTTCAGTTATCTGTGCTCTCATTGCAATGTCCACAAAAATATATGGCAAATGCATTGCAATAAACTGCTAATGTTACCTTAGGCAAGGCCTGATGGTTCTTCAATTGGTCTTCAGTTTCATTTTAATTTTTGAAATTCTACCTTTTGCTGCCTGCAGCTCAGACAATAAGTACAAATTATTTTTTTAAACTATTAATGAAACAGCGGTTTTGGTTTGCTTCATTTGGATTATATTGCCTTGAATGCTTAAAAATTTTTTTTACAATTATAAGTAGGAATGTGAATTGGAAGTCCTCCCTTAACATGATGCAATTGTTGATCTGAGACTCAATTGTTTGCAGCTAATACTATTATTTCTTGCTGTACAGAGACAATTATAAATAACTGTTAACTGTGAATCCAACTAATGTTCTCCAAACTTAAAAATAACTATTGCACTCACGCAAAATATCTTGTAGAACAATATCTGCAAATGTTATCTGAAAATCTCCCCATTAACATGGCAAAATGAGAAATAGCCCTATAATGGTTAGCTGCATTTATTTCATGGAATAGGCTAATTGCATATTCTTGGTGTCAAGTTTGAACACCAGATATTAAACAAACAAGTAATAAAAATGAACTGTAGAAGCTGGTTTATCCCAAAGATTGACACAAATTGCTGGAGCAATTTAGCAGGTCAGGCAGCATCTCTGGAGAAAATAGGTAGGTGACATTTCAGGTCTTGATCCTTCTTCAAACTGACTGTGGGCAGGAGAGTGGTGGAAAAAAATGAAAAAGGAAGAAAAAAACAGGACAAATCGGGGCCGGAAACAGATGATTTGTTGCATCTTTTGTCAGGAGGCTCCCTGAAAGGTTGCCTGTTGGCTATAGACAGGTAGGTGTGAGGTTTAATAAACTGAAACCTTGCATGAAACCTTTTGTAGAAATATGTTTTTTGAGACAAGGAATCCAGCACCTTCCTGATCACTGGCCCTTTTTTTTTGAAGCCAGGAACATTTCACTTGGTTATGCATATGCATATGTCAAATGGTGGAAGTTTTCAGCAATTGCAGTAACTTTACTAACAAGGCCATTAAAATGAAAATAAAGAAAAGGAACCTGGCAACAGATCTCGACTTTAAGATATGATTCTGTTCATGCAAGATACAATCAATTAAAATCTTGTTCACCTCTTAGTTCGGGAAATCTGCCCTTGGCCAATATCATCTAATGCTTGCGCACATTGTTTCTTCCAGATGCCGTCTTCCAAGAGGAAACAGATCAAAGCTTTTTTGAGTGGGCCAACTCAGACCTGTGCGGCTCTTGGTTCTTCCCAATGTCAGTGGCCAGATGTGCTGAAACAACTGCTTTTCCCATTGTAACTTTCAGCAAGGTAAAGGCTTCTTGTACTTAGTGAGAAGCTTGTCGAGTCAGATATATACACTGCTTTTAGATAGATTCAGATCGACTAGATTTTCCACTCTTGATACAGAACAGGGATAGCAATTCAATGTTACATTGGTCTCAGAACAATACAAAAACACTAACATGATATCATGCTTTTTATTTGCTAATTCTAAGTGCCTTTGTATAAAGATAGGTGAACTGGAAAATCAACTACTTATTTTTCTACAGACACTATTTCACCTGTTGAGTATATCATCACTTTCAGTGTGTAGTTTGTGCACATTTCTCCTCGTACTATATTTAGTTTAGTGTGAGAGTGACCATGGCAGGTCATTGTTGATGATACGATGTCGTCATTTAATGTAATTATTCCTGTCATATTTTATTTGGCTATTTTTGCCTTCTCGCCACAAAGCATTTGATCACTGAAAGGGTTCTAGCCATTCTCAAAGATTCCTGTCACTGCTACTCTGTTCCATATTTTAAACAGTTAATGACAACAATTAGCACAATCTCCTATATAAAGCATTCCTCGAGATATTATAGATAGATACTTTCTACCATTGCCTCGGGATAAAGCCCTATTTTCTTAAATCATTCTGGAGACAGCCTATTACCATGTCAGCAAATACTAGCTGCTCCTGTTTGAGAATGACAAGAAGGATTGAGCTGCTGTAATATGGCGCAGAGGGGTAATGAGCCTTTGTAACAACCACCTCTGCAGCCATTTTATTGCAGCATGTCTTTGACAGAGTACTTAAATCATGAAGCTGTGTGGATGGTAGAGCTCACAATTGTCAGCCATGATGCATGGATAGCATTTACTGCTGCTTGCCACAATGCATTGCTACAATGGAAAAAAGACATCATAATATTTAGTAAGCTATCAAAGTGTTGGAATTAGAAAGCTAACAAGGAAATTAGCTATTATTTTAAAATGTAAGTTAAATAGAGCATTTGTTTTCAGATCAAGTAAAATGAAATTATTTTATCACGCTCTGCTGTGCATGCCACAGTGAGAGAAGAAAAGATGAGATAATGATGTGCTAAAGAAGAGCTGACTCTAATCCCAAAGACAGCCGCAATGACAGACAATTCATTCAGCACAGCTGGAAAAGAATTTCCAATTACATCAGAGGAAACAGTCAAATATAGTATAAAGACAAAGACAGGAAGCACATCATAATAAAAAGGACTATTGATACATTTCAAGCCATTGTCAGCTATCTGTATAGCCATCTAGTAATGTACAAAGGCATCATTGTTCAGATTTAGTGTGTATTTGCATATGATAATAAGATGGTTCTTGCATGAACACAGCATGGTTTTCATATACGTTGTTGTAAATTAGGCTCACTTTGCGCTAAATTGGAAATCTGTTTATAGATGAATTAGATAGTCTTTACCATGTTTTTCTTATTAAAAAGCTTCTTTTTCCTTTAATTCACTCCTTTTCAACCAGCAGACCAACTGTAGTCCATGCATCACCAAATAAAAACCATCAGCTGTTTCCTTTATCGTTACTTTTTTGCATATCTTTCATTCATTTGTTCCATATCGCTCTAAATCATTGTCTCCATCTCTCGTTTCCCTTTCCCCAACTCTCATTCTGAAGAAGGGTCTTGACCCGAAACGTCACTTATTCCTTTTCTCCAGAGATGCTATTTGACCCGCTGAGTTACTCCAGCTTTTTGTGTCTACCTTCGGTTTAAACCAGCATTTGCAGTTCCTTCCTTCACAAACAAGTTAAAATTTTATACTCAAGCCTTCAAGCATTAGATTTTAGAATCCACCACGATAATTGTCATGATGGATGAAAGTGGTGGTTAATAACAAATGCTCATGGCAAAATAATGTACTGAGAAATTTACCTGCAGCTATATGAAGAAATTATTTTCAGGTCATGAACATTGTCATTTAAGAGGTATTTCTTCATTTCTCATACAATTAATTTTGAGGGGAATTCATCAAGCAATAGAAGTATGCTGCCCTGAATAGTGTACCAGAAGTGAATAAACTATCCATATGCTTCGTAAGACAACTGCTCTGCCCAAGACAGCAATAAATTGTAGAGCAGTGGATGCAGAATCAAGTCCATTGATTCCATTGAAAACCAGCCTTTCCTAAGCTGACCCCCATCTACATTTCACATTGCCTCAGGAAAGCAGCAAACATAATCAAGGACCACTTATACCCTGGTTATTCTCCCTCTTCTCTCTCTCCCATTCGGTAAATAATACAAAAACCTGAAGGCATGTGCAACCAGATGCAAGAGGAATTTCTTTCCTGCTGTTATCATACTCTTGAACAGACCTCCCTCATGCTATGGATGTATTCCCAATCATCCAATCTACCTCCTTGGGCCCGTTGCACTTTTTAGCTGCACTTTCTCTGTAGTGGTAACACTATATTCTGCACTTTCTTTTCCTTATGCACTAATTTATACTATGTTTCACTGATTGCATGCTTTTCATAATCCATCTATAATATCTGTTCCTCCATTACCCACTGCCTTTTGGTAGGCCGAGAGTAGAATCCCAACAGAGTAATTGCACCTTTCTTACTCTAGAGCTCTATCCATATTGCGTCAGTAGTTCAACCCTCCAGTATTCCCCCTCTACGTTCAGTGATGAAATGCTACCTGATTAGTAATGTTAAGCCTCCATCTCTGGCGCAATATACACTTGTAAGGTAGCAACTCTACCGCTGCGCTGCCTTGCCGCCCAATTTAGCCCATCAGTCTCACCACGTGGTCCCTGCCCATCCTTCCTTCCAAACTTAATTGTCTTAACCTCTAACATCCCGTCAATCCCTCTACTTGATAGCCTGCTACTCTGGTTCCCATCCACCTTTCACTCCAGCTTAAACCCTCCCATGCAGCACCAGCAAACCCCCTGCAAGGATATTGGTTCTCTTCCAGTTCAAGTGCAACCCGTCTCTCTAGTAATGGTTCTACCTGCCCAGAAGAGAACACAATCATCCATCTATCTAAAACCCTCTCTCCTGCACCAGCTGCTTAGGCACATATTGAACTGCACTTCCTTTCTATTCCTTCTGTTCCCATTACTTGAAATGTGGATTATTTGTGTTAAACTTTGGTCACAAAAGCTGACATATATTCAATACTATTAAAGTGACAATACAGAAGTGGAAGCCAGTTAACTTCTTGTGGAGAAAAACACTACATTAAAGTCTATATTTGTTCTTAAATTGTTAACTGTATGTTTGTGTTGTCATTTGTCAGCAGAGCACCAAGGCACATTCCTTGTATATGCACATACTTGGGCAATAAACTTATTCATTCATTCATTCATAAACATTCATTCATTCATTTATTCCCAATCAACACAATCCTGTATTGCTGAAACAATCAATCCTATCCTTGTAATGTTTATATTACTCCAAACCCAGTGTTTTTTATATCATGGTATTATCAAGGAATACTCATCATGTGATGGCGTTCATATTTTACTTAATATACTAGAAAGCAATTGAACTTTTTTGCACGGTTAAACAATATATACCCTCTAAATGGAATTCTAAACAAGAGAAATCATTCAAGTTGTCAGAGTGAAGAAAAGTTAAAGAAGGTGATTTTAAAAAATCAATGTCGCAAAGGTAAAGCTTTCATTAGATTCAGTGGGGAAGCTTTATTAATGTTCAGTATTGTGTGGCAGTTTCCACTTTAATTTACATGGTGTAAAGCTTTGAAAGCTATTCAAAAACAGTTTATGAAAGATTTATATTATTTGTGAGCTATTTGCGTCCTTTGTTTAAAAATTGTTAAAATGGGAATGTCATATGGTTACTGCATGAGTGATGGAGCCAGATAAAAGCACTACACCATCAACACAATATCTATAAATCCTATTTGGATTTATATATTCTACATAACATTCACATAGGTTATCAACAGCTGAGGAAACTCGCACATTGCAGAAGGGGGTTTACCCACACAGCTCCAGTGTTAGGACAGGGAACCTTCTATGCCTAACACCACCAGCTCGCCATCTAAAAACAGCACCGAAGGGGCGCTGGCTAGCGAGGCTGGAGGGGGATCCACCGCCGGGGATGTGCACACATTCTCGGTGTCCGAGCATGAGGTGAGGTGGGCTCTGACGCGTGTGAACACGAGGAAAGCTGGAGGCACAGATGGTATATCTGGGCGAGTGCTAAAGTCTTGCGCTACTCAGCTTGCTCCAGTGCTCACCACAATATTCAACCTCTCCTTGGCCAAGTCCGTGGTCCCTGCATGCTTCAAAAGATCCATCATTGTACCAGTGCCAAAGAATGCCTCTCCAGCGTGTTTAAATGACTACCGACCGGTGGCCCTCACCTCGGTTGTCATGAAATGCTTTGAGAGGCTAGTCAAGAAGCACATCTGCGCCCTCCTTCCTCGCAACATGGACCCACTACAGTTCGCATACCGTCCGAACAGGTCCACGGATGATGCGGTCTCCCAGGTTCTACACACCGCTCTATCTCATCTGGACAACCAGGGGGGCTATGGCTGTTCATTGACTTTAGTTCAGCATTCAACACAATAGTCCCCAGCAGACTGGTTGAGAAGCTGCTGGGACTAGGGCTTAGCACCCCTCTGTGTGCCTGGGTCCTGGACTTTCTCACCGCCAGGCCCCAAGTGGTCAGGATAGGGGAACACACATCTAGCTCCCTCACCCTGAACATAGGATCCCCCCAGGGCTGCGTCCTTAGCCCCCTACTGTACTCCCTGTACACACATGACTGTGGGGCCAGGTTCAGCTCAAACTCCATCATCAAGTTTGCTGATGTTTGCTGATGACACTGTGGTGGTGGGCCGGATCTCCAACAACGATGAGAAGGCCTACCGGGAGGAGGTGGCTGATCTGGCATTCTGGTGTCAGGACAATAGCCTCCTCTTGAATGTCACTAAAACGAAGGAGCTGATTGTGGACACCAGAAGGGCTAAACATCCAAGGACGTACATGCCACTGGAGATAAATGGGTCTACTGTGGATAGGGTGAGCAGTTTTAAATACTTGGGAGTCCGCATCACAGAGGATCTGACGTGGGCAACGCACATTGCCGCACTGGTGGGTAAGGCAAAGCAGCGCCTTTACCACCTTAGACAACTGAGGAAATTCAGAGTGTCTCTGAGGATCCTTCATTGCTTCTACTCTGGGGCTGTAGAGAGCATCCTGTCCGGCAACATTACAGTCTGGTTTGGGAACAGCTCTGCCCAGGACAGGATGGCCCTGCAGAGAGTAGTGCGTTCGGCAGAACGCACCATGGGAACTACACTCGTCCCCCTGCAGGACCTATACATCAGGAGGTGCAGATCCAGAGCAAGCAAGATCATGAGGGACCCCTGCCACCCCAGTAACGGACTGTTCCAGATGCTACGATCAGGCAAACGCCTCCGCTGTCACGCTGTAAAAACGGAGAGGATGAGACGGAGTTTCTTCCCACAGGCCATCAGGACTGTCAACTTTTATAACCCCAGAGACTAAATTTTTGTCTACACTATAGTAACTTATTAACTTTATTTATATGTTGTAACTGTAATTCTTTTTTGTGCACAATCCGCAGGCATTGCCACTTTCATTTCACTGCACATCGTGTATGTGTGTGTGACAAATAAAATTGACTTGACTTGATGCCAAAGTGAAGCTACATGTTTATTCTGTGAAATTCTTCTGGCTTTGTTCCATATGGTATCTCCTGCAATCTCTGCAAATTTTAACACAGTAAATTTAACTGTATCATTACCTCTCCTCCATCACTTAGGTTTGTGTGTTTATTGGTGTTTAGTTGAACTCCAGTTGCCCCGTCAAAGCCACAAGACACCCAGCAGAGGCATGACTTCAACTCTACATATTATTTCTGGAGTCACCCAAACAGCTCCGTCCTTGGCTATTATTAGCCATCCTTCTTCATATCTCCTTACTTGACCCAATATTGACATATCTAATTATGCTTATTTCACACTAAGAATACAAATCTTTACACAAAGTATCCCTCTTTTAGGGTAATGCAGTTAGCTTACCATTGGCATTTTCAAAAATAAATTTCAGGAAACAGTGATAACTAACCTGGGATGCATTGAACAGTGAACAAACAAAATACCATATATATATATATATATATCTATATATATATCCTTCCCAGGTTACAAACGCCAAACTTATGGAAAGCCCATACATGCATTTGAGCATTTGGGAGATCAGCAGGGAGGATTTCCTGCTGCTGCAGGACTGTAAGCATCTTCTGCCATGTGGGAACTTGGTTCACGGCAATATCATTGCAGTTTGCTGAGAAATCTGAATGGATGAGTTAAATACCTTGGTTTAACTACACATTGCCCTTGGTTGGCCTATAATTTTGTCTAAATATATTGCTAGGCAGCCGCATTTCCAACTTGCGTAATATTTGGGCTGTGAACAGTTCCCGGGAATAGAACCCTGATGTAACCTATGGATGGCCTGTACATTATCGACGTATAAATCTAACAATTTTAAATATGAAAAGTTAATTTCAAAAGAATATATCCAATATCCCAAGCTGCCACAATTAAAGTAAATGAGGACTACAGGCAATCCGGACAACAGATCAATACTTCAATCACCACTGAATCCAAAAATGATTGAATGGTTCATTACTTGATTCATAAATCCATGCCATGTATCATCAGAGCGTTATAGGTGATAGTACATGACGATTTTTTTCTTGAAAATTAAAAAAACAAATGTTAATGCTCATTATTTTTAAGAGAGAATGCTATATTGCTGCCATTTGAACTAGGAGGCACTGGATTAGAGGTTCAGAGAAGCTACGGCTTGAGCTTGTTCATCAACTCCAGTCAAAATAGCACCTTACACTGAATGAACACGAGGAGGAAATAAGAAAACATCCTCCTGCAAGTGATCATGTTTTTCAATGTAGTCACTGAATGGAAAATATCTGTAAGAGAAGGCAATGCACACAGCTCCTGAAAAAAAAGTGCAATATTACGCAATGCACATGCATCTCATCTAAAAGGCTATATTAGCCTACCTCTGGCAATGTATAATTTGTATTAAAAATCTTAAACTGTGCAGTACTCGTTATCAGATGAGAAATAACATCACTCTTAAAACAACTGAAACATTACATGCATAGTCAATGCTACTGGCCTCTTTGTTAATCCCGTCAACAAATTCAATTATCAATCAAGAATGATTTGCACTTAACAAATCTGCATTAACTCTTTATTAATTCATGCTTGCTCAGAGACTATTCTCAATTAATTCTATTAAATATTATTATTATGTAACTATTAATTCTGCTAACATCTCCCTCCCCTTCCCTCCCTCTTCTCCTCCTTCCTCCACTAAAAGTCCTTTAAACAATTCCACAATTCGCAATGATATATCTCTCTTGGGCTCACACCATCTCCAGCCAACAACCGGCCTATCACGAACCCACCGTGGCTGAGGTCTTATGTTGCCGGCTGCGATTTGTCCTGTATTTTTCTCGCTTCCAGATTCCACCCCCATCTACCCCTCACTACAATCAGTCCGAAGAAGGGTCCTGACCCAAAAAGTCGCCTATCCATTTTCTCCAGAGATGCTGCCTGATCCACTGAGTTACACCAGCATTTTGTTTCTATCTCTGTTCCGGATTATTTCAAAATGCTTCCTCACCTTGGTTATGCTTCAAGATTTTTCCTTTTTTATTAAACCTTTGCAATCCTCCACATTACACCTACATCTCTCAGCAAGATATCCAAATAGGGTGACTTCCATTTTAATTAACTCAAATTTAATTATCTCAAATTTTATTTATTCTATATCCCAGGATAAAGGCTTATCTTTTAATGATAGGGTTTACACAGACATAAAAACAATTTGAATTAAATTCAGATTTTAAAAATAAAATGTGGAATGCCATGGGTAATTTTGAATCAAATGGCTGGAAAAAATCTCCAAATTAGAAACATTTTTCTTAAAGGACATTTTGAACCTCAATTTTATTTTCATTCAATGTCAATTCAAACATTTAATCTGTACAGGAATTATCTTTTTAAAGTCTATTCTTTATTTCTCCACTCAGGAAGAGAAGCTTTGCCAGCAGGTAACAACCTACAAAAAAACATTTATTTAAATACGAGTGGCAACAAAATCAGATTGAATATTACCATTCCAGTGTACCGATGGGACATTTAGGAAATCACCTTGTACCATCAGCATTTCCCTGGAGCACCACCATCAAAAAAGAATCTGTCATCCATTGGGGGATTGAAAAATCTTTAATCACTCATCTGTCTTTTAATTATCACCTGTAGATTAAAATATTATTTCTTCCCAGTACACTGTTTTGTCCATCAACAAAATATATTTAATGTCATCATGCATCATATAATTATCGTGATGGTACTTAAGTTCAAGAAAAGGCTCATATTTATTTTTCCACACAGTGGTCACATTTTCAGCATCATCTAACAAGAAAGCAATTTTGAGCTGCAGTTCACACTAACACTATACATGATCCAGCAAAATGGCATATATTCTGCATGCTTTGAAATATATCCTTTCCCTTCACAAAGTGGAGAAATTGCTTTTACATGTTACCAAATCCAAAACAGGGGCCATGAAAATGTATTTGAACAAACATAATAATTTCATAACTTTTATTTACGCAAAGAGAAGAGATAATGTGGAATTCACTGATATGAAAATTGTGTGAAGTAGAAAAAATAAATACCTTTAAATGGAGGCATGATGAGGACAAAGGAAAAGAACCAGGATGTGCAGAAGTAATCAAAGTGAGAGAACTCATGTGGATAGTACAAACATTTATGCCGACACAAATCAAAATTATTTGGTTCAATGCTGGGATTCCATACAATGTGTCAGAAGGCTGTATTTACACATGACAGTTGGCAACACTGAATGGAAAAGCACAGGTACAATGGCACTAAAAAGCTGTCAAATTTTAAAGTGACCTTTTTTAAAATATGGAATAATATTGTGGCAACAATTGATTGTGACAAGAATTTAAATGGGATAAGGCCGTTACAGCGCATCTGTTCAAAGACATCATTACAAGGGTCGCAGAACCAAAATATTGATGGTTTCTCTTTCCAGAGACACTGCTTGGCTTGCTGAGTTTTGAATGTCATGATTACAGCAACCTTGAGATATCTTAGCATGATCTGCTCTTCACAACGTCAATCTATCCATTTCATCCACTCGTTTTAGAGTTCTACTTCCACCTGACTTAATCTGAAACACTGCTATTGTATTTTGCGCTTTGTCATCATTCAGCCTCTGCAATCCTGATAGTAAATGCCCCAAAAAATAGTCCCGTCTCTATTCTGGCACATTCAGAGTACATCACATGACATCTGATGTCAGTCAATGGAAAATAACAAAGACAACATCAAGGTAGCACTTTCCCTCATTGTTAAACTCCTATATAATATCTGTGTTCATCATTATTACTGTGCTGATGTGAGAAAACGGCCCACATTTTTCAACAAAGATATGTTTGCTTTAGACCAAATCTTGATTTCAGCCAGTTGAATCTGCCATATCTTCACAGTGTGCACTCTTTGAATGTCATCAGTTGTATGTTACAATACCCCAAAAAAATAAACTGATGGAAGATCTCAGAGGGTCAGGCAGCATCTATAGAAAGAAATATACACCAATATTTCAGATCGGACCCTTCAGCAGATTGCTGTCCGACCACCACTTTGTCTTTTACTCAAGATTCCAGCATCTGCATTCTTGAGTTTTCATAAAATGTCCTTGTGCACTGAAAACTAATCTCTTGAAGATCTTGATTAGTTCTCCATTATTCACTCTTCCATTTCACCCAGGATTTACAAAATTATACACTTTTCACTGTCTTTCATTATTAATTCTCTTCCATAATACATATTCTTTTGTTCGCCCACACCATTACCTACCAAGAAAGAACAATCTGTTCAGTCCACATCTAAGTGGGCCAGATCACCATCTAGTTTACTTTTGTTCAGAGAGCTTAATCTTTTCGTTTCAGTACACTCGGAGGCAAATAACTTAATCCTATTCCAAATATCAGATTTAATTTTGTAAACCCTGTATTCTGATGTTAATTACTTACTTAAATGCACATTTTCATCTGCACACTAAATGATCCAATTCAGTTTTTTTCCTATAATTGGTAATTGGAAATAACAATGGAATAAGAATAATTATTTTTAATATTGAATATAATTTGGAAACTCGGCTCTATTTCAAATGCAATCGAAGATATTTTTTTCTGTCAAGCGAATCTTGTGCAGTTATAGCATTGATAAAAAGAGCTTGCAATTATGATATTTAAGTCAGAATTTTTTCAACGACGACCTACTGCCATTGACTTCACATGGCAAAGAATCAGGGCATTCAACATCATAAATAAAAATTGTAAGCAACCAAAATTTTAAGAAATAGATTGATTATGTAGATGGTATTCCAAAATAATTCACCGTCAGAATTACATTAAAACAATTATCTTCTGAGTCATGGTTCAGAATTTTCATATTGCAAACTACATTTTTCACAGCTCTTAGCCAATGTTCATAAAACTTTCATGTTCATAAAACACCACAATGTTTTGGAAAATATATTTATTCCTGCTCCCCTTGAACTTCTTAACTCCTTTATTTTTTATTTCCTCCACAAAATATAATTGAATTTTCTCTCCTAAAAATATCAGAGGCAATACTTTCCCAGAAAGATTCTAGGTTGTATTATCACTTTGATTATAAATGCAGATTCACTTCAAGAGTCACGAGTCAAGATTGTTTTATTATCAAACGTGCCAAAACACAACAATGTAATTCTTATTTGAAGTAGCACAAGAGGATTGTAAACACTGTACTCAATAGATAATATAATAAACAAAAAATATTCTATAAATCAAAAACCAAAAGAAGTACAAAAATAAAAATAAAGCCTCAGGTTCCCAGGGCAACCAAGTCAGTTCATAGTTCTGACTTTAGTTGGAGTTCGTAGTGTTAAATAGCCTGATGGTTGTTAGGAAGAAACTGTTCTGAAATTGTCGGTACCATTTTTAGACTCCTCTTCCTTCTTCCCAATGGCAGGAGTGAAATGAGAGCTTAGCCAGGGTGGTGTGGGTCCTTGATGATGCTGGCTGATTTTTAGAGACAGCGCCTCCTATAGGTCCCTATCACGGTGGGGAGATCAGCACTCGTGATGGATCGGGCAGTGTTCTCTACTTTTGGTAATCTCCGTCGACCCTAGGCGTTCGAGTTGCCGAACCAGGCTGTGATACAACCAGTCAATATGTTCTCTACCATCCACCTGTAGAAGTTCGAGAGAGTATTCATCAACATACCAAATCTTCTCAATCTTCTAAGGAAGTAGAGGCATTGATGGATTTGCTTTATGATTGCATCAATATGCTGGGTTCAAGACAGACCTTCAATATGCATGCTCAGGAACCTGAAGTCGTTGACTCTCTCCACCACTCTCTTCCTCTTCTAAAGTCAACAATCAGTTCCTTGGTTTTACTGACGTTGAGAGCAGGGTTGTTATGAAGCAAGATGTCAGAAGTAGCGGCAGGTACAATTACAACATTTAAAAGAGACTTGGACAGCAACATGGAAAAGAAGGGTTTGGGGGGGATGTGGACCAGGCATACGCAAGTGGGACTAGCTCGGTTAACCAAATTTGATGGCATGAACGAGTGGGCTGAAGAGCCTATTTCCATGCTATGTAGTTATGTGACTCTATGATTGCTGGTTAACATAATAGCGAACCCAAAATTCTTTTCAGCTATGATTTCCTGTGGTTATAATTCAGTAAAACATTGGGCCAAACATTGTGCCATGTAATTTAAGACCAAGTTGGGGCATAACAGACATGATTTTCACCATGAGGCAGGTCGAAGAAGAAATATTTATTTGCCTCTTTGTCTTGGTCTTTACTGAGATCAAAGATAAGTAAAAATAGCTGAGATATATAATAAATCCCTTTGCTTGACAATTCATCCAACAGTTTGTTTTTGTAACAAATCATGCATTTTTACATTTACTCCCTTCGTTTAATAATGAACATTTGTGGGCAGAACTGTAAAACAAAGCTCAGACCCTTCGAAGGGCAAACACAATGACAGTGGAAATGCTGTTGAAACCCCATTCTAGTTGGACCTGAAATGTTATCAAATGCCACATCCCCAAACAACTTGCATGGAGAATAGAAGCAGGGCAGAATAAAGGATCGACTGTACAAATATTTCAAAGACAAGTTTGAAAGGACAGAGATAGATAGGCACTTGATAAGCAATACCATGCTTACCTTGTGGAATCTTATCAAATGCCTTGCTGGAGTCCATATAGGCAACATCTATAGCTATAGCTTTGCTCTCATCAACTTTTTGGTTACTTTTTCAAAAAAACTCAGATTTGTAAGACACAATCTCCCATGTACAAAGCCTTGCTGACTATCCCTAATCAGTCCTCCCTTCTATCCAAATACATATGTATATTATCCCTCGGAATACTCTCATGTAACCTACCTACATCAGATATTAGCCTTTTTTAAAACCTTTTATATGATTTCACAAAAGGAATTCTCCAAGGTATGTTTTGCCACTCATCTTTTCTTAGGGCAAGTTTCTAAGTTTATCTCCTTGTGCAAGAGAATGAGGTCAGAATGAGAATGAGCTACCTTGTGAAACCTGTTGAAAATAATCTGAACTAAAAAGGTAAAGGATAAGATTGAAATA
This sequence comes from Rhinoraja longicauda, assembly GCF_053455715.1. Classification (NCBI taxonomy): domain Eukaryota; kingdom Metazoa; phylum Chordata; class Chondrichthyes; order Rajiformes; family Arhynchobatidae; genus Rhinoraja; species Rhinoraja longicauda. Next base: position 11,444,084 of record NC_135987.1, read on the forward strand.
CTAATGCAGGGATGTTTGTTTACACCAACCCTTGTAAATTTTCAGACTAGTTTTTTCCCAGAACAATAACCAATAAACCTTTACAGCCTTACAGGCATTACATCCATCAGACGATTGGTCTCTCCGTTTTGCAAGGTTTCATTAAAAAAATACACACCAAATACATGTTTGAAAAATGTGTCAAAGAATACATAAATAAAAATATATAATGACAACACAGAGGTAATCAGGTGGCATTTCTATTCCTAATCTTTTAAAGGAATCTAACCAAAGGTTTAATTTTGTTTCCAGTTTATTCCATTTTCAAGAATTAGATGGACCATAGAATAAAGATGTGCAGCAAATGATACAGTATTTTTAGACAGACAGTGCCTCCCAATGGCAAAGCAGCAGACTCTTCTAATTAGAAATGCTGTTCATCATCACACTTAAGGGGAGAATGCTGGGGCCGTGGCTGACAAAGGAAATCTAAGGCAGTATAAAACAACAAAAAAACAGGCATATAATGTGGCAAAGATTAGCGGGAAGCTAGAGGATTGGGAAGCTTTCAAAATCCATCAGAAGACCACTAAAAAAACAATAATGAGAAGAAAGATAAAATATGAAGCTAGCCAATAATATAAAGGGTTTTTTTCAGATATATAAAGAGTAAAAAAGAGGCAAGAGTGGACATTGGTTCCACTGAAAAATGATGCTGGAGAAATAGTAATGGGGAACAAAGAAATGGCGGATGAACTGAATAATTGTTTCGCGTCAATCTTCACATTGGAAGATACCAGCAACATGCCAGATACTCAAGAGAATCGGGATGGGCAGAAGTGAGTACAATCGCTAATACTAAGGAGAAAGTGCTTGGGAAGCGGAAAGATCTAAAGGTGGATAAGTCACATGGACCAGTTGGACTACACCCCAGGGTTCTGAAAGAGGTAGCTGTAGAGATTGTCGAGGCATTAGTTGCGATCTTTCAAGATTCAAGAATTTGCAACCGTAGTTGCTTAGTTCTTGAAAACTTTCAAGAAGATCAATTGATTTTTAAACACTAAGCAAATAAGACAATTGATCAATGACAATGCATGATTTTAATTAAAATGTTAGCGCAGGCCAGAGGCATTCATAATTACTACGTTCAGTGCAAAATAGTTTAGATCAAGCAGATGGAAACATGCACTAGGTTATCCATATATGAAATAAACGAATTCCAGATCATCGAGGAACAAGGTCTATTTATGCAAAGTGCTCTAAATTCTTTTAAACAAATTAGGTCTGAAGTATATATCCTTGTAATATGTACTCATTTTAGCTTGCATTAAATATTGAACAAAAACATTTAAAAAATTGAATGAATTATGGATAAGGCTAGTGAAATGACTTCTGTTATGTTCAGCATTGAGAGTGCTTCAATAAATAATAAAAATCTATCACTGCTGTATAAATGAGAATACTTTATTTAGATATCTCTTAGTCTTCACTGTGAATACCTCACCATTTGTAATTGGCTGCTTAAAGTGATCTCAAGTATGGGCCCTGATGTACTACAACTGTACTTTGCTCTTTTTTTACAAATAAATGCATTTTTGTATTGCTTAAAATGTTGATATCACAAAGACACAGTGTCAGGAAAAGTGGGAATTCTTGCATTGAAAGGCAACAAATGTCACACAAGGCCGTAATGGCATTTACATGCATTATTTTCAGTGAAATGTGCTGAAAATAAATACCATTTCTTTGGACAAAGCACTAATGAGTTCTGTCGAAATTGAGGAGAAAAGCTTCACTTACCCATTTTGCAGGGGGCATCCTCAGGCAGATCAACATCTAACATGAGGTCATCTTCATCCAGATCACCTGACTCCAGGTTATTCAGAATATCCTACACATGGATAAAAGGGTAAACAAAATGTCTTAGAAATTTGCACAAAGGGCTACTTTCCCATTTAATCAGGCAGAAAAGATATAATTAAAGTATTAAGTTGCTCAAATTATCTTCACTTTTCACAGTCACGTTTCACTGAAAAATCCTTCAGGTTTTTTTGTTTTATGTCAAAAATGGTGTATTTATTCTATTTCTCAACTATTAACCTACATGTAATGTTAATGTGGTTTCCAAACAGTGACACTAACAGCAGTATAACATACTAAAATAAAATATCAATGATTGATGGGGCAAGATTTTATAAGTACCAGAGCTGCATTATCGTCGGTTAAAAAGTAAAGACAAATTTCAAGAACTAGAAGAAAGGTCACTTTTTTCTTTTCTTTAGGCATTAAAAAAAATTTCTTTAGGCATTAAAAAAAAAATACTGGCATTGAAATGAAGTAGAATATACTGCAAACACACAGTAAGTCAGATAGCATCTGCAGAAACAGGGCTAACATTTCAAGTTGATAAACTTTCAACACTGCATCATTTTGTTTTAGACTTCTGATGTCACTTTGTTCTGTTATATTTTTTGTTGCACAAACAACTCAACACTACATTTAAAAATATATATTTTATTCTATTTCTGCATATAAAACAATGTTAAAAGTACACAACCTGAAATTTTATGATAACAGCAAAGACCTCTCCCTCACCCTTGTCATCTCTCATTTTGCCTTCCTAGTCCATTAAGGTCAATGAGCACATTCATATGATTCACATTTGTTTAAACAATACCCTCAAGGATTATGATATATAACTTTTACAATGTGGAGGCTAGGCATCAAATGAAATTAGTTTAATTCAAAAAGGTATAGCTTTTATCCAAAACAAGGAGAAAGTGAATTTAGTCAGTGTGAATCACCAGATAAATCAGTCCAATGTGATATGAAAGTAAAGGTAAGACTACATTGGAAGAGAGATTCCAGTATGCCAATGCGAAAAAGGGTTTGTAGTATAAATCAGTCGGGAAATGAACTAGAGAACTGCAATTGCCCAGTGAAAAGTCTGTTGTTTTAAAGGGAGATGTCTATTTTGCAGGAGAAAATCTGCTGCATTTTGAATTGGAATCAAAGATAGGGAAGTACATAAGCAGAAGATAGACACAAAAAGCTGGAGTAACTCAACGGGACAGGCAGCATTTCTGGAGAGAAGAAATAGGTGACTTTTTGGGTCGAGACCCTTCCTCTGAAGGATAATTCAGCGCACATGTCCAAGCAATGATTTGCAAGAAATCTGGTCTTGCAAACCAACCAAACATGTTTGCTTTCAAAGAATTGTTGGAGCCATGTCCCCCTTTCTTGAATGCAATCTGATTGATACCTGTCAGTTAATTTGCATTCATCTTTGATTGAGAAGATCCCTCCCAGCAGCAGGATCCTCAGGCCAGAAGCGCAACTGTCATTGTCCCCCGACAATACTGATAGTCCATGGGGCCACCAACGCAATCATCTCCTTTGGCTGCGGATGAGCGATTGCCCAAACTCTTGGATAAAAGGAACATCTGACTTGCCGTTGGCAAAGTACTACAAGGCAGTTACATATCACACCCTGCTATGTACACTGAGCGCATTTAGTTTTCTCCCCCATTGTAATCTCGGAGTATTTTGTCCTGAGCCTTCAAATCCACAGCTTTGGGGAAGTGTAGCACAGTTTCCAGGCATCTTCCTTGGGAAGAGGGTTCTCTTCTGGCAATGCTGTAGGGAGGGAGATCCCTCCTTGATTCTCTCTCCTCCGAAGGCTCTGTATCCTCTGTCTCCCGGAGCGGGTGTCCGTTGGCTAGTTCACTGCTCCTGGTCAGCCAAAGCTGGAATGCGCTGGGCACCACTGCTCCCGTTATCCTGGAACAGGGGGCTGCTGGCCTCAGCATTGCTCCTATCCTCCAGGAGCTGGGGTGCAATGGGAGCTTCAGAGTTCCCGGACTCCCAGAGCAGGAGTATGATGGGCATATTTATCCCCTCCCATGGTGCTTGTCAGTTGGCTGCCTTTCTCCTTCCTGACATCTACATTTTTTCACTTCATCTGCCTCAGTCATCGGCTTCTCAGTTTGGATTAATCCTCCGATGAGGAGGTTGCTGGCGTCAATCTGTGGCAATATTCTTTTCTTGCCAGTGCCGTTGATCTCATCAGCCCTTTGTTTCTTTATTGATGTCTTCTGTGGCTTTTTTCTCTTTGCTACTATCTGCCACATTCCTCATGTTCTTTCCTGACTCCCTCTTCCATTGACTGGGGTGTGGGTGATGGCACTTTTTCACTCACCCTCATCTTCACCTTCATCTGGTGCTTGCTGGTCCAGATCCTAAACAGAGAGGCTGCCCAGCAGTGACAGTGGAGCTTCATTCCCCTTCTCCTGCAAGTTCAGGAGCAGCTTCTGCCATCCTATCTGCTGTTTGCAATTATCTCTGAAGTACCCATTACTTGGGAAGTCTTGGAGGCAATAGATGTCCTTGGCCTCAAACTTTCAGGACTCCAGCAGGACATTCTTTATGAAGAGGTCCCTAGTGAAGGGGATTCCCTCAATGAGGTATTTCACCATCATCAGTTCCATTGTCCTCCGCAGGCAGCCGAAGCCACAGCCATCCTGCTTGAAGCAAATTTCTTTGATCTACAAAGAGGTGTTAGTTGTTACCTAATTAACATGGATCCACTTCTCACTCAGCTAACCGAGAACACAAACTACATTTGACCAGAGCCAAAAGAACGAGAAGCGTCCTGGGAGATCGGCCTCCGTGACCAACGATTCTCCCCTGCCAGTAAACTACAAGCAAAGAGGCTAAACTGGGCTTCAGTGCTGTGCACTGTGGTGTCGAATAGTTGCAAGCACCATTCCTTGACCAGGATATTAACCCATCTACCTGTTACAGTGGTTCAACAATTCAGGGTGCAGAAATGTCTTACTAAATTTCCTACTTAATCAACGGTACTAAAATAAAACAAATTAGGTTTAATTCTCTTTATTGTTTAGTGCAAATTGTCTAGCACGTTTGTTTTCCAATGGCTGACACCTTTGCATACCTAATGGTGACTTACTTCAAGGTAATAGATGCAGATTAAAGTTCTTTAACACATTTCCAAGTGGTAATAAAGCACACAAATGGAGCCATACATTTTGTGTTTTTACGTAGTTACTATAAAGTGACAGTGTAAAACACAGTACAGGTAGTACAAAGAACTAATTGGAAACAGAATCAGCCTCCTCAACTACAAAATCCCAAACCTGCTTGAAAATGCTCACTGTATAACAAGTACATTTATACCCTTACAAATAAAGTGTTATAGACTTCAAATTATCCTCTTAACCTTGCTAATTGCCTTTTAACACATTCTCCCTACTTTGCCAAATCAATGTTTCATATAAAAATGCTGGAAGTTGCACACCGGAGATCATGATGAAATGAGCAATGCATGGGTTTTCACCCTGAAATTGAATTTCAGCAAGAGGTTCCAACCATACATAAGAATACACACTGTTGATCTCAAACTATGACAAAATCCAGCACTCTTGTTAGAGCTGAAGTCAATTTAACATCACAGCTCATCGTTTCAGTTTCTACCAACAGCATCCGTCAGCTGGATAATATGTCAGTAAATACTGCTGTCCTTTCCCTCAGCAGATTGAGTGAATCAAAATAAAGCTGATTCTGCAACTTGCTCACAGATAATTGATTCCACCCAAAAAGGCGACTTAAAAAGGGAGGAAGTGCATTAACAATTCGGATGCAGACTCTTCTTCAAAACTTGAAAATGAAAGTCAAATACCTTCTTTGAAACAACAGGAAAAGGTTGGGAAATGGTGGGGGAGTAGACAGTAGAAAGCAAGTAATCGGTTTAGATTTGTTAAAAACTGGGACAGGAAGTCAAAGAGTCTTTACAAAAAGCTGGAGAGACATTAAGAAAGCATATATAAAGTGTAAATATAGGCCCCACAAGTAATGAAAGCCTGTTTTAAAAAGGGGAATGAAATAATCACTTCAAGATTTTTTTTTAAAGATCTCATCATAGCAGCTGACAGGTATTTGCTGAATATTTTTTCTACAGAGGGAACAACAGATTTCCAATTATTTTTTAGGAATAAGCATATACCTAAAATGCATTAATCTACCATTTCTTTGAGTATTTTAATCCTGTGGCTTACATTAAAAAAAGCATTAGCCTCAATCTTGCTAAAGCCTGCTGTATCAGAACCTTAAAAAGGTCACAGCTTGCTGGCTGTAGTTGTTCCAGCAGTCCTATTTACTGTGGGCAAAAGCCATAAAAATGACAATCACTGAATTGTACTCTTATATATCTAGAATATTGAAATTTAAGTTACATGCCACAATTGACAGGAGACCTTTCTTAACTGCCATTCTAAAAGCATCATACAAGTAGATATTGTAATTTATACTTTCACTGAATCAGCAAGTTTTACATTGATCAATGTTGCCTTGTGAAATTTATATTTAGTATTATTTTTTGTTGAATCACATTAAATGTGATTGGTTAATTCTAAAGCTTAATTCTAGCAGAATATTTCATATCATATAAGAACTTTAAACATTGTCTTAAGAAAGTCACACAACACTGCGCAACATCCAAGCTTGCTTATGAAAACGATCTGAAGGATGGGGAGTGAAAATAATGTTATTAAACAAGATGTCTCATGCAGACCTTTTTTTAAACATCAGCTTCGTTTCTATGCTTTAAATAAAATAGTTTCCCAAAACATAACGGATGACCAAATCACTGGGGTATTTCTCTCTTACCAACACCTATAATCAGTAATCTATCTAAGAGAAAGTTGGAAGGCAGATTAGCTCCAACTCTACACTCTATATTAAGTAGATTAAGGATGCTCAAAACTTCTGCATCAATTTTCTCCCATCACCCTTATTCCCATTTCAGTAATCCTCCAACCTCGCCATACCAATCACTTACCCTTCCATCTCCAACATCTCCCCACTATTTCCATTAGTCTTTTAGACATTGTCTTATTGTCTCCTTTCTATCAGGTCTTCCCAGTAAATGATGCAAACAAATCCTACAACTTGCCAGATTTTCAAAACTAGTTCTTTTGTTGACCTTCTTAAACCAACAATTGATTAAATTCTTTGTTCATGATTACAGGAAATGGATGGTGTACAGATTATTAATATTTTAATTTAACAGTGGAACAGGATTGAGCTACTAAATATCATTCTTCTTTCATTTTTTCTACTCCACCACTGCATTAGACCATTGAATTTGTGTGAAGTGCCAACAGATATTTATATTTTATGTGAGGTTTTATGACAACATGCTTATAAAACGTATTCATTTCTTCCTCCCAATTTTGTGTCCACATCTTCCTTTTCAAATTTCTATGTAGAATTAGAATGCCAACCTGGTTAAACAAACTGATAAAATACAATCATACTCATACATATATAAGTTCGTGTAGAAGCTTCCAGCAATAAATGTGGACATGATAATTTCTAATGACAAGAGCTCACAGATATCAGATTTTTCAATATGTAGTGATAAATTTTCATTTTCTGTATACAGTATACTAATGGTACAAGCTTCTCATCCTTTCAACCAATCCATTTTTGCATGAGTGCCGATGGTCATGTGTTATTCTTACTCCCTTTCCCAATCCATTTCTCTGAGTGCCTGTATATCATACTGACAGTTTTAGTTCACATCACGAATTAATATCATTAACTTCAGAAATTCTGATGGCATCAGCTGCAAAAAATAAAACCAAACAATTAGTCCCACTGAGTTACAGCACAGCTACACTCCAAGCTAATGCAAGCAAACATCACATACAAACAATTCACTCAGGCCTCATGCTGAAGTTTTGTAGATAAAATTGGGGGGGAAATGACTCCATGCAATGGCCCTGATTTGCTTTTGGCACTAGCTTCACTGCTCATCGATAAAACTCATTATTCGCATTCTGATTTCACAGATATTCCCTCATGTTCGAAAGGAAAGATTAAAATTGCTCACATTGCCTCTTTTCCTTATTTGCATTTGCCCTGAATTGTATTCCACTGACTTTAAGCTAAGATTTTCCACAACGCACCAAAGATATACCGATCTAATATGTGCTTTGATGACAAATACTTTGCCCGAATATGTCAAAACAGCAAAAAAAAATTGATTATAAAAATCTATAGTGACAATTCTGTAATACAACATGGCACAACTAGTAGAGATGTTGCCTCAGCACCAGTGACCTAGGTTTATCAAATATGAATCATAGAACAGTGCAGCACAGGAACAGGCCGTTCTGTCCACAATGCCTGTGCCAAACCTGATGCCAAATTAAACTAATCTCCTCTGCCTGGACGTGATTCATATCCCTCAATTTCCTGCATATCCATGTATCTATCTAAAAGGCTCTTAAATACCACTATCATATCTGCCTCTACCACCACTGTTGGGAGTGGGCTCCAGACACCCACCACTCTCTGTAAAAAAAGACCTGTCCTGACATCTATCTATCTATCTGTCTATCTATCTATATCTATATCTATATTCTATATATATTACAAAAACTCTTGGTTTATTTGTGTGTACATGTTTATGTGTCTACCGTGCCCTCAACACAGCCAAAACGGTTCAGGACAGCGTGACAATTTTAGGCCCACCCTACTCACCATTCCCCTGTGGTGTGGTAAAACCCACTTCTGTTACTTTTTAAAAACAATTTACCTAATAAACTTTAATAAATGCGCTCCCCCCCATCCCCGGGAGGACCAGCAGGAGGACCGGCGCCCGTCCCGGCGTGCCTCGCGCCTGACCTTCCTCCCATGGCGCAGAGGCGGCAGTAGAGGGTCCAACAAGATGGCCGTCACCCGCCGCTCCCCACCGATCGCAGCAGGAGAGGCTTCGGTTTCACACCCAGCTGGCAGGAGAAATGGGGCCGAGGTCAGTGCCTTCTCCCTGTCCACTCTCGCCCACCCACGGCCCCGGGAGACACTCCCCGCCTGGCAACAGATACATGCCGTCGCCAGCCTTCCGCGCTGCAGATTGTAGCCAAGCTGCAGGAGACCCTTCAGCTCCTTAAGAGAAACGGGGCCGAGGTCACTGCCTTTTCCCTGTACCCTCTTGCCCGCACACGGCCACGGGGGCACTCCCCACCCGGCAACGGCTTCACGGTTGGGCCACGGGGGGCGGGAGGGGAGTGGTGGAGGGCGAGGAAGGGGGGTAGGGAGGGGGGGAAGAGGGGAGGGGGAGGGAGCGAGGGGGGATGGCGGGGGGTGAAGGGGATGGGGTAGGGGGAATGGGGGAGGAGGGAATGGGGAGGGGGTGGGGGGAGAGGGGAGGGGGAGGGGGGTAAAGGGGATGGGGAGGGGTGAGGGGTGAAGGAAAGGAGGGGGTGCTGCACCAAAGCAGGAGAGGTTTGGACCCAACGGGTCCACTTGGTCCAGTATATTACTAAAACTCTCTGTTTGTTTGTGTGTAGATGTTTATGCATTTATGTGTGTACCATGCCCTCTGCACAGCCAAAACGGGCACAATAGCATCACAATTTTAGGCCCACCTTACTCACCATTGTCCTGGGGACCCTTTAAAAGAAGTTTCATTCAAATTAGTGCTTTGTTTTTAAAGTTAGAAAGATGTTAAAGTTTTTTAATTACCTTTTAAACCAATTTCTTTATGATCTTCGGCGTGTGACGTCACAATGGGGCCTGCACGAGTGCCAGCCAATGAGGGAGGGGGGCCAGGGGGACAAGGCCAATAAACTGACTTTTTAAACAAATAAGCTTCCCCCCCCCTCCCGGAGGACCAGCGGGAGGATTGCCGCCCGACCCGGCATGCCTCGCACCTGACCTTCCTCCCATGCTGCCCGCCGGGAGGTGTAGTCCCAGCTCCCAGCTCCTTGTGTCCATTTGGTATTTGATTGGCTGAGTTTATAATTCCCTGCCAAATCTTCAATTCCAAACTTAAACAGACATTCCAATGTGAAAATCAAGCATGGTATGGGAGGGAGAGCGTTGATTTTTATATCACTAATAATGTTTCTGGGGAAGGGAGGCCTTGTACAAGATGGATGGGTTGTACCTTAACTGAATGGGTCCAATATGCATGTGGGGTTGTTAGATAGTAGAATGAGAGAGGGTTTAACCTAATTTGGCAAGGAAATGGGACGTGGTCTATGTCTAGTTGGGACAGGAAAGTACAGTGAAATGCAGAAGTAAGACTAAGTCAGTCTAAAACAAACATGGATATGATAAGGCACATGAGGGTGGGAGATGAAATGCAAATTACATCTATTTTAATGCAAGAAGTCTGATAAGCAAGGCAGATCAGCACATGGGGATATGATTTTTAAAAATAGGGTAGTACAGTGACAGAGCTCAAATAACCCAGTTTCCATTTTGACCCCCAGTGCTGAGTGGGATTAATACGTTCGCTCTGTGCCCATATATACTCTAGGTACTCCAGTTTCATCCCATAATTAAAGAAGCTCATAATGGCAGGGTAATTGGTTAATATTAAATTGCCCCCAATGGGAGAGATAGAATCTGGGGAAAGTTGAAGGGAATGTGGGGAGCATAAAATTAAATCCGTGTAGATTGTAGTCAGCACAAAACCCAATGGGCCAAAGGGCTCATTTCCATGCTGTATAATTCTATTACTCCATCTTTATCTTACCTCGTTTTTATCCACATGCAGTTGCTTCGCACCAAAGCTGGCATTTTCAATACAGCAAATATTTTATATAAAGACATAATGTGGCAATTTTTTTATATCATGTTGCAGTGGATTATCAGAACAAACTCTTTATTCAGGCTATGGGTGCAAACCCTTCTCCTTTTTGATCTTCCATTTAGCAAATTCCTATCTGTGGTTAAACCATGCAGCAATGAACATTCATCACATGATGCTTTCATTAATGTATTCATTTTTGCAAAAAGCTTTTGCTGATTAAGAAAAGCTGTGTTATAATTGCATAAATCTTTGAACTATATGTCACTACTTGGTTAATGATCATAAATTTATTTGCCTCAGAAAAAGAGAAACCACGTAGAAATTAACAAGGAGGAAGAACTAAATAGTATAAAACTTTAAGTTAACTGCAAAAAAAGGTTAAACTGAACAAAAGCTGACAGCTGTATTTATAATGTGCTTTGAGTATTCAAAGCACATCACAAACTCCATTAAACAAAAGCTATACGATTGTTTCTAAGGGAGTGCAACAGCAATCTAGCGAATTACAAATTATTGCCTGTTCCAACATTCAATATCATGGTTCACTCAGCTCCACTTTCTCACCCAATCCCGACATCCAGTAAGTCTAAAAACCTGTCTAGTGAATTAGCACAAAGAGTTCTCCAGGATAGAGAACATCAAATATTCAGAACCATTTGCTTGAAGGATGTGCTCATTTCTGGACTAAAAAACAACTCCCCTTATCTTAGGCCCCCTAGTTTTGGACTATTCAACCAAATACACTATTTACATCTAGTCAATTCCTTTCAGAATCATGAATGTTTCAATAAGATCACTACTCCTTTTCTGAACTCCAGAAAACATGGGTTAATCTTTTTCAGAGATAATCCGTTTGGTACATAAATCAGTTTCTTTGAACCTGCAATCTAGCTAGCTAATAAGCCAAGCTACTTTTCAAAGCAACAAAAGGCCTTCAAATTTTTTTTAACCCACTTTCTACACATGATATATATTAGGTATAATATATATTAGGTGTATTATATATTAGGTGTAATATATATCTTGTGTAGAACTTGTCGCACGTCCATCCACAGAAGTAAAACTACAATGCTGTGAAGCATGTTCACTGCAATTAAAATTCAACTCACACAAAATATGCTGTTTCAATTACATTAATGAACTATCTGCGTAAGAGTTTCATTTTTCTATCTGGGACATATGACAATAAAACATTCTTGACTCTCGAACTATCGATTTGACATTTTGGCTCACCTACAATCCCTATCAGCCTTTGTTGAAGTTCTGACAAATTTAGATCTCTTTTGTGTTTCAAAGTTTCAAAGTTTGAGTATTGATAGATTTTTTTTTTTTTAATTTGTATCAAATCATTTCTGTAGTTGCAATGAAAATCAAATTATAAAATGCTTGTTTACATTGGGTTAATTGCAACAAAAAAAATCAACAAGAGCAATCTGTTTATTTCATGTGATCCAGGAGAAAATTCAACTGTTCATCTCTGAAATAGTGGTATGAACTTCTCCCAAATATCAATAAATGAAGAGACAGAATATATATCATGGAATTAAGGTTGCAGTTTATTTTGGCATTGGCACCAAGAATGTCTAATTTTCTACAAATCAACAACCTAAGTATTTACTTGATATGAAACATTCTTGCTTAATAACCACACACAAAATATATGAAATGGCTGTGCTACATCGCTATTGAAATAGTGACGATGAACTTCAAACAAAAGGCAAGCATTCATATACTAACAGGCTCCCATCTTAATGTCAGGGCCATTAGATAGTTTCCTTCAATGCTAGCCAGATTACCAATATTGATTCAATTGCCTTTTTCCACTTTCACATCGCAGGTGTTAAATTCATGACACATTACTAATAAAGGATTTATTCACAAAATGCTGGAGTAACTCAGCAGGTCAGGCAGCATCTCGGGAGAGAAGGAATGGGTGACGTTTCGGGTCGAGACCCTTCTTCTTCAGAAGAAGGGTCTCGACCTGAAACGTCACCCATTCCTTCTCTCCCGAGATGCTGCCTGACCTGCTGAGTTACTCCAGCATTTTGTGAATAAATCAATTTGTACCAGCATCTGCAGTTATTTTCTTATATTACTAATAAAGGATATTGGCTCTACTTCGACCTGCAAAGAACATTGTTATTTTTCTGCAAGAGATTTCTGATAAATGAAAAGTACATTTGACAGAACTCTGATCAGGGTTGTATTTAGAATAAAATAAACCGCGAATAAACAACACGCTGGAAGCAGTTAACAGGTCAAGGAATATCAATGGAGGCAGACACGCAGTTCCTGTCCCTGAAATGTACACGGGACCTCATTAGAACACACTGAATGACCAAAGGCAAAGAGGCTGAAGTGGGATGGAGTATTGAAGTGATAGGCAACTCAAAGTTCAAGATTACCATTGTGAACTGAACAGAGGTGTTCAACAAAGCAGTTACCCAATCTGTATTTTGCTTCTCCAATGTAGAAGCGACCATACTTTTTTTGGTATTCTTCATTTTTTAACTTTTTTTGTTGCATTTTTTTAAAAATCACATAGAACATATTAAATCACAGCTTCAACGTGTGGCTGCTGATAGGTGCAATTGCACAAAACCGCAATTCCAGGCAAACAATTGTAAACACAGGATCGTGGTGTTGCTGGAAAGGACAACATTTCTGGCCCTTTCAATGCCCTTGAAATGAAAGGTATGCTGGACTAGCGGGCAATTACACATCAGCCACATTGCTGAGACCCGGATATCACAAAGGCTAAGTGAAAGCTGCAAGAACATTAGACAACTGTGATGGTTTTAAATGACAAATCTTACTGTTTCATAGGCTGTCAGTACAGATAACAACTGTTTACAGATTTCCTTCATTAATTCTCCCAGGTACCATGTAGCCTCACATCTCCAGATGATTTGACCAGCTCACTGCAATATTATTCTACTCAGATAAACACTATGTGACTATACCTCTAAGTATATATTTTTTTAACCCATAAATATGTTCCTTAAATTTAAATTGAACACGTTACAGATGATAGGAACAATTTCTCCCCTTGCCCAAATGGATTTTAATAAACAAACTGTAGAGAAATTATCAAATTACTTTTTTAAATCTCAGAGTACACGAAATCAATAGGTTTTCCAACACTGATCATTTTAGGGATGAGGGAAGGGAAGGGTTAAAAGTAAAAAACTTAGAATGGTTCACCAAAATACTTCTTTGTTCATCTGACATACAGAATTTTCATTGTGCCCACAAGAAGCAAGATTCTGTAAAGAATGACACCCACATTTAACATTTTAAATAGAATTCAGCCAATACAAATAACTGCAAACACAAAAGCAAATATTTTGTATATTCACTCTCCATTAGTACTTTCTTAAGAAAATGAAGAAAAAAAGTAATAGCATAACAATGCCCTACTCTACTATGCCACAGGATACAAGGCATGAGGTACTATGGTCTTTAAGACTTAATGTAACACATCAACACTGCTCAGCTTATTTCTAAGACAAACAAGCTTCCCTTTATCAGTTATATAATGAACAAATGCAATCTCAAGCATGCATCGAATAGCTAAACATTACGCTAGATCGCTCAATGAGATTTACAATGATCCAACACATTCAAATGTCATAAGCCAAATCCCTTCTTTTTCTCGGGGAAATGCGCAATTGTGATTTTCTGGGGAAAAAACAGTTCCTGTGAATGCCTGCATACTAGAGGGTATGTCAAACTCTGCTTAGCCAATATAACATTGATTTCAGGACACTTCTTTCAAACAAAAATGTAGGATACCATGGTAACAAACACATTGTCCTATGCTGGCAACTGCTGAAGAAAAATATAAAATATCTTCAAAACAAGACTGCAAAAGCAGCAGAAAGGAAAATATGATTTATGTAAAAACGTGCAGTTTTGTTTTCCTTTCTTTAGGCAAGTTCTTTAACCTGATTACTAAATATAAATAGCCCAGTTTAACCCATTTTTTTAAAATATCAAGCTAAAAGAAATGCTGCCCATTGGAGATGGTTACAAGCAAAAGTATTATTAAGTGCACATGAAATCATTTGTTTTAAGTAGCAGAAGAAACATTTAGAAACTGAAAACACAGTATGGAGTAGTTTGCACAGATTCCAATTGGAAAGCTTGTTAGCCGTGTGGGAGTCACCACTACCTGACCATAATGGGCCAGACAAATAACATTATTTGTCAGTCCAAGTTGAAATGTTTCAACAGACTCGCTGGAGGTTGGAATTAAACTCTATTTTTGTAAAAATATTATTAAATAGCTTCTGACCCTATGTTAGAAGGTAGTGATAAAGGAAGACCGCCAAACATGCAGGAAAGGCATTGGATTGGTAGATGAACATTAACAAACATGTGTCGGAATGCATTTTAGTAGGACGAATATTGAGGCCACACAGCAACTAAGTTCTAAATGAGTTATAGGAAGCAGCAAAAGTCACTTAAAGTAAAATAGTTCACAAGAAGGTCCAGAATCATTTCAAGAAAGCATGTAGACCAGGAACAGTTGTGTTTTCCAAAGGATTAAAGAAAAGAAGTATCCCTAGAATGGTGCCAGAAATTGGAGTCTGTCAGTGAAAAATCTATTGCTGTTTGGTTGCAACATTGGCTGGGTAGCACTAGGGATGGTGTAAAGACAACCAGAACTATGAACTAGAAATGTAAGTTAATCACCAATAAATTTGAATAGTGTAGGAAAATAACTGCAGATGCTGGTACAAATCGAAGGTATTACAAAATGCTGGAGTAACTCAGCAGGTCAGGCAGCATCTAGGAGAGAGGGAATGGGTGACATTTCGGGTCAAGACCAGTAGAAGGGTCTTGACCCGAAATGTCACCCATTCCCTCTCTCCTAGATGCTGCCTGACCTGCTGAGTTACTCCAGCATTTTGTGATACCAATAAATTTGAGATACACTACTTGTTGCAGAAAATTATTATTATTATTATTATTATTATTTATTATAAAATACAAGGTACAACTCACTATTACAGGAAATGGCCAAGGCAAAAAGTTCAATCCTTGGTGGGTTAACCAGGGAGAGATAGCTAAACACGAGGAAAAAAGGTTTCCCAGGACATACCTTTGCCCACCTTTCTGGTAGAGCTGGGGTGCTGTTGAAATAAGCTTGGCAATTCACTGCACTGCTCCCTGTATATCTTCATGAAAATAGTTAATTTATGAAGGAAGTGGTAGACAGAAGGGACAATCAAGTACACTTTTGCTGCATCTATTCTGACAAGAACTCCATAAATTTAAAGGATTGGATAGCTGAGTATTCAGCCCTGCTCTATCAGCAAAAAAAAATGTTACAACTCTTTCAATTAAGCATCTGTCTCATGGTGATGTTGTTGGTGGAATACTTGCATATTGTGGTTTCAATGAAAGGCAAACTTCTTGGTTTTCATAGAAATTATCACAGAATGACAACAGCTGGAACTTCTCTGCTCAAGTCCTGAATGCTCTATAATTCATTATTGTGAGAATGATCAAACAGCACCTGCCTTTATGCTGAGACAGCCATGTGACAAATTTGAATATCTCCTGAGGCCTGACAATTACTTCCCCACATTTCCAACTATTTTTCATATCAGAAACTGAAAAATATTGCTCTGCTGGCCGGTTTTATCAAATATATTACAGCCCATGGAATTACTCAAGAATAGTGAGCTCCCCGAGTATCCTGAGCAAAGTAAATCCTTCAATAAACACCACAAAAAGCCTATTGTTTGATTTCTCTGATTGATATTACACACTTTATACTTACAAAGAAAGTAGGCGCAGAAGTAGGCCATTCAACATGATCATCCAGAACCCGTACCCTGTTCCTGCTTTTTTCCCATATCCCTTGATTCCATTAGCCCTAAGAGCCATATCTAACTCTCTCTTGAATACCTCCAGTGAATTGGCGTCCACGGCCTTCTTTGGCAGAGAATTCCACAGATTCACAACTCTGGGTGAAAAAGTTTTTCCTCATCTCAGTCCTAAATGGCCTACCCCTTCTTCTTAAACTATGACTCCTGGTTCTGGACTCCCCCAACATCGGGAACATTTTTCCTGCATCTAGCCTGTCCAATCCCTTAAGAATTTTACTTCATGCCATAGGACAGGAGTAGTCCTATGGCCTGACTACTCTTTGCATGGATCAAGTATATAATTTCTCAGTGCCACTTTCCTGCATGAACGCCAAAATCCATTGATTGTCGTAATTCTCCAAATCTACCAAATCTGTTTTAGAACACTCAGCACTCACACTCCCCTTCATTCTCAGCAGCCCCCTGCCGGGTCCCCCTTTCAATCTCGGCCGCCCCCGCCAGGTAGGTCGCAGCAGCATGTATCCCCCTCCTTGCTCTCACAATGCGGGTCCCCCTACCCTCTCGGCGGTCCACTTCATTCTTGACATTCCCAGTGGACCCCTGCACTCTCGACGGTCCACCTCGCTTGTGGGTTCCTCCTTGCTCTCGTCGACTCCATTGGCTCAGGGCCAAGTTTTGTGTTATCAACTATCTTAGATATAATTTGCATGTCTTTATTGTGAACCCCCAGTACTGAACCTACAGCATGCCCCGAAGTCCTAGTCTCCCAACCTGATAATGACTGATATATCCCCAGCCTTGCGTTATGCGAATTAAGCAATTTTCAGACGTTGCCTGTGTATACTAAGCATTCAAATTTTGTTCAGTAGTTTCTTATGTGACACTGCATGAAAGGCTTTTTTAAAACTCCAAATGCACCACATACAGTAACTCCCCCTTACCGACACAGCTTATAACAACCTGAAAAACAAAGTAAACACGTCTGGCATCATGTCAGTGCTTAGTGAGTTATTGTTCTCAGTTTTATCTAGATAAAACATGTTCCCTATGTTGGGGGAGTCCAGAACAAGGGGCCACAGTTTAAGAATAAGGGGTAGGCCATTTAGAACTGTGATGAGGAAAAACTTTTTCAGTCAGAGAGTTGTGAATCTGTGGAATTCTCTGCCTCAGAAGGCAGTGGAGGCCAATTCTCTGAATGCATTCAAGAGAGAGCTGGATAGAGCTCTTAAGGATAGCAGAGTCAGAGGGCATGGGGAGAAGGCAGGAACGGGGTACTGATTGAGAATGATCAGCCATGATCACTTTGAATGGCGGTGCTGGCTCGAAGGGCCGAATGGCCTCCTCCTGCACCTATTGTCTATTGTCTAAAAATACTATTTTCTCTTATCTAGATAACAATACAAATTTCTCTTGATATAATTTTATGCTCCCATGTTCTGGATTTCACAAAGGAATCATTTTCCATATCTATCTCAGCAAATCCTTTTAATTTTGTAAACACCTTAATTAGTTCATGCCTTTACCCATGGTAATACAAATGCTTTTGCATTTTTCTTTCAGTGATCGCTGTGTGCAAATTAGCTATTGCATTATCATTGTATTGACATGTGTAAATAAACAATTCACTTACATTTAAGTATTCTGCAGTTCTCCAATGATATTGGCACAAAAAGGAGGGTTCTTCCTTGACCATTCAGAATTCAACAAAAGGTAGAAATCACTAAAATGCAATTTATGATCTGTAAAACTGCTGTACAAGTTTCTCGTTATATATATTTTTTTATTGCATTACGGCAACTCCAGAATGATAAATGTCTAAAACAAAGACATCACATTCCATTACAGCGAGTAAACAGCAACATTGACCTTTCTATAGGGAAAACCAGTGCCAGGTTACACTGACAAACAGCCATCTTTAGATTTAATGCCAGAGCTTTATGGCAAATGTCCCCACTAAGATCTCAGTCATTACTCTGATAAAAATTTAAACATCAAAGAGCACCACACTGTGGCCAATGTATAGATCTCCAAGTATGCAGCATCTCAGGCCTCATTGCAAAACTGCACCATGTCAACATTTACAAAAACACACTATCTGGACTCTGATGTACAAACAAAACGTCCATACATCTGATGGACCAATCAAAATACACTGCTTTATGTTGCAGCACTTCTCATTCTCGTCACATTTTGCAGTTGCCAGAGTTACAGCACACATGGGCTATTTTCTCACATTAAGATGCTGGTTACATACCTTGTTCAAATAAGTGTAGTACAAATGATATCTAACTCATGATTTTAACAGCTTCAAACAAATTTGTATCAAAAACTTCTATCCAAAAGAAGACATTTAGATATTTTATTGCTTTAAATGACTATACCAATAGCTAATTTACTACAATGTGTCTTACTAACATGCATTGAAAGGATAAAATAAATTTAATACCATCAGTGTCCACACAAGTACCATTGCAAAGGAATCAAATTCCAAAATTAGAAGCGTTTTCTCAATCATAACCGCGTATTTATTCAAATACCCACAGTAGACTGGAACAAACAGAAATGCAAAACTTTATGATAATGATTTTTTTCAGTTCAACTCAATGTAACTTCAATATTTTCCCCCCCCCAACAAATTTGTTGTCAGATGTGTTCTGCATTCTGGAAAATCTCAGCAGTTCTGACAACGTCTGTGGAAAGAGAAAGAATCAACATTACATGTTAGCAACATTCATCAAAACTGGGAAAGAGAGAGATGGAAGTCGGAGAGAAGATTGGGTGGGATATGCTAACCGAAGAGGATGTCTTTGACAGCACAAATCAAAATGGCTTAATGGTAACAGTACTCAGCACGTTAAGCTTCGTGGTCGGTGTAATGTGTAGTTAATGTCAAGGAGGTGGGACAACTACAGCATGCTGAACATGAGAAGAAAAAAAATCGTCTTTCCACGAATAGTCTGGCCTGCTGGGTATGTCCCAATATGCCAGCCTACATAGACTATGATGACTAGGAAAAGTATTGTTGATATGATTCTCCCCACCCCCCCCCCCCCCCCCCCCACCCATATTTATCAGAGAAACTGTTCCAAAATGTTCCTGAGATGATAGATTTTGTTATATTTACTAAAGTCAACCATTTTAGATATTGGAAACAAAGAACAGCAGATACAGGTTTACAAAAAAAGACACGAAGTGCTGGAGTAATTCAGCTGGTCAGCAGCATCTCTACAGAACATGGATAGGTGAACTTTTGGTTCCTTCTTAAGACTGATTGTGGGGGGGTGGGGTGAAGGGGCAGAACTAAGCCTGACAAGTAATCGGTGGATAGAGTTGAGGAGTATTTTTTGATTGTCAGATGGTTGGACAAAGGCCAGTGATGAAAAGCCACATTGTCTGGCCTTTGTCCAACCACCTGCTATCAAACCCACCCTTCCCTCCCCTGTATCCACATATTACTTAATTCAAGGTGTACAGTGCTTCTAGCCGAAGATTGGTGTGAACATTTCAGCCAGATCTTTTGCACTAAGAGGCTAGATTTTGCTATCAGGTGGGGATGATTATGCAGGCTCCTCCTCGCTGGCAGGTTGCTTCACTATCCACCACATCACCACCAGAAATGATAGAACTTGATACCATCTCCCATTTGTCAGTTTACTTAGCTCTGTTCATAGACTGTTGCTTCCATTGTTTAGCTGCAATAGAATGACAAATCATTCCTATGTCAGCTGAGACACGACACAGAATCATAGAGAGTCATACAGCGTGGAAACAAGCCCTTTGGCCCAACTTGCCGATGCCAACATGTCTACAAAATAATCAGGATTTCAATCGGCCTTCATTATCATACAAAAGTGAATCATACCACTCCATAATCAAATGCGAAGAACTGAATTAAAGGGACTTTGGTCAACCATGACATTAATCTTTCCCCTCATGTATGAAAATCTTGTGGGCACTGATTAGTACCTGCTCAAAGCAGCATATCCAAATTAAGGAACAGGATAAGTAAACTACATCACCTTGCTCCCTAATACAGTTTATTTGAATGCAATGCAATGCACTGCATTATGTCCTCAATTTTAAATTTTCACTTTTTCAATTTTTATTTTTATGGATTTGCATTTGTATATCTCGTACTGTACAAGGGCCTAATTTTGTTTGCGCTAATTATCTCTGACTAATAGCTGCAGATAATTATTTTCAGGTATAAGTGCATAGCGCAAAGTGGTAAATCAGATTAAGAAAGCAGTTTAAAAAAAACAGTATTACAAATGGAGATATGAAGTACAAGAGCAAGGAAGCAAGGAAGCTATAATGAATCATAATAAAACACTACCTCATCCACATGCAGAGAATTAGACCCATCTGGTCACAATACTTTAGGAAGGATGAGAAGATATTCAAAAGGAAACATAAGATATTTAACAAAGTGATTCCAATGAGGAGATAATTAATTAATGGAACAGACGAGATTATGAAGAGATTCAAGAGAGAAAATCAAGACCATGAGGGCTATAAAAAAAAAGTAGAAAAAACTGCTCCTGTCAGTGGAGGGATCAGACATAAGAGGCTAGCAAAAGAACCTAAGTGAGAAAACAATTGTTTTCACAAGGAGAGTGGTTTTTGAAATAAATGAATAATGGTGGAGGTAGATTTAATTTCAGTTCAAAACGGAACTGGGTATGTAGTTGAAAAGAAATAATTTGTTGGCCTATGGGGAGAGGACAGGAAAGTGGGATTGGTCTTGCCTCGCACCAGTACGAACTTGACAGGTCAAATGGCAAATCAACTTATCCCAACTGCATTTGAATCTTTTTCATTTACCAACAAATTGCTAAACAGTCTGTACTTCAAGTGATATCCGAAAAATCTTGTCTTGAATGCTCATCACAATCAACAATTACTAAAAACTTTCAAAGTTACAAATACACATTTTATTCACCATAAGTTGAAAGGATCATTACTATGGAGCTCCTCAAGCAATAGCTGTTTTTGCCACTGGGTGGCAGAATTTTTAACATGTTAAACGGTTGCTCCATGTTGATCAGTAATTTTAATTAAGCATCAAAATGCATAAATACAAACCATATATACGTACATATACTTTTAAGTTATTAATATCTATGAGTACCTTTTGTTATACATGTGTTTTATATCTTTGAACTCAGATCCTGGGTTAAAAAAAGGTTGTGAGCTATATACTGTTTGAAGAGACTTTAAATTGACCTAACCTCCTATCCCTGCTCGAACTCAGATCTCTGCATGTAATGATATCCTTACATCCAAATAGTCTCCAGAAATCAAGTCTAAACACAGAATTTAAAACAATAATTGACAAAAGGTACTGGAGCACAAACGCATCCTGTAACCAGACTCCAATACAAACCAAGTATGAAGGAGATTTAAACAAAGACCTGAAAGAGATTTAAGAACCTAAATCCATACAAGAAAAAACATGCTCTCAAAGTAATTTCCCTCATAAGAGTGGGTGAGTATGAATGCATAAATGTGAGGATGTACGCTCCTGTGCTGAGGTCTATGCAGCAGAATACTGTAAGTGAGTACTTTTAAAGGTCATCTTTCACTTTGCCTGTATCAATTTTATTTAAGACTAGATGGCCATGGACCCGTTGAGTCCAAATCTCTCCTGTGCCCTCCGTCCAAATCTTTCCTGCGGGCCCAGCAACCCTCCCCCACTGACGACCCGTGGACCCGTTGCCGGCCGGGGAGTCTCCTCCGGGGCCGGGCGAGGAGGGAGAGGAAAGGGGAGAGGGAGCCACTCACCCCGCCCCGGGTGGCCATCGCGGTGTCCAGAGCGACCCGTGGACCCGTTGGGTACAAACCTCTCCTGCAGCGGCAGCTGGATGTCGATGGTCGTTGCTTTGAGCGGGAAGAAGCCCCGGAGAACAACCAGAGCGCTTTGAGCACACGTGCGGATCCGGCGGCCATCTTACATAGGTATTAGACCAACGGGCCCCAACTGCGCAGGCGCGGACACATTGGGTTCCCATTGTGACATCGAACACGGAGGCATTACTGCCCAGGCGCGGCTGACAGGCACGGCAAGTGGAAGCGATTTATTAAAGTTTAAAAAGTGATTTATTAAAGTGTAAAAAGTGAATAACTTAAAATATAACAAACATTTAAACCGCAGGCCAATGGTGAGTAAGGTGGGCCTAAAATTGTTGCGCTATCGTGTACCGTTTTGGCTGTATTTCGGAAACAAACTAATATACAAGATGACAGTTTTAGTAATATACATATATATATATATTTATATATATATAGATTAATCATTACCTCCTATACTTCAGCTCGTTCATTTGTTTTTAGTATAGTTTACCATCCACTACAAGAACATGATTTCCCATGAAAGATGAATATGCTAATCGAGAAGTCCTGCACGGTGCCAATGTGCAATGTCATTCAGTCACATAGGCTGGCCATCAACAAACCCAATACATGAAACATTTGAGAAAACCTAAGATTAAAAGACAAAGCCATACCAACCACTTTACCATTCATCAACACTGACAAGTATTCACAATACTACTGATTTTTCGGAAAATTAAAAAACTTTAAAAAAAACATTTAAGTTTGTGAATCAGTTTTTTTTTGATAATGCTATGAAGCACCTTGGGAAATTTTAAGACATGGCACGCAAGAATGTGTTTTTCTTGAATGTAAATAAAGTTGCAAAAAAACTTAAATTCCTATTGTAAAGCACTTGCAACTTTTTTTCTATGTTAAAGGTGCTATTAAAAGCTGTTATTTTCGTGAATGCAAATGGTGGTGCAAATGATTTGCCACAATGCATGCTTGATTCTGCTGCTTCATTGAATCCCTTTGCAAATTGCTTTCGAAGAATTATTATTAATTAATATTCTTAAAATTAAATCTTCATCTCTCCAAGTAAAGTCTCATAAGCTGATCAGAAAATTCTTTGTTTTGCATAGAGCATATGAAGACTGTAATTTAAAAAGTTACAATGGAAAACAGTAATATAAATGTTGTGTAAAATGCATGCGGTAGAGTTCTACTCCTGTACTCCTGATAAGGTTCTAAATCCTGCAGACAACAATGGGTTTTAAGCAGGCAATATCTTTACTTTCCAGAGGTCTCTCTCCACACTTTAGATTTCGTTTTTAGTTTTTACTTTTAGTTTTAGAGATACAGTGCAGAAATATGCCCTTTGGCCCACCGGGTCCGTGCCGACCAGTGATCCCCGCACATTAACACTATCCTACACACACTAGAAATAATTTTTACATTTACCAAGCCAACCTACACACCTGTACGTCTTTGGAGTGTGGGAGGAAACCGAAGATCTAGGAGAAAACCTATGCTGTCTCGGGGACAACGTATAAACTCCAAACAGACAGCACCTGCAGTCGGGATCGAACCCAGGTCTCCGTCGCTGCAAGTGCTGTAAGACAGCAACTCTACCACTGCGCCACTGTGCCGCCCACTCACAAAGGATCGCAAGTTACTTGTGTAACTTAGTTTGAGTGTCACATGATAGATCACAGAATAAATTCTTTCAGATGAACACATATTTTTAAGAAACCTCTAATTGAACTATTGTTATGCCCTTCTTGTAAATCAAAAGCTTCCAAAGTTTCTGCATTTTGTCACAAATTAAAACTCCACAAAGAGAAATATGCAAACACATTTACAATACGGACCCTGAGAATTATGCCAGACAAAAACAATTATGTCAATCCAAAGTGAAATAAGGCTCCCAGAGAATTTTTCTTCGAGTTAATTTTTTTCCACTCACAAAATTTACTTAGGAAACCAATTCATTAAATTGAACAAAGTTGCAAAGCTGTTTTAATGAAGATATGGTTGGTTAACTAAAACATCAGTTATTTATTACTCAATAGATTTATTACACAATAGTATTGTTACCATGACTCGATTACATGAAGAGGCTGCGGCTCGCTAGCAGTCTGTTTGTCTTTTTTTCCTTTTTTTTTTGTTGTGTGTCGGTGTTGGGATGGTTTTTGGTTTTTTTTGGTTGTGTATGTGTGGGGGGTGGTGGTGTGGGTGGGGGGGGTGGGGGAAACCTTTCTCTTTTAGGTCTCTTCCTCACGGCGCGGGGTGCGGCTCGGCCGCGGGGCCTAACATCGCCCGGTGCGGCTCGGCCGCTGGACTTAACATCGCCCGGTGCGGCTTGGCCGCGGGGCCTTCCATCGCCCGGTGCGGCTCGGCCGCGGGGCCTAACATCGCTGGTGCGACTCGACCGCTGAACGTAACAGTGCCCGGGCCGCGGGGCCTAACATCGCCCGGCGCGGCGCGGCCGCGGGACTTTTCATCGCTGGTGCGGCTCGGCCGCTGGACTTAACATCGCCCGGTGCGGCTTGGCCGCGGGGCCTTCCATCGCCCGGTGCGGCTCGGCCGCGGGGCCTAACATCGCCCGGTGCGGCTCGGCCGCGGGACTTAGCTGCGCACGCCTCGGTCGCGGGGCCTTCCACCGCCCGGCTCGGCCGCGAGACGTCTCAGCGCCCGGTGCGACTCGGCCGCGGGGGCTTCCATCCCCTTGCGGGGACTGTGCGGGTCGGTCGGGGACGAGCTGTCTGTCCGTGGGCGTGGGGAAGAGAGTGGAAGTTTTGTTGCCTCCATCACAGTGAGGGGGTGTTTGGAGTCACTGTGATGGACGTTTGTGTTGGGGTCATGTGTCTTGTGTTCTTTTTTGTGTGTGACTGCTATGTAGTTTCGTTCGGTACCTTGGTACCGAATGACAAATAAAGTTCTGTTGAACTGTTGATATATCAAATTTACATTCGGATTAGGATCAATTTTATTGAAATTTTCACTGATTCTGAAAGAATTTAATAATAGATTTAATAGTAAATTTAGTAAAAGAGTTCAATAGTAAATTAGTAAAAGAATATAATAGTAAATTTCATATGTTAATTGGGAGACTGAAGATAATTGGACTCAATCTTAAAATTAAAGCGAGCCCACTAAGTAGAAAACTATTTCGCTTACAAAAAGGATGGCAAAAATCTGGAATTCTTTCCAATGAAAAGCAGATGGTACAACATTTAGTTATTTAAAATGTTATATCCATAGATAGCTGCCAGCTTAGAGTGCCATAAAGCAAGAGGTCGGAGCAGGTGGAAAAGGAATGAATTTAGAACAGATAAGACTAAATAACCCATATCTGACTCTTCACTCCTGAGTCCCAATGTATATTATTCAACAAAAGATGCAGTTGCTCATTTCCTCCACAAGAGGGCCCAGCTCTGCATTATCAAACTCACTACTTAATATGATTCAACTTTTGTTCCAAATGTTAAATGATAAATGTTAAATCACAGGATATTATTTTACCTTTAAAACTGTTCAACTTTTTCCTCATCTGTATTTAGGGGGAATCATTACATGACAAGATCAGCTTAACCAAATTTTAACACATAACACTGGAAAGTTCATCAGTGCAGATATCCATTCCATTTCAAATCATAAGTTCATTTGCAATAATTAATTTAATCCAAAGTGAATTAAGGCTCCACAGAGAGTTTCTCTTCGAGTTAATTTTTACTACTTTACATAAACATACTTTAAATAACTTGGGGATTTTGCAGTATTGTTTTCCTCACCACTTAAAATGCTTTTTGAGGATTTTTGTAAAGAAAGGATTAATGTCTCTGATCTCAAAGGAAAGGCCTGGGTACACAACAGACTGTTCTTACCAGGCTGTTCATCTCTGAAGACTCGAGGCTGCCACACTGCTGGACTGTACCAAGTCCCTCCATGCCCTCTTCATCCCACATGTATGTTCCAGCTGAACTACTGGAAGGAGAAAGTTCAAAGGAGGAGCCCAGTGCGTAGTTGGCATCTGGAGACACAAGGTCATTACCTGAGGCAGTGGTCTGGGAAGTCTCCAAATCTTTGCACTGGTCTACTCAAAAGACAACAAAAAAAAGAGAAAGATAATTAACGTAATACACAGGAGAATAAACTACAGCTGATAACATCTCATTAAGGCAATATATATTTTGTCTACGTTTGTAAAAATAGCACTGTAAATTATTTAGCCAAAGTTCAAAATAATGCAGCAATTTAACTTGATGTTGTAAACAAATTTCTGGAAATATGATACAAACAAGTAACAACTTTATAACTTATACAAGTAACTTGCTGGGCTATGTGAAGCAACAATATAATTCAATCTGACTTCAGTTTTGAAAGAAACTTTGGACAAACAGGGAAAGGAGCAAGAGCAGTTCTCATTATTACAGATATCTTTATAATGGATTTAATTATAGTGAACAATATCTGTAGTAATGAGGCTTCTGTTCATATCGGGCAGGTCAGGAAACGTTGTTCATTTATAAGGCTACAAAAACTTTAGGAGTGAAAATTTTGTTAAACAACCTCGTGAAATGGAGATTTATTGTTTATATGATGGTTAACGTCTACCGGCAGAATATCAGAAATCAGTCAGGAGGAATCGAGAGTTGACGCAGCCCAAGACCAGTGAACGGGTAGGTTCTTGCGGGGGGGGGGGGAGGGAAGAGGAAGAGCCGGAGGGGACAGGGGTACAAAGCAGGAGAATAAAGATGGGCCAAAAGTATTTTCTCCTCAGGACTGATGGAACTATCAGCCTGAACACCCTGTTCACGTTTGGAAACAATCAATATTTTGGGTCTGTTTCCAGCTTGAAGAACGCAAATTAAAGTTAGCGGGCAGGCTCTTTTATCTGAAACAGCGAGTGACACAGAGAAACACAGTTAATTCTGGGATCTGGGGCTTGAGGACTCAGGTGATTCGTCCATCTCTGGCAGGGCCTGTTTCCACGCTATATCTCTAAACTAAGCTAAATCTGA
Organism: Rhinoraja longicauda; assembly: GCF_053455715.1. NCBI lineage: Eukaryota > Metazoa > Chordata > Chondrichthyes > Rajiformes > Arhynchobatidae > Rhinoraja > Rhinoraja longicauda. The sequence continues at coordinate 11,471,365 of NC_135987.1, forward strand.
GAATACAACGTTATCGAATTGAGCTTCTTCCCCCGTTTCTGCCATGAGAGCCGGTTTTCAGGATCTTCGTCAACCTTCCAAAACGACCCTTTGGATAACTCGGTTATCGCAGGCAATCAGCAATAACGGACACTATTCTCCCCACCCCCAATCTTCCCATCATCCGTTATAATGAAGATTCACTCTACAATGGATTAAGAGGTGACTTTCCACCACCTTCCAGGTTGACTGGGAATAGGAAATAAATGCTGGCTGTACCAGCGGTACCCATATCCTGTAAGTAATTTTTTAAACTCTCATGGCTGAGATTTCCCACAAGTTTTTGCTAAGTAAGTGAACACTGTTGGGACAGCAATAGCAGCCAAAAAATATTTACTGTAAGCACATCAATAGAGGATTGGTGAGATTATTCAAAGATGAATAAGGAATCAAGGACTTGAAAAAGATAACGTTATTTTCCAGTTAATCTACAAAGAACATCAAGTGAACAGAGAAATTAAAAAAGATAGAAATAGATTAAGAAAGAGCAATATTAAGTACATAAACAGCCGAAAAATGCGATAAGAGAGAGCACAAAAATATTTAGAAAGTAAAAACTAGTGCTTTTTAAATAGAAAAAAGAGAAGTTAATCAAACGTAAGGATAGATTGCGTCCATGAATTTAAAGTCACTGACCTATACTGCATGAAAACAGATTATTCAGCCCAATTTGTTCATGGTGACAAAGTTGCTTAACTGAGTTAGTTTCACTTGCAGGTACCTGGCCCATATACCTCGAAACCACTCCTCTCAATTAAACTGTCCAAGTATCTTTAATATCCTAATCGTACACATTTCTAATACTTAATCTGGCAGTTCATTCCATGTACACACCACCCTGTGTGAAAAAGTTGTCCCTCAGGGCCCTTTCTCCCCTCACTTTAAACATGTGCCTTCTAGTTTTTGACTCCCCCGCCCTGGGGAAAATATTGTGGCGGTTCACCTTATTTATCTCTCATGATTTTGTATACCTCTATTTTATAAGAATGTGAGGGATAGGAAAGCTATTGCTGTAAACCTTGGAAAACAAGTCCAGTGCTAAAACACTGGTATACAGTTTGCCTATAGATATCCCACTAGTTAACAAAGGGGAAAGAATATACCCTGGGAATTATACACAGCAGAATATCAACAGTAACATTATGGAATGTAATGGAATCTCCATAAGAACATGTTAATGTGGATTTCAAATGGCATAAACCAACTTGACCAAATTTAGAATATTTTGAAGAGGTAATGAGAGAATGGAAATGCAACAAATATAATGAACTTCTATTTTTAAAAAGCCATCAGCAAGGTATCCCATGATAGATTAATAAACCAGATCAGAGAATGGAGATTAGGATACAAGTTGCCAAATGAATCGCAAGCTGGCTTCAGATTAGAAAACCGAGAGTAAAAGGAAAAGGTAGCTATCTTCATATTAATGATGTAGAGAATTAACCCTCACAGACAACAGAGCCAGGACCATTCCTTGCCACAATTTACAGGAAGGATTTGAACTCTGGAATCAGTTCAGTTGATACCAAATTGGGGAGTGAATGGGAATGCAGGGATGGAGTCACTACCAAGAACAACTGCAGCAAAGCTATCATGGAATGAGCAGTTACTGATACCATGGGTGACAACTGGATTAATCTTAGCAAACACACATCACATAATTACAATTGCAGATGATTGCAACACCATCATAAACTGAGACTCTGCAACATGTCTTTTTTAATAAAGTTATGAGCTCTATTATTCAACCAAATTTCTTGTCAAGAAATTTAAATAATGCAAGGTGAATAAAAGCATAACACATGTTACAAAAATCTTTGCTCTAAATTAAAGCAGTTTAGAGATAGTCCTGGTTGTATAAAGACCATCATTTAAAGACGCTATCTTGAACTGTGTCTGATGCAGTGGTAGAAATGTTAACCAGCACAAGTCCATTCTGCATATGTGTCACTATTTCAACATAACATTTAATATTTAAGTGCCACCAAAACACAAGTACAATCAAATGCATGCATGCTTAAACATTAGTTACTCTTATCCAATATATAAATAAACCAGCATTTAATATTAACATCTTACGCACCAGGCAATCCAGTATCCAGCCATTCTGCGTCTGCATATGCTGAAATTAGTGTTTCCTCAATTCCTTCTGACGACATAGCCTCATTAGGAATGTAAAGATCATCAGCAATTTCTGTGGAAAGAGAATTGTCGCTGTCCACAATTTCGAAGGATTCAGTACCTGAATGAGGTAACTGTTCACTATTAATTATATCACAGTTGGAGTAAATTGATGAAATGACTACTTCTGAATCATCAATATCATTTGCAGAAAATGACTGAAGTTCTTCACTGACTTCATGTTTACTCTTCTCACCTAAGGTATTATTTTTTAACGAATTATCAGCAATGCATTCAATATCTACATTTATAGTATTTGGATCACTTTCCTCAATTGTTGGAATTCCATAAGTTTTCTCGATGGTATCAGATAATGAGTTTACACTGCATGTTGTTCCTGAAGTGGTCAACCTCCCACATTTAATTACTGAAGATTGCGTCATGTTGGAAGCAGAAGCAGTGGTATAAAATGAAGACGTGGGACAAGTAGGAAGCTGAGACTTTTTCAAGACAGATGATGGTGTTTTTAAGCTCGGTCTACTAAAAGCACTTTTACTAACTGATTCTCCTGTGCCCGAGCTATCGGCACCCCTTGGACTGCCATAGCGATAAATATTTGATCTCAAAGGAAGACTCGTCCTCATTTGCTGTTTCAGACAAGGTCTAGAAACATCTGCAGCCTTTGAAAAAGACAAAGATCTTGGTATTACATCAGAGCCACAGGAGTTACTTCGTGCGGAATACGAAAAGCTCTGGGACCTAACAATGTTCTCTTCAGATAAGTTCTTCAAACTTTCTGTGGATTGGTCAAGACTCCCTTTTGAACTGCTTGATGCTGAGAAAGTCTCTTCTTGTTCAGTCATCTTTCCAGCTGCTGTTTTACGAAAATGACCAAATGACTGTGACCTTGAGATGTGAGATGTGAATGGCTTTCCCAATATTTTCCCATGGTTTCCTCTTGAAGAATGATTTAAGCTAGTGACAAGCAATTTATTTTCTTTTACGCAAGGTACAACTTGATGCTGCTTTTGATGGCTGGTTACTGCTGCAGGTTTACTCTTAAAGCCCAAGTCTGTGCGATCTTTAACAAAAGGAACTTTAGAATAAAAGTTTCTCTCAACTTTAACATACTCTTCATTAGTAACAGAGCAAGACAAGGGTGTAGCTGGGTCTTTTGCACCTTGTCCACTATCTTTAGTTTTACCAGACTTCTTCCAGTTGAAAGCAAATGTGCCCATACGAGCAGTTCCGTTCTGCTTTGAATCAAGTTTTGATCTGCTGGAAGCACTGACATTGCGAATGCATCCTCCATTTGATACAGGTTGAGGAAGAGTCTCGCTTAATTTAGAGGTTCCACCACCAAACTTGGGCAATCTCGAAACAGAGGTAGATTTGCTCTGTGTTTTTCCTTCCATTAGCTAGCAGACACATCCACTTCCCTAGATACTTGCAATCTACAAAGAAAACAAAATTAAATACATTTATTTGAAGAAAATATCTTTTACCCTGCCAGTTAACAACAGCATTAACAATTTAACCTACGGTCTTCTTGTTATGATAAAGATCCAATTGATTTGATAATTCACTGGAATACACAATTCTATCTTTTCTAGTAAAACAAGAAACAAAAGCATAAGCTAACATGATAAAACTTTGTTATACAGCCATCTTCCTGGTAAAAACAAAATCATAGAAGGCATTAACTGCCATAATTGAGAAATATTTGAGTTGTCTTCAGGGACATTGAGTGAACATGAAATTCCCATCTGAAGATAGAGATACGAATAAATCTTAGTGCTGACTTATCTACCAAGGTTAGCCATTTCTAAAGCTTTGAACACACAAATGAAAAAGTATAAGGGAACAGAAAAGTCAGCTGAGCCTCCATGGTCCCAGGAGAACCTCTCAATGAAGAGTAGCCCTTACAAGAAATGTTAATTTTAATCATCAATTTGATCATCCCTAGTGGCAACCAGGAGAATTGCTCAAATATTTTTGCAGATTAAAATGCTGCTGCTCAGTAAAGTTTTGACCTTAGGATGTAGCCACCAAGAGTAATTCTGCATTAATTCCCATTTGATATTGTTCTGAGATGGTGATGATCAGTCATCTGTTTCCAGAACATAACAAATATGAACACATATCAGTATATTCCTCTTTCAGCTTGTTCTGACAATCAATGGGATAGGATCTGATCTTTGCCTCAGCTCCACTTTGCAACTTGAACCTCGCAAACCTCATCAATGCTGCAGATCAAGAATGTGGCTGTATTGGCTTTGATCACATTCAAGACTCAGCCTTCAGTGCCCTCAAAGTAAAGAGCTCCTAAGATTCACAGCCCTCCTCTTCTCTGTTTCCATAAAGATTCTGAGAGCATGACCCAAGTTCAAGATTTGTTTGCAAGGAAACATCTCCTCACCATTTACCCTCACAAGCAATCTCAAACTTCCAAATCAGAAAGTTGCACAGTCTGAAAATATGAAATAAAAACATGAAATTCTATAGATAATCCAAGGGTCAGACAGCATCTGTGAAGAAGAAATAACGTTAATATTGCAAGACAATGACACACAGAAACTTACGTTTCAATAAGGTCAATACTCAAGGTTCTGTACCCTATTGCGTTTAGGCCCATCCTGCTCAAACCTTTCTCTCATCTTTTTCCCCAAAATCAACTTGGTGATAACTACTGAACGAACTCAAATGCAAGCATATCTCATAAGGTCAGAGCTTTGATCGTCCCGATGCGGGAGCTTTGATCGCCGGCTGCATGAGCTTTGATCGCCCCGACGGATGGTTCGACTGCCCCGACCACGGGAGAAAATGAGGGAAGAAGATGAGACTTCCATCACAGTGAGGAATCAGCTATTGACTTCCATCACAGTGAGGAATCAGCTATGGTGGATGTTTATGTTAATATTTATGTAGTTGTGTGCCTTGTTGCTTTTTTAGTATGGCTGTATGGTAATTCGCATATCACTGTACCTTAATTGGTACACGTGACAATAAAAGACCTTTGAAACCTTTAAAGGTCAAAATTAATTGCTGTACCTGGATGGTAACTTCTTGTGAAGAGATTCATTTGCAAAGGATTTACTTCAAATATCATTAGAGATTAATCATATATTGTGAGAATCACTTATTAGCCAGACCAAGGTGATAAAATCCCTTTTCTGAGCTGCCTTGATCCATTTGACAACATTATAGCTCCTGAATATGGACTACTATTGGTCTTTGGTATAGGTATAAGATTTTTACAATAAAACTACAGCCCTCTAAATGGAAATCTTTACCCACAGCAGCTTCAAATTCCTGGGCATTAACATCTCAGATAAACTGTCCAAGGCCCAGCACATAAATGAAATCACAAAGATGCACTCTACCTTCTTATGAGCTTAAGGAGACTCAAAACTGAATGTCATTGAATACTCTTACAAACTTCTACAGATGCTCCGTAGAAAGTATCTCGAAAGCATCAAGGCATTAATGCCTGCTACGGCAATTCGAACACGCGTGAAAATGAGAGGCTGTAGAAAGTGATGGACTCAGCCACAAGCTTCCCCACTATTGAAAGCATCTACATGATACGCTGCCTCAATAAGGAGGCATCTGTCATTAAGGATCGCCAGCATCAGTTCATGTCCTTTTCTCGCTGCTATTGTTGAGCCAGAGATACAGAACACTGAAGTCCCACACTGCCAGGTTATGGAGCAGCTGCTTTCCGACAACCATCAGATTCTTGAGACAACCGGCAAAACCCTGCATGACCTGTAGAGCAGCATCTCATAACCACCCTGTTCCTTACACCTCCTCTGCATGCTCATCTGTCATCCCAAATCCCGTGTTTCTCTTTTATCGCCCCCCACCCCTCCTCCCCTTATTTCTCCCCCTGGCTTTACATTTCACTCATCCTTTTCTTTCTTTATCTGACACAATATTGTCTCCTTTTCACCTCTAGCCTTTGCCACTTACTCCACCCATCTGCCAATTATCCCTCCCCTACCCCCTCCCTCACGTGTAATCACCTATCACTTGCCAGGCTTTGCCCCACACCATTTTCTTTTCAGCTTTCTCCTCCCCACCCTATTAGTTTAAAGAAGGGTCCCAACCCAGAATATCGCCTGACCATCCCCTCCACAGATGCTTAAATCCTCCAGCATTTCGCAGAACCCTGATCCTAACTCAACAATCAAACACTACCAATCACCTCTTGAACTGCTATTTCTAATCGTGTTTTTACAGTAATGTCTTGTTTTGCTGTCTTTCATTTCTTTTTCTTGAATTATTTATGTTCTGTGTATTTGTCTGAGTATTCATGCCTGTGATGCTGCTGTAAGCAAGCATTTCGCTGTACATGCATCATACTTAAGCAAATGACAATAAATGCAACTTGACTAGATTTGCACCATTACGGAATATCAATACAAGCCCCACCATTAGCATTGTTGATCATTTTCAGCAGCTGCCTACATTTGCCAACTAATGATATGGCAGAAAATTAAATTACAAAAGTACTGCTCATCACAAGTAATGCATATCAGTTACTGGGGTAATGCAATAAGCTTTCATACTTCACAAAAATATGATTAAATAGAGATAACAACATGAAGGATTCTACTTTCACATGCTAACATGATTTTCCTCAATCCTTTAATTGCACCTTCAATCAAAATAATTAAATATTCTTACTCAGCTCCTGCAACATTTAGCTTACTGCAAATCAAAAGAGAAAAAGCTGCAAATACTCTAGTTCATGCAGCAATTGCCCACAGAGCAAAAAAACAATTATTGTTTCAGGTGCTATGAAAGCTCATTTGCCTTTAAAAGACTCCACAGATGGGGCCTGATCCATGTATTCCAACATCTGCTATTTTACTTTAGTTCCAGCATCCACTATATTTTCCAAACACTCTAAAATACCATCATTCAGTTCCAATGAATCCAGCAATTCTTTGTTCTGGCTATTTTACCTTGATAAAATTTTGAATTTTGCTCTATATGAAAATATATATGAATTAAATTCAAAATAGACTCTGCCAACAATATATCTAAATCAAAATCCATTTGAAACATAGTTCCTCCTTTGACATATCAGTTTCAAATTTGTCTTCTGAATTGTTTTCCCGGGAGATCAGTTGAGAGTAACTGTCATTGATGTCAATGTATCAACCATCTCAAAACGTGAAGGAGTTTTAATAAAACTGAAATCTGTGAACAAAGGGGAAAATTCTCCACTTATTCAAGTGAAACAAGGAACAAAGAAAAATAATTGTGATTGCTGGAGGTCAATAATCTCTGGTGTATCTTTTCATATTTTTTTCAGGACATTGCGAACCAGTTCCAGAACCAGCTTCTCTCTCCATCACAAGGTCGTTAGGTCACAGTTTCCTTGAGGTCAGTGGTTTTGCAACACTCGAGGTGTATAACATCACCCAGAAAAAATCTCTATTTCGCCAGCTCACCACATCATCATCAGCTCATGTCCTCCACTCCAAAGGAAAACATGGCTGCAGGTGCATGGTACCTCATCAGTTTCAAAGTCTGAGTCATTCACATCACATTCAAGAGCCTGCCCTGAACACAAAAAAAAAGCTGCTATGAAGGCTATGATCATAAATCAGGGAAATGGCTACCAATCACATTGCATGAGCAACTTCATCATACAGACTGCAGTTATTTAGAAAGGTCCAATACCAGCTTCGTGAGGGTAACTCCAGAAGAGCAATAAACAAATGTACAAGTTGGGAGATATACCCCAACAATAAACTTTCAGACCATCCTAATATACGTGTAAGACCAAAGATTATGAATCTTAAAATAAGAAAGCAGAGAGATGCATCATTCTGTGAATGAATTTGTTCACATCTTTATTTCAAAGATTTAAACAAATTAAATTATTGCCATTTTTAATCTAACTTTGTTTTATTTAAGAACACAGCTCTGATTTTCTTTAAGTAATTGAGCCAGATTGTGGTCACACAGGGAACCACCAGCTATCTCCTGCATCATTCAGTTCCTCTTTGGCTTCCATGAAGTTGCATGTTGTGGAGAAGCAGGAGGTCAGATGCTTTTGCATCTGGTCTTCCATTGTACCCCTGGAATCTCCACAAAGTCCAGCAATGAAACAGCGATGCGCTAACGTGAGCAGCCAGATTGTTTTTTAACGAGAGGGATGATTGGCTTATTAACATTTGTGTGAAAGTAGTTGCTGACCCAGTGAGAAAAGTTAAATAAAGAGAAATTATTTATTTCGTCTCAAAAATGTTTTTGAAATAGTTAGCATTTTAATTTTTGATAACTGTTTACTTCAACAACTTTTTTTGTAATTCTTTAGTAATATATAATTAATAGTATTAAAGCAAATTAATAGTAAAACCATTTTAAAATGTTTTCAGACTTTTAGAATAACTGAAAAGCAATTCCAGAGGCCTGAACTGGGATGAGTGGTCAAAGACCATTTGGAGTTTTGGGGATGGTGCTTAGCATTCGACACGAGGCCTGCTGGAAGTATTTAGCTACTCAGCCTTGGAGGATGCCTCTCGGTTACAACTTGGCCAGTTCTCTCTTCAGAGTAGAATACCATAAGAGGGAAGACACCAGAGGCAATGAGATCAGATTCTGGGCTGAGTCCAGGACATTCCAGTCCAATAATAAGGACAATAATAGAGAATTTTAGATTTTTAGAAAATAAATATTTTATGTACATAGCTAACTCAAGCTAAACCTGGTGGAAAACACGTGTAATTTCAAAGACTCCATTTCTAAATTTAAATGGGTATGTTCAAACCAAGTTTAAATGGGTATGCTCCATTTGGATGAAAACTCCAACATAACCATATGGAGCATTTCACTAGCCCGGCATGTGTTTTTCCTTTACCATAAAGATTGGATTGTAATAAAGATATATGGGTATAGAAGGGCACAGATTAAATGCTGGAAGAGTTGGGATTTATGAGGAAGTGTGCCAACTGGTCGGTGTGGACATGTTGGACCGAATAACTTGTTTACAAGGGGAATGATTCTATGATCTCTAAAACATTATAAATGCAGCACAGGTAAAGTTAATTCCAGCATTCACCTACACTACCTTGTGAGTAGTCCTTTCCGCTACTTGTTCTTAATACATAAAATTAAATGTAGCTTTCAACATACCTTATAAAGTCAGTGTTGGTATATTTTCAGATCAAAATATAGCTCCTAAAGTCTCCACCGTTGTGGTAGCTGACTGTACACTCACTCCATGGATTTGTATTCTACAAGATTAAAATTCTTCACCAATTCTAAGAAAAAAAAGAAAAATTTTGACAATATATAAAATTCCTAAAACCAAAAAATGCATGTCATTCACTAAGTGAATTCACAAAGGCATTAAGTATACATTTAACAGAAACCATGTAGAAAAGAACTGCAGATGCTGGTTTAAATCAAAGGTAAACACAAAATGCTGGAGTAACTCAGCAGGACAAGCAGCATCTCTGGAGAGAAGGAATGAGTGACTTTTCAGGTCGAGACCCTTCTTCAGACTGATGTCAGGGGAATGGACGGAATCGAGATAGAATGTAGTCGGAGACAGTAAGACTGGTGGGAGAACTGGGAAGGGGGAGGGGATGGAGAGAAAGGGAAAGCAAAAGCTATTTGAAGTTAGAGAAGTCAATGTTCATACCGCAGGGGTGTAAGCTACCCAAACGAAATATGAGGTGCTGTTCCTCCAATTTGCGCTGAACCTCACTCTGACAATGGAGGAGCCCCAAGACAGAAAGGTCAGATTGGGAATGGGAGGGGAGTTAAAGTGCTGAGCAACCGGGGATCAGGTAGGTTAAGGCGGACTGAGAGGAGGTGTTCAGCGAAACGATCGCCGAGCCTGCGTTTGGTCTCGTCGATGTACAGGAGTAGACACCTGGAACAGCAGATACAGTAGATGAGGTTGGGGGAGGTGCAAGTGAACCTTTGCCTCGCCTGAAAAGACTGTCGGGGTCCTTGGATGGAGTTTAGGGGGAGGTAAAGGGACTGTTGTTGTATCTCCTGCGGTTACAGGGGAAAGTACCTGAGGAAGGGATGGTTTGGGTGGGAAGGAACGAGTTGACCAGGGAGTTGCAGAGGAAACGGTCTCTGCAGAAAGTAGAAAGGGGTGGAGATGGGAAGATGTGACGAGTAGTGGGATCCCGTTGGAGGTGGCAAAAATGTTGGAGGATTATATGCTGTATGCGACGGCTGATGCAGTGGAAGTTGAGGACAAGGGGGACTCTGTCCTTGTTACGAATGGGGAGAGGGGGAGCAAGAGCGGAGCTGTGGGATATCGAGGAGACCCTAGTGAAAGCCTCATCTACAATGGAAGAGGGAGCCCCCATTTCCTAAAGAAGGAGGACATCTCCGATGACCTGGTATGGAAAATCTCATCCTGGGCGCAGTTGCAGCATAGGCGGAGGAGTTGGGAGTAGGGGATGGAGACTTTACAAGAAGTAGGGTGGGAAGAGGTGTGGTCTAGATAGCAATGGGAATCAGTGGGTTTGTAATAGATATTGGTCAGTGGATTTGTAATAGTGTGTTTTAACAGAAACCGAACAGGTGTGTGTGGTAGTGGCACACTGTTAAATTCTTGGATGAGTTATCTAGGCACATGGACTAACAAACCAGAGTTTGTTCAAGTATCACCACAAAAGCTGTGGAATTTGAATTCAGTTAATAAACTGGAATTTGGAAAATAACTATTCTTTGTAATGATGGTCACAAAAGGCTACCAGATTGTCATGAAAACTCATTCAGTTCTCTAGTACACTTCAGAAAGGAAATCAGCCATCCTTCCACATCGTCTGCCCTTTCAACGAATCCACACCTACCGCATATGTTTGATTGCCCACTGAAATGGAACAATAGCACCATGGCTACTGTGTTCAAACAAAGAAGGAATAAAGCTGAATTGGCCATGCGGCATCGACCAAGGCATTGAATTTAGACACAGCAAAATCATTCTCTGCTCAGTCAACTTTGCAAACTTTGGTAAGTGCAGTTTAAATTAGAACTGTCCCACAATGAGTCAAGAAAGCCTGATATTGTCTTTACAGAATGATTCCAAAAGTATGACCATGTGCCAAACACCTCCATCACAATCCCTGCATATACCCTCCTTCATCAGTGTGACCAAATCAAAGTAGACAGCACAGCTAGCAAAAAGTAGCTCTTGAAGTCCCCAATATTTACTCAAGACTCCGTGATATCTTTGGCATCAAGTCAAATGTGGGCAGGGAATTCTCCTCCTGTTATCATGTACTGCTCTCGCTCTCCTGACAAATCAATGATCCTCCATGTTAAACTGTGCTCAATCAGAGCACTGAAAGAGCTGATTTCTGAAGATCAGGTGACAACATCATAAAACTTAGTAAACTGAATTTAGTAAACTTAGGTTTAGCTCTTAGGGCTACAGGAATCAAAGAATACAGGGGAAAAGCAGGTACGAGGTACTGATTTTAGATGATCAGCCATTATGATATTGAATGGCGTTGCTGGCTCGAAGGGCCGAATGGCCTACTACTGCACCTATTTTTCTATGTCTCTATGAAGTTAAAAGGCATTAAGGGGAAAACATTCCAGTGGTTTGAGTCATGCCTTGCCCAAAGGAAGATGAACGTGATGCCAATTACGGTCAATTAACCCAGCCTCACAACATAATTGCTGGAGTTCCTCAAGGCAGCGTCGCAGGCTCAAATGGTTTTGGTTGCTTCCTCAAAAACATTCCTTCTGTCACAAGGTCAATGGTAGGGATGTTCGCTTATGATTGCACCATGTTCAATTCCATTCATAACTCCCAAGCAAATGAATCAATCCATACCTCCATGCAGCAACAACTAAGCAAGGGCATGGGATGATAAGTGGCAGGTAAGACTCATGGGACAGAAGTGTCAGGTTATGACCATTTCCAACAAGGGAGAGTCTAACCATTACCACATTGACATTACTATCACCAAGTCCTCAACTGTCAACATCCTGAGGAGGTTCACCATTAAGACAAACCTAACCAACTACATAAATACCATGAATACAACAGAAGGATAGAGGCTGGGTATTCTGCAGAGAGTGACTTATTTCCTCACGTCAATAATTATTTTAGCTATCTACAAGGCACGTCAGAAATATGAAGGAAAAGTTGAATGAGCGCAGCTCCAATAACGCTCGAGAAACTTGACACCATCTAACATAATGCAGCGCCTCAATCAACACCTCAATGACCAAACAAAATATCAATTCCCTCTGCCACAAGTGCAGTGTGCATCATTGACAAAATGCAGTGCTGTTACTTGCCTAGGCTATTCGAGAAGCACCACCCAAACCAGTGTTCTCTAGCACTAGAGTGCATGGGAACACCAGCTTCCTGTCCACATCACTCACAAGTCTGATTTGAAATAAATTGCTGGTTCGTCGTCACTGGGACTGAATCCTGGAACTGATGCAATAATGCCATGAGAGTACTTTCATCAGAAAGACTGCAGTAATTCAAGGTGAAACTGCCAGCTTCTCAGGGGAAATAATACTGGTTTTCTCTGCCATAACTAGGTCCCCAAAAATGAATATAACCACCACATTGCAAGGACATAAAGAGCAGTGCAGTATTTCTTATGTGCTACAAAGATTTAAAAGGGGCCATTAATTAAAAACCAATCATTCATTTCCATACTCTATTATACAAATGAGATCTTTCCTTTACATAAGTTACAAAACTGGCAAGGCTCTTACTCCAGATCTCAGTAGGTTATCATGTGGTTTCCTGCAGAGTACGGCTATTGAACTTCCTCCGACATCACACTGTGCAGTAGTTAGCGATTCATATTGACTCTTTCCCTACTTACATCCGCCCTGTGCTGTATGCCCTATCTGTCTTCCCTATGCTGATAGCCCGTCCTCTTCTCAGATTATCTCTTCCCATTCAATGTACTTCATTACATGATAGACATCCTCTGGACACTTGGCCTTTCTTCAACTTCTCAACAACTTGAAATTAAAGTTAAATATTAAAGAAACTCTTTTTCCCTCAGCTAATTTTTCATAAACCAAAGAATTTACAAAAATCAAGAGTAAGCTATTCCATTCCTTAAGCTAACCTTCCCATTTAATATGAAGACAATCTGCCTCAGGCCTCATCTCCTCCACTGTGCAAAGTCCCATTAGCCCTTAGTTCCATGATCTTTCAAAAATGTATCTACTTCCTCTTTAAATATCCCCAGTGAGCTGGCTTTAACAACACCTGGATTAGAGCATTCCAGAGATTCACGACCCTCTGCAAAAATCTGTCTTAAGCACCTCCGTTTTAAATGTTCGTCCAGCAATCTTGTAACATTCTTAAAGATTCTCCCATGAGTGCAAAAATCAACCCTGTCATACCCCGAAAAGATCTTGTGTGCTTCAATAAGATCATGTCTTATTGCTTTAAACTGCAACAAATATAGACCTAATTTCTATGGGCACTGATGATAGAACAATTGTCTTATCCTGGGAAATAGCCATGTGATTCTTTGGAATGAACCCAAAAACAGTGTGTATCACTAACTTACATCAACCTGGAACAGATTCATATATACACCGATCAGCCAAAACATTATGACCCGATGAGACGAAATATTATGACCACCTTTATGGCCATCTTGTTTCTTCTTGACCTCAGTGCGGCGTTCGATACAGTGGATCACAACATCTGAATTGACCGTCTCCAGTACAATGTTGGTGTAGATGGCACTGCCTTGAACTGGTTCACATCCTACCTCAAAAATAGGAGCTTCTCCATCAACATAGGCAACTTTTCCTCTTCCCCAGCTAGCCTCTCCTGCGGGGTTCCACAAGGTCCCATCCTAGGCCCCATTATCTTCTCTATGTACATGTTTCCCCTCGGCAAAATCATTCAAAAACATGACATTTCCTTCCACTGTTATGCTGATGACACACAGCTTTATCTCCCCCTGAAACCAAACAACCAGTCCAATCTAATCAGTCTCATGAACTGCCTTGAGGACATAAAATGTTGGATGGCACAGAACTTCCCACAGCTGAATGAGAGCAAGTCTGAAGTCATCCTATTTGGCCCCCCTGACTCCATCAAAGTGAGAACCAACAGCCTTGGTAACCTATCATTAAACCTCATGGCAAAAACCTTGGCATGATATTTGATTCCGCCTTTAAGTTTGACAAGCAAGTAAATTCAGTGCTAAAAGCCAGTTTCTTCCAGCTTCGCACCATATCTAAAATCAAGCCGTTCCTCTCGTTCAAAGATCTGGAGAAAGTCATCCACGTCTTTATATCCTCTCACTTGGACTGGGATCAGTCAGTCATCCCTGTTCCGCCTGCAATTGGTCCAGAACGCCGCAGCGGCTCCTTACAGGTACCCAAAAGAGGGACCATATTAACCCTATTCTGGCCTCTCTCCACTGGCTGCCAGTACGGTTCAGAATCGATTTCAAGATTCTCTTGGTTGTCTATAAAGCCCTAAATGGGCTTGCCCCCCCCCCCCCCCCCCCCACTACATCAAAAATCTTCTAACCCCATTACTTGACCTCCAGGTCCCTCAGGTCGGCTACTGGTCCAGGTCCCGCGGTCTAGGCTTACGCTCAGGGGTGACCGCGCTTTTGCGGTTGCAGCTCCTAGACTGTGGAACAGCATCCCCCTCCCTATCAGATCTGTCCCTTCCATCGGCTCTTTTAAGTTCAGGCTCAAAACATACTTTTATTCTTTAGCGTTTTGAGGCCTTCTGATGGGGCTGATTTTTGTTTTTGCTGATCCCTTTGAACTGTTTTTTTGTGCCTGTGTGCTGTGATGTCTGTTTCTTATTGTGTTTTTAGTACCTGCTCTTATGTAGAGCACTTTGGTCAACGTGGGTTGTTTTTAAATGTGCTTTTATAAATAAACTTGACTCGACTTGACCTGCCTAATATGCTGTTGATCCTCCATGTGCAGCCCCATATGCAGCAGGGTGCGATGCACTATGTATTGTGACACATTCCTCCCATGACCACCATTAACATTTTCTGTGACTTGTGCCACAGTAAACCTTCTGTCGGTTCAGACCAGACGGGATAGCCTTCGTTGCCCTCGTGTATCGATGAGCCTTGGGCGCCCAACACCCTGTCGCCATTTTGTGGTTTGTTCCTCCTCGGACCACTGTCGGTCGGTACTCACCACTGCTTGCCGTTTCAGAAATGCTCTGACCCAGTCGTCTGACCATAACAATTTGGCCCTTGTCAAAGTCGCTCAGGTCTTTACTCCTGTCCATTTCTCCTGCATCCAACACATCAACTTCAAGAACTGACTGTTCACTTGCTGCCTAATATATCCTACCCCTTGACAGGTGCCATTGTAACAAGATAATCAATGCTATTCACATTACCTGTCAGTGGTCATAATGTTTTGGCTGATCGGTGTAGGACCTATTGAGTTTCCCTTCTTACATCTACATCTTTAATGAGCAACTCATAAGAGGCACTGTTTACGCTCCACTGCAAATTTTTAGTATCTTTAGACTTTTAGCGCAAAAACAGACTTTTGGCCCACAGAGTCCACGCTGACCAGTGATCCCTGTACACTCGCACTATCCTACACACTTCAAACCTGTACGTCTTTGGAGTGTGGGAGGACCCAGACAAAACCCACGCAGTCACAGGGAGAACGTACAAACTCAATACAGCACCAGAATCAAACCCAAGTCTCTGGTGCTGTAAGGCAGCAACTCTACTGCTGTTCCACTGTGGCACTATCTATCAAACATCAGTGTGTTTTTTTCTTTGCCAAATTAGTACTTAAATATGAATTGCAACGTAACTCCCCGAATAAACCTAAACAAAATACGTGCATATCATTAAAAGTCAAACATTTTGCTAGTCGGTGGATAATTCAACATAAACTGTACTGTACACAGCTGAAACCTTGGGCTTTAATCTCATAGGTTCATTATAGTCAAAAACTCTCTGCCACCTCAAGTAATCATATTCGAATTGTTATAATTCACATTTCATATATTAAATCGACGCATTGTCTTTTAAAATACTGTACATTCCTTCCTTTACCAGCTGTCTTTATTACATAATACTATCAGACAAGCAAAATTATAAGCAAAATTTTAAATGATGCATAGCGCAGCGGTAGAGTTGCTGCTTTACAGCGAATGCAGCGCCGGAGACTCAGGTTCGATCCTGACTACGGGTGCTGCACTGTAAGGAATTTGTACGTTCTCCCCGTGACCTGCGTGGGTTTTCTCCGAGGTCTTCGGTTTCCTCCCACACTCCAAAGACGTACAGGTATGTAGGTTAATTGGCTGGGTAAATGTAAAAATTGTCCCTAGTGGGTGTAGGATAGTGTTAATGTACGGGGATCGCTGGGCGGCACGGACTTGGTGGGCCGAAAAGGCCTGTTTCCGGCTGTATATATATGATATATGATATGATGATATGAATGTTAATGTGCAAGAGTTTGGGAAATGGAACCGAGCACAATCAAGAGTAGGTTCAAAGATTGATTTTAATCTGTGTAATTTCCTTCAATGCAATTGACATGTGAATTTATGGTGATCTAATTACCAGGACAATCAAATATCTTTTATGTATTTTCACAACAAAACTTTAAGTACTCACTTCATTCACTAATAAATTTGAAACCATTCTTTAGTCCAGGCTATGCATATATATTTCTATTTAAAAGTATCTGGATTTCACATTGCTCGCAAGTAAAGGAGAAAAGAAAACATGAAACTCTGCAAGGCTGAGCCCTGGCGATGATAACTACAAGACAATGGAGTCTATACTCAGTAGGCAACTGGATTATAATTTTTCCCCAAAATTCACTACCTTTACAAACAATTACCCAGTTACAAATGCTATTAAAATGTCACTGTCCATTTGTAACAATCAACCACTTGCTGTGTATTTACTTCGCTAACTGCAAAGGAAATAAATTTAACATGTTTCTTCAGTAAATTGTTATTTCTCAGATATCAGTGCTCCAAAATATTCTCCTGGCAGGCTCCAATAAAAACTGCGGAGTTGCACGATTCAACCATTGTGTCATAACCATTTTATGTTCTCATTGCTTGGAAAGTCCCATGTCGAAATTAATATGTCGTCTTGGAAGATATTGGAGTGATAATTCCTTTTCTCTTTTAAATAGAAAAGGTTTGATGTGCAACAAACATTATCATCTTTAATACTCTTATATTTTTTTAATTAAAAAGTCACAATCAAAACAGATTATTAATCAAAACCTGTGAAGTAGCTCTTCTATCAACAATAATACAATTTTCTCCACATTATTTGATACACAATCAAATCAATTTCATTTGTCAATCACTATAAATTAATGGTTTTGGTAGTATATTGCATGCTATAGAGAATAAAAAATAAATCATCTTGTAAAGCCTCAGCAGCTAAGATTAATATTGCCTGAAAATTAGTTTCCATCTTTAGATTCTCTTTACCATTATTGGAAGAATACTTTAAACACAAAAACCTCATATTAAAAATGGTGCCATTTATAAATTTGATAGATTTATTGTCACATGTACTGAGAGACAGTGAAAAACATTGTTTTGATGCAAGTGAAAATTTGTTTTGGTGGAAGTTAAACCCAGTTCATTATCTAGTGTTGAAACTGTAAAACATGCTCACCCATTCAGATTTATCCTGTAGATGTTCCCTCTCTTTCATTCATTATTCACAGAGCCAACATATATACCCAATTACCAGATACAAACTAAATAGCGACATAACATGATCAGACATCCAACCCCCACCCCCTGCCTACATATACCTCCAACCCACCCGTTTAGTTTAGAGTAAGAGCAAAGCTGTTCCCTCCACCAAATTAAAGTAACCAGAAATCCCATTTAAAGTAGCTGCCAAAAGAATGGGTGTTGTTTGTGACTAAGGAAATGTATTTTACACTGTGAGTTGCAGGTTGTCACGACCTGGAACATAATCAGTGGGTGGGGCAATCTAACGCTGCAGCAACTTTCAATGAGCATCAGGCATAATGAGGTCTCATGTGCAGGGCTATGATGAAAGCACTGGGATAGTGGGACTAACTTTGATTGTTCTTTCATGGATTCACATTGGCATGTTTAGATACCGAACAGGCCAGAGCAAAATTGCTTCCTTTGATATTACATACTAGATGTGGTCTCAAACAATCTCATAAAAAATAGATTAGTGTTACTAATATAAATTATTTGACTTTTGTACTCTGATGCTGGTACGTGGCCTGGAATTCTTCCAAGCTTTTGATCATGCTCTACTATTGTATGGCAGTTATGTATTTATTCCCCAAACCACTACAAGTGCAGGCTGCAATTACTGATTCTACTGTCTGAACAAGATTAAATAGCATATCAGTTAACTTATCTAGGAACTTTAATATCCCCAAAGCAGCAATCATATCATGTTACAAACTTTTTTTCCAGTCAAAAAATATCCAAAGTACATTTTTCAGAACTTGTATTTATACAGTATAGTGAGAAAATAAGGGTGGCTAATTTATGACAGGTGAGCTAAACCCATGTCTATCCCTTCATTCCTCAGCTTTTTGCTGCTTTTGTATTACAGATGTAAGAGATTCTATCACTAGTTGAAAAACATTGCTTTCAACTATTCAATCAAGTACCCGATTCTATTCTGCAAACTCTGAAAGAGCAAGACCCAAGAAATGTGGGTAGGTTGGCTCAGGGTGGCATTTACACATCAATGTGTAAACTGATGTATATATTTAATTCAGGATTCTGAAAGTATGGTATCTTTAAATAGCATTATAAACACTGAGAACTTACATTTTTAAAAAAGATCCAAAGATCCTACAGGTAGTTAAACAAACAAATCCTCAACATTAGCTATTCTGAGAAAAGTTAATCCCACGTACTGAGTAATAATTAGGACTTTATGCACCACTGAATGAGAAATATTCAACTTTGATGAACAGCATTTCAACAGTAAACCACATTAAGGGACATTGGGAATTATCTATGAATCATGAGTGAGAACATCACACCTTTACTTCTGATCTATTTCTCTGACGTGTTTTACATTCCCTCTATCATTCAGCAAAGTCTCATCCCTCAATTGCAAATAAGAGTTCCGTTGCCTATCTATTCATAAAAGGGATTAGCTGAAAGCCCTTCTTTCCCTCCCTATTTTCCCACAGTCCATTCTAGAGATGCCAATTACTCCTTTATTAAACTAGAGCTACTTGTACTTGAATTCCAGAGGTTATCGAAACCCATACCATTGCCCAATCTGCATTTTTCCTCATTAACACTAACTACATTCCTACTTCATTTCCACCCCCTACTTTACTGACCATTATCATCGCCTCTATTTCTTTTTTCTTCCCATTTGCTTCCATCTCCACTTTTCATTCCAACTTCTAATTTTTCTGACCCCAACTTGTCTCGAAGAATTCAATTCAGTTTTAATTACCAATGCAACCATTAAAGAAAGTAAATGAATTAGCCATAAAATGATGCACAACCCTTTTCATTGCACTGTCCTTCCAAATGTTCATGAATCAATGTAGAAGACTAGTTAACATCTTTTTCAAGCATAAACAAAAGCTAAAATTACAGTGGTGTTACATTCAGGCATGTTAAAATCCTTCTAAAAGTTTTGTAGTACAGAAACAATAGCTGAAGTTAATTGTACGTTCACTACCTAGATCAAGAAAAAGCAACATTTCAAATTCTAGAAATGTTTTAGGGGGATATGGGCCAAAGACGGGCAGGTAGGACTAGCTTAGATGGGGCTTGTGGTCAGCATGGACAAGTTGGACCAAAGCGCTGTTTCCATGCAATATGACTCTCTCAATGGATATGGGCATATGGAGTACATTGCACACAAAATTATGAATGCAGAAATATCACGAACAGTGGAAATTCAACTAAGTCTTTTAGTATGGCTTTTTTTAAATGTAACCTACTTTGACAAAATGCCAATTTGAAATCCAACTGATCAGAATTTTGTCACAGCTTTTAAAATGCCCTCTAGGTTTTCAGTTCTTGCTTCCAATACAGATATGCCAGGTGACTTTGCAAATTAGTCTATTCATAAATAAATGTGATCTTCGATCAAATTTGATGACATTCATGAGTGCACTGGCAGCATCTTACAAACAGTTAAGATGCACAATAAATCAAACTGTGCTTAATGTTTATTCATCACATAAATACATCTTAAAAAAATGATCACACCGTTGCTTATGCAAAATGATGGTGATGCTACCAATATCCATTTCCAAACATTTCTCTGTAATCTATTCTCTCACAAATGCTCATTAACACTGTCTCTCTCTGATTCTCCCATGGCCCCTGGACACGGGGTTTAATTTCCAGGAGAAACATACATGGCTTTTAGAAAGTGAAGCCAAGTTAATATTGTGATGTAGTGCCTCTGACCTCAAAAGTTAAGTCTGTTTCTCTATTCATAAATGTAGCTTCATCTGCTCAGTGTAGAACAGCGAAGACAAGGTTTGTCAAACTAAGAATGTGATTGTGACTAAAGTAACAGGAAATTGGAAGCAGATCATGTTTGTGGTGTTAACAGAAGGAAGAGAAGTGTTGTAGATGGAGCAACAAAAGACAGAGTAATGTATACATTGGCAGCATAGGTGATATCTTTGGGATGTAGTTTCTAGTTCAGTGTGGGAGTAGAAAAGAGCATCAACACAATTAGCAGTGTATTGGAAATAGAAGAGGTAGAAGTGACCCGAATAGGAATGTACCATACAGGGATTGCACCTAAAAGCCGAAAGTAATCCATCTGGAATCACAAATTTGGAAACAGTTAAAGTCGTGGAGGGCATCAGAAAACCCAATTATGTCGATGGAAAGAGAAAGGATATGGAGCCAAATGACAACGTAGAAAAAAGATTAGTTCTGTGGGACAAGAACAGGCTGAAATATCAAGTCTCCCAGAAAAGTCCTGCTTGTAGATCTCAGGAGGATGCTAAACGGGGTGGGGGGATGGCAAGGGAGCATGAGAAGTTGGGATCAGGCAAGGAGAATGTGGGGGAGGAAGATCAGTGACGATAAGAGAGACAATGGCTTGATACTCTATAACGAAATCATGGTCCAGTAAAATGCATCAAGAGGTTTAAGTAATTTGACCTTCAGCCTCTACAAGTTAGAGATTGATATGCCTGTAACGACAGCACTACTCATCAACTGGCTTAATAACAACATTAGTAAGCCCTTGGTGAGCTGTGCGCTTTAAGCTCAAAATTTCTGATGATGACATGTGATTACATGGAATGTAAAATTTGTGCAATCAATGGCACACCAGTATCTTAAAATAGCTGATTAGACAAAGGAAGAAGAACCGGTAGACTAAAGGTACAGAAGTTGGAAAAAAAAGTGAAGACGCCTGACTGAAGGAATGGATATAAAGGTGGTGAAAGAACTCGGCATTAAGATATCACAAAATGCTGGAGTAACTCAGCAGGTCAGGCAGCATGTTGGAGAGAAAGAATGGGTGACGTTTCGGGTCGAGACCCTTCTTCAGACTGAAGGGTCTCGACCCGAAACGTCACCCATTCCTTCTCTCCAAGATGCTGCCTGACTTGCTGAGTTACTCCAGCATTTTGTGATACTATGGCGAGTCCGAAACTTGTTGGTTGTAGACGAAGTTTATTGCAGCCGCAATACACGAATACAAAGTTAAACAACAAGGTACAGGACAACCAATACAAAATTACTGTCTTCCTTGAAGACTTCGCCGAACTGACTAAATCGGGCGCCAAACGCGCACATGACATCGCTGGCCAATCAGCGATGTCGTTCCCTGGACCAATCCCCATGGTCGCGTTCCCACGTGACCTCGCTGGCCAATCCGAGGGTTCGACGACCTGGACCATTCTCTATGGTCGCTACATGACCCCCCCCAGAACCCGAGGTGCGGAACCTAGCTGGGAGCCGGATTTCGCGACCATAACGAGTACGGAGAGGGACAGCCTGAACCACAGGAGCCGGAGGTTCCGGACTTGGTGGAACAGCCGGAACGAGAGGTTCTGGAGGAACTACCGGCACGGGGGGTCCTGGAGGAACTGCCGAAACGGGGGGTCCTGGAGGAACTGTCGGAACGGGGGTTTCTGGACTGGGCGGAACTAACGGAGGTCGGCCTCGCCTAGGGGTTTGACCGACCAGGACTGGTTGATCCGGGTCCAAATGGGCAGGTTTGAGCCGGGACACCGAGACGAGTTCACTCTTGCCGCCCATGTCTAAGGTGAAAGTAGCCGTTCCCTTACGTAAAACCCGGAACGGCCCTTGATAGACCCTCTGCAACGGGGCGCGATGGGCATCTTTACGCAGAAAAACAAACTCACAGTCCTTCAGGGAAGACGGTTCATGTACCATGGGACACCCATGACGTGAAGTCGGCACTGGAGCCAGGGAGCCCACCCGTTCCCGGAGAGATGCTAACGCTGATGGGACTGTAGGGAGCAGGGTTGAAGGGTCCGGAAACAGATCTCCGGGTACTCGAAGTGTCGAGCCATATACTAGCTCTGCGGACGACGCACCGAGATCTGGCTTAGGAGCAGTCCGGATGCCCAAAAGAACCCAAGGTAGTTGGTCTACCCAGTCCGGGCCTTCAAGCCTTGCACTGAGGGACGCCTTAAGTTGGCGGTGGAACCTTTCTACGAGTCCATTTGCCTGGGGGTGATATGCAGTTGTGGGTTGTAACTTGGACCCGTACAGTTCCGCCAGCGCGGCCCAGAGGGACGAAGTGAACTGTGGCCCTCTGTCAGTTGTAATAACTGCCGGGACCCCGAAACGAGCTACCCAATGAAGGGCCAAAGTCCTAGCACAAGACGCTGACGAGATATCAAACAATGGGAAAGCCTCTGGCCACCGGGTGAACCGATCCACCACCGTGAGGAGGTGGGTGTAGCCCCGGGAGGAAGGCAAAGGCCCGACCAAATCCACGTGGATGTGGAAAAAATGAACAGCCGGGACCTCGAAATCCTGTACGGGGGGCTGGACGTGGCGCTGGACTTTAGCGGTCTGACAGGGCATGCAGGAACGTGCCCACCCCGCTACCTGTTTCCGCAGGCCATGCCAGACAAACCTCGCTGCTACCAAGGCAGAGGTGGAGCGGATGGACGGGTGCGCCAGCCCATGAATGGCATCGAAAACCCGGCGCTGAAGGGAGGGCGGTACTACCGGCCTGGGACGAGGAAGAGAAACATCGCACCAGACTTTCGTGCCCTCCGACCCACAAGCTACCTGGGCCAACTTCAATCCCGAAGTGGTGGACTGGTAAGCCGAAACGGTATCCGCTAGGAGCTGTGCCTCCGCGAGCTCCTGGGGATCCACTTCGCAGTCCACCGCCGAAATAGGGGGAAAAGCAGGTCTAGACAGGGCGTCAGCAACGGCATTAAGCTTACCCGCGATATGACGGACATCTGTGGTAAATTCGGAGATAGCAGTCAGGTGCCGCTGCTGGCGGGCCGACCATGGGTCAGACAATTTCAAAAAAGCAAATGTTAATGGCTTGTGGTCCGTAAATGCCACGAATGGGCGGCCCTCGAGGAAATACCGGAAATGACGGACAGCTAAATAGAGAGCTAGAAGCTCTCGGTCAAATGCGCTATATTTCAGCTCGGCCGAATTTAGTTGCCGGCTGAAAAACGCTAAAGGCTGCCAACGGCCACCGACCTGCTGCTCCAGAACCCCACCCACCGCCACGTCAGAGGCGTCAACCGTCAGGGCCGTGGGGGCGGAGGGGCTCGGATGGACCAACATGGTGGCGTCTGCCAAGGCTGCCTTAGCTGCCGTAAAAGCCGACTCTGCGGTCGGGGACCACAACAACTCTACCGGATTCCCTGCAAGGCATTGGAAAAGCGGGCGCAGGACTCGCGCCGCTGCCGGAACGAATCTATGGTAGAAATTAACCATGCCTACGAACTCCTGCAGCCCTTTTACTGTGGTGGGCCTGGGAAAAGCCCTGATAGCTTCCACCTTCTCGGGCAAAGGGGCGGCGCCGGCAGGAGTAATTCTGTGCCCTAGAAAATCGAGGGCAGGCAGGCCGAATTGACATTTGGAGGGTTGGATAATGAGCCCGTGGTCTTGGAGCCGCTGGAACACGGTCCGCAAATGGGCCTGGTGTTCCTGCACTGAGGGGCTGGCTACCAGGATGTCGTCTAAATAAATAAACAAAAAGGGTAAACCCCGGCCCACGCGGTCCATCAGTCGCTGGAAAGCCTGTGCCGCGTTCTTTAAACCAAAAGGCATACGCAACCATTCAAACAACCCGAACGGAGTAATAGTTGCAGTTTTTTGTATGTCCTCCGGTCGCACCGGAATCTGATGGTATCCTCGCACCAAATCGATTTTGGAAAACACCACCGCTCCTTCCAGCCCAGATGAAAAGTCCTGTAGGTGCGGTATGGGGTAGCGATCAGCCGTGGTGACAGCATTGAGACGCCGATAATCGCCACATGGCCTCCACCCCCCAGATGCCTTGGAGACCATGTGTAACGGCGAGGCCCACGGGCTGTCAGACTGACGGACAATTCCCATTTCCTCCATCTTCCTGAACTCCGCCCTTGCCACCACCAGTTTGTCTGGCGGTAGTCTCCTGGCCCGAGCGAAAACGGGAGGGCCTTCGGTGCGGATGTGATGGACCACACCGTGCTTAGCCGAAGGTGCGTCAAAACGTTGGACGAGCAGCTCTGGGAACTCTGCCAGAATCGCAGCATACGAGTCGGGGGCCGCGACGACGGCCTGGACAGTAGGGCTGGGCGAGGAGGCGATTGTCGGAGCGACGTGCTCATCTTCGGCGGAGAGTCGGAGGTCGTTACCGCGGACATCAGGAACCAGTGAAAAAGCCCAGAGAAAATCTGCGCCCAGGATCGCTTGTTTGACGTCGGCTATGATGAATGGCCATTCGTACGTGCGGAGGCCTAACACAAGGGACATCTTCCGTGTACCGAAAGTGCGAATTGGGCTGCCATTAACCGCGATGAGGGTGGGACCTGTCTTACCCGATCTGGTTTTGAGGTCGGTCGGCGGCACTATGCTGACGATGGCTCCCGTGTCTACCAAAAATTCTGTGTCCGTGAATCGATCATGGACATAGAGGCGCCGGTTCTGGCCAATCGTAACTGCCCCTATGTACGATCGGCCGAGGCATTTCCCGCGAAGGTACAAGGCAAACGACAGTTGCGGGATTCGTTACCCCATCGTAGGTGATAATAGCACCAGCCGCGCTTGTGCGGATCTTTTTGGCGGGCTTTCGGAGAATTGGCGGGAGACATGGCGCCATCTTGCCGTCGCTGTGGCGTGGTCACCGATGTCGAGACTTTGTTGATTGAACCACTTGCCTTGTTTTTTGCCGCTATGAGCGCGTCCGCTTTCGCTGCATATGCTTCGGGGTCCTTAAAAGAACAATCCGTAAGCAGCAGTCGGACATCCTCGGGAAGTTTCTCGCGGAATGCCTGTTCAAACATCGGGCAATCCGTATGCTCACCGGCTAGCATCATCATTTCGGCCATGAGGACGGAAGGCAGTTGGTCTCCAAGATCCGGTAGGTGCAGAAGTTTTGCCGCACCACCATGCTTATTCAACCCGAAGGTTCGCAGTAATACCTTCTTCATGGCCTCGTACTTGTCTTCCGCAGGTGAATTTACGATGAACCGCATCACGCGCTTGGTTGTGTCCGGCGATAGAGCGCTGACGAGGTAGAAGTACTTCGTGGATTCGTCCGACACCTTCTTTATATGGAATTGAGCCTCGGCGTGGATAAACCAAGCTTCCAAAATAACGGAAGATGAACGCCTGCCGCGCTTGACTCCGGTGTGCCCTGCTCGGTCATCGTCAACGAGGCGTCGGGTTCCTGCTCTGTCGGTGATCGTCCAGATCACGTCGGGGTCACCAATATGGCGAGTCCGAAACTTGTTGGTTGTAGACGAAGTTTATTGCAGCCGCAATACACGAATACAAAGTTAAACAACAAGGTACAGGACAACCAATACAAACTTACTGTCTTCCTTGAAGACTTCGCCGAATTGACTAAATCGGGCGCCAAACGCGCACATGACATCGCTGGCCAATCAGCGATGTCGTTCCCTGGACCAATCCCCATGGTCGCGTTCCCACGTGACCTCGCTGGCCAATCCGAGGGTTCGACGACCTGGACCATTCTCTATGGTCGCTACAATACCTTCGATTTGTACCAACATCTGCAGTTATTTTCCTACACGGCATTAAGACATGGTCGAAATTCACTGAAATGGGAATGTAAAGGGGGAAAATATGAGGCATATGCTGATACTCATGTTAAACTTAAAGGAGGAAAACTGAAGAAGGGTTTTGACTCGAAACATCGCCCATTCCTTCTCTCCAGAGATGCTGCCTGAGTTACTTGAGCATTTAGTGTCCATCTTAAAGAAGGATACCACAGGATACCAACTAAATAAAGCTGGCATAGAGCTAAATCCAAATGTATAGTTCCTAGAATTAAAGAGGACCAAAAGTACTCACCAAATGTTAAGAATTTTGATTAAAAAAAGAAACAATTGCTAATTCTCAGCACTGCAAATACTGATCAGTATACTCTCATTTATTCTTCTTCCAAGACTGTGCCCCATTGCAGAATAGCACAATTTACTGTAACCCATCAAAATATAAGAAAGCGAGTTGCACTAATATGCAATATTATACCACTATTACCATAACTTTATAGTCCACACTCAACAAGGCTCCATTTGATTTGAAGAAAGTTACATTTCATAGTCAGTTTGCACATGAATTTTCAAACAATGCAAATTCCATGTGTTCTAGAGCAAAATGGGCTGCATTAGCATAATGTGCTTTGTTTAACATATTAACCAAACACGTACTTTGTTTTTAAACTCCAATTTTATTCCTTTTTTTAAGTTCTCATATGGTAGACATGCCTTACTAATTCACTAGCATCTTCTCAGAGCCTTTAACACAACAACTGATGCAATTCAAGAGGCGGACCCACCATCACCTTCGCAAAAGCAATGAAGTATGGACATTTCCAGTAACACCCATATCCCATAAAGCTCTAAAACAAAATATCCCGAAACAGATAAGAATATTATGACACCAAGTCACAAACTGCGATATTACAACAAGTGACAAACAAGCAGGGATGAAGGAGAATCTTAAAAGGGAGGCTGAGAGCTGGGGCAGAATAGGGAAGGAATTCCAGTCTTTTGAGCTGTCAGCTTAAAGCATGCCCGTCCACTGCAGTGAATAAAATCAGAGTTGGTGGAGAAGGCAAAGTCAACCCAAAAGCCTCCACATCTCAAGGACTCAGGTAATGGAGGCATCTGAAAATATGATGACAATTTAAACTTTGAGTTTAAAATTTTTAATTTTAATATGCTCTTGCAAAGAGGGCATGTTTAATATGAAAAAATAATGGATGCTATTGGAAAAGCAAAAAACATGAGGATACTTAAAAAAACGAACAAAATTCATCAATCGATCACTCAAACCTACTTTTGTAGCTGAGGTAGGATGCATGAATATACATTAATAGATTAGGAAATGTGAGCTGCTGCAAGATCTGGATGTCCTTGTACCCGAGTCATTGAAATTAAACTTGCAAATGTAGCATATCTGTAGTAGTATCTGTATGCAGTATGAGGAACTAAGTACAGGATAGCTAACTTCCTAAAATGGTAAAGGTAATGGTGAGGCCATGTCTTGAGTAATGTGTGCAGCTTAGTTTTCCTGATTTGCGGTAGAATGTTGTTGCTATGGAGGGAGTGCAGCAATCA
The DNA here is from genome assembly GCF_053455715.1 of Rhinoraja longicauda. Classification (NCBI taxonomy): domain Eukaryota; kingdom Metazoa; phylum Chordata; class Chondrichthyes; order Rajiformes; family Arhynchobatidae; genus Rhinoraja; species Rhinoraja longicauda. The sequence goes on from NC_135987.1 coordinate 11,499,286, forward strand.
TTTGAATAGTGAAAGGCCTGGACAGAGTGAATGGAGAGAGGATGTTCCCACTAGTGGGAGTGTCTAGAACCAAAGGCCATAGCCTCAGAATAAAAGGACGTGCCTTTAGAAAGGAGATGAGGAGGAATTTATTTTGTCATAGGGTGGTGAATCTGTGGAATTAAATGCCACAGATGATTATGGAGGCCAAGTCAATGGATATTATTAAGGTGGAGATTGACAGATTCTTGATTAGTAAAGATGGCAAGGATTAAGGGGAGAAGGCAAGAGAATGGGGTTGAGAGGGAAGTTTGCACATTCTTCCTGTGACAGCATGCATTTCCTCCAGGTGCCCCAGTTTCTTCCTACATCCCAAAGACATGCAGATTGGTAGGTTAACTGGCCACTGTAAATTGTCCGGTAAGTAACGGTAGAGGAGATGATGGGAATGAAGGGAGAATAAAATAGGATGAGTATAAGATCAGCATAAAAGGTTGATCAGGCCAAAGTTTCCATGCTTACAATGTTTGACTAGTTATCATTGTTTAGTCATTCATAAGTATGATTTCAACATTTGGTTACAAATTGGAACTTTCCTTCCAACAGAATCCTCCACCATAACAATTAAAGATGAACATAATGGATTCAATTAGCTCTTTTTAAGGTCACTGCACAGCATGTATTAAACCTACCGAAGGATTCAAATAGCTATAATAATTATAAGTATGCAGCTCGGACATTTAAAAGATATCTAGTTCCAGTTCCCTTCACATTGTTATTATGACAGCACTGCAAGGTCATATAAATTAGTTAAACCAGAAATGCACTTTGCAATTCCTCACCATTGCTATGAATTCAAAGGCTTTTAATATATTTTACGTTTAGCAGTTCAAGTAAAGTCTGAGTGCTTAGCCAACTACAAGTCTGTATTTTATTTATTTTTGGTCAAGGAAAGTGTTGGATATCCTCCATAATCTTCTGTTTAAGCAATCAGGTGCTTTTAGCATGCTATGCTTCATGAAATACAAAATTGCTTCCGTTTTCTGGAAGTTCCTTCCAGGAAAATTGCAAAATGAAGTTTTTTTTTAATGCTTAAATCAGTGTTTAACCTGGGCACTTAGATCACTAAATCTAAGCCAAAAATAAATCAAAATTATTCTGTGATTATAAAGCATGTTGATACATTCCCAAGGCTGCAAAAGGCATTCAGCGTGTCTCATCATGAACTATTCTCTAATGTTTGGGCAGTATTGCTATGTGTGATGGAGGTTGGCTGGTCCAAAGAAGGCACTCTGAAATATGCAAGATCTCCAAAACCATTCTTCAGAGGGTATTAATTTTCAGAAAGAGATCAGTATCAGCATTCTGAATTTGACACATCTCTACTATTCACCTTCTCAATACACCTAAAAGTTCCAACTCTGCCATAGTCGGATACACCATATTCAATAGCTACACTCAATATCAATATTAAATTAAATGCAGACTAAAATTTGATAAACCATTACAATCTGTCAAAACAAGTCACAGGAAACAACTCCTCAAACATAAAATGTAATATCAGTGAATATTCTATTCAAACTACAATAAATGCAATCTCTCAGAAAAAGTGAATTAAAAGAATCTGGTAACAATTTCAACAAAAGAAACATATTGTTCTTCAAAATGGTAAGTAATAAACAATAAATTTCAAGTCAACACTAAGACAGTTAAATCTGAATGTTTGCCCTGTTGGAGATTTTCTTTTAAACTGTGGGTGAAGCCCATACAGTAGAGTAAACTAGGCAGAGGTTAGGAGCACGTTACAATTCGTAAATGTCAGTGGCAGATACAACCAAATTCAATTTGAGTTAAATATGTTGTATAACATACATTAAAATAATCTAGGCCTTGTCCCATCCCCACCTCTTTGTTCGGCTTTCCTCCCCCACCACTACAATTAGTCAGAAGAATGGAAGCATTTGTAGTTCCTTGTATCAATAGAATCTCCTAATATCTATTATTCTGCAGTTTCCAAAAGACAATAAAATTAATCAGATTTATTTTATACATGTTCAATCACTATGAAAAAAAATTAAATAGCAAGTTCTTCACGACTTGAAATTGTATTTAAGGTATTATTGATATGTTGAATTTTAAAAGCTGAATGATTCACTATCAGAAAGAAGTTAGCAAACCCCTTACCGCTTCATCCTCCCCACCCCCAAACAAACACACAGACCCAATATTGAAATTAGATCAGGAAGCAAAATGTCAACCGTTGGCAAAACACTCAAGCAAGGCAGGACACCGAGCCACTTTTTGTACCAGCACAAACTTTCACAATCTCAACAGCAAGATATTTTGATCATCCTCTAGTAGTGATTTCTCCTTCAGAGATTGACCCAAAGCATTAGTTGCAAACAATACGATGACACAGAAGGACTGTGAAGTGATTAGCCCACCTAGACAGTATGATTTGAAGTGGAACAACCTATTAAATGCCACAAAGACACAGTGGGAGTGATGATTAGGGGGTAAACTCCAAACATAAATCAAATAATTACATGAATAAGATTGTTGCTACTTTCTGGAAATCTTCACTTATTTTGTTTTGTTTATAATCTGAAATACCAAAGTGTTAAGTTAATTCAGTGGATGCTTTGTTTACAGAATTTTGAGATGTCCTGTGCGAGTTGATGTTGAAAGATATTTGATATGGGGTGATAAGCGATAAGTAAACTATTTAGGGTAAATACCAACGTTTTTTCCGTATATCATGGATTCCAGAAAAATATATCAGCTCTTAATATTGGAGCGAATTTTATCAATTTATGGAAAATAAGCATGAATGATAAAGGCTCATCCCAAATTTCCTTTCAGAATATGGCAGTAAGCCACCATTGAACTACTGACATTCTTTTACTAAAAATACTTAGTGCTTTTGGGTCAGCAGTTCCAGATTTGGACCCAGAAAGGTCTTGACCCGAAATGTCACCCATCCCTTTCATCTAAAGATGCTGCCTGAGTTACTCCAGCATTTTGTGTTTATCTTCATAATAAAAGATCAGCAATATACTCCCAAAACAGGATGATATGCAACTTGCAGGTAGAGATGTTTCCATCCATCTGTTGCCCTTGTCATTCTGATGATAAAGATTACTGCTTCAAAGATCTAGTCAAAATAACCTCAACAGGACACTGCTCTGCATTTTGTTGATGCAGGTCAAAGTGAGCCAGAATGGAGGGAATGTGTGTTCAGGAAGATGGACGAGCTGTAATCAATGGTAAATCATGATTCTCATGGTGTTGATCATGACAATTCATGAAGAATAGAACCACTGAATATCATGGGTAGATGGTTAAACTCTGTTTAGTTGAAAATGGCCATTACCTTGCACTTATGTGGTGCAAATGTTACTTCCAACTGATCAGCCTCTATCTGTATCACAAACATCATCATCTTCCAATGCAAGCACTGCAATCAGCAAACATCCCATTTCTGTCTTTATGATGGGCAGTCATTGATAAAGTAGCTCAAAATGGTTGAGGCTTGGATTCCAGAAGTAATGCCCTTGGACTACAACTGGCAACAATGACCCCCCCTACACATTGCAATCTTCCAAACCTCAATTTCGACCAATTTACAATTCCTCAGGGTTTCCTGAAGCCACATCACCAATTTCAGAAGAGCCAAAGGACTCTCATCATTGAGACTAGTTCAGACTGAAATCCAGGAAAAAAAGGTTGGCCCAAAAATTTTAACTAGGAGTTAAAATGGAGATGGAGACTGGTGGATTTTGCTTGGTAATTAAAAAATATGGATCAAAATGGATAAACTTGATTGAGCTGCATAAACTGGATTTAAAGTCATCCATGATCTAAATAAATGGTGAAATGGGATTTAAAAACTTTACCCTTGTTCCTATTCACAGGGAATCATGCACAATAAAGTAATAACCTGCTCATCTGAAATGCAATTTTAAAATTGAATATTATGGTACAAAATTGAGAGATTTTATCTGTTATCATAAACCCACATATTTTCAATACCTTACAGTTCCAAACATAGCATTGAATTTTATTTGACGTTATAGATGACAATTGGGTGAAGCACATTAAAGTTTCAGTGCATGGTGCCACAAACGGATGTGGGTTTACACATGTGATCACGAGCCTTGACTGGGTTGGAACCTCAGGTTTGCAGCTTTGAGATGAAAAGCACACTTAAATCTGAAGAGTACATAAATGTTAATTCATCACGTCCACTTTTTCATGCTATCAAGCTTCTAGTTTAAGAGCAAGACTGGAGAAGCAATAGCTGGCAATTTAATTATATGTTATACAAGAACAGAGGTGGAAGAGGAAATAACACTAATGTTCACACAACAAAAGAGAATAAATTATTTTTAAAAAAGACACAAAGTGCTGGAGTAAGTCAGCGGGTCAGGCAGCATCCCTGGAGAAGATGGATAGGTGACGTTTCAGGTTGGGACCCTTCTTCGGACTGATGGCGACGGGGGCGAGGGGGGGAGGAGTGTGGATGGAAAGAAAGAGAAGAGGTGCAGAACAAACCCTGGCAAGGATTGAAGAGTTGCCAATTGTAAAGCTAGACAAAGAAATGTAGAGGGGAGAAATAGAGAGGAATGGAGGAGAGAAAAAGGGTGCAAGTTCAGGTGGGGCACAGGGGAAAAAGGGGGTGGAGGAAAGAGGATAGGGAAGGAAGTGGGGGGAGTTGGTTAGCTATCTAAAATAGCTAATGGAAGAACCAGTAGGCCTTGGTGGACGAAGTGCAAATGTTTGTCAAAATGGTCGCCAAGTCTACACTTGGTCTCACCAATGTAAAGAAGGCCACATCTGGAACACCAGATGCAGTCGACGAGGTTAGAGCAAGTGTACATGAACCTGTCCCACTTGGAAGGACTGCTGGGGTCCCAGGATAAATCCGATGAAGGAGTTTGACTCAAACTCATAGAGTCATACTGCATGGATCAGGCACTTTGTACACATTGACCAAGATGCCCCTTCGACGCAAGTCCCACTTGCCTGTGTTTGGCCAATTTCCTTCTAAACCTTCCCTAGCCATGTACCCATATCCCTCTAAACTGGTCCGATCCATACACCACTAATTGCTTTTTAAACATTGTGATAATCCCTGCCTCAACTACCTCTTCCAGCAACTGATTCCATATACTCACCACCATCTTTGTGAAAAAGTTGTCCCTCAGATTCCTATTAAATTTTTCCCCTCTCACCTTAAACCTATGTCGACTGGTTCTTGATTCCCCTACTCTGGATAAAGGACTCTGTGCATAAATCTATCTATTCCCTTCATGATCTTATCCACCTCTATAAGATCACCTCACATCCTCCTGCACACCAAGGAATATAGTCCTAGCCTGCCTAACCTCTCCAGATGGCTCAGCCCCTCAAGTCCTTGTAAATCTTCTCTGCACTCTTTTCAGCTCAACATCCTTCATATAGCGGGATGACAAAAACTGAACACAATACTCCAAATAAAGTAGAAGAATAGGTGTTAATTCTCCTGTGGTTGAAGGGGTGGGGTGGTTTGGGTGGGAAGGGAAGAGTGAACCAAGGAATTGCGAAGGGAGCGGTCTCCGCAGAAGGGAAATGGGTAGGGATGGGAAGATGTGACTGGTGGTGGAATCATGTTTGAGGTGGCGGAGAATGATGTGTTAGATGCAGGGGCTGGCGGGGTGAAAAGCGAAGACCAAGGGATTTCAGTTTTAAACTGGAGCATACTGAATTAAATTTTAAATAAGTATTTTGAAAGTAACCTTCTGAAGTGCAAACCTAAAACAGAAATTCTCATTTACTTCTGCCATGACTATGCAGCATTCAATATGAATTTGCAAAACATGTAATTACTGGTAAAAGCACATGTATGTGCCACAAAGAAACAGAAAATATTCATCCAATACAGCTAATGCAGGCTGTTTCTGCACTCAAGTATGATGATCTACAGAGGGAGTGAGAAAAAAAAGCAATTTGGACAATCTATAAAGATTTGTGCAAGATAGAAATGCAGACTTCTGATTTTTAAGTTCATGTAATTTGATTTTTTTAAAGCCAGGTTGATTCAAACACAAAATTAATGCCATTGTAGGACATGAACAGAATATTAATTATGAAAAATCTGTTTGTGTCAGGTAAATAATATAATATTGCAAAGTATCACAACATTCTTACTTCAAACATTAACACAAGGACAAATTATTTTTAAATGTTGTCTAATCTATTTTAATCTTGCCCAAGAAATATGTTCAATTAGTCCTGGTGGATATCATAATGAAGCACGCTGCAACGGTCAGCATTTGTACCAATGCACTTTTTTAAAGCAAAATGCCATCATCCTATTACAAAGATTTATATACATTGCACTGGCAATGAAGTTAGCTATATTTTAAAAGCATCTTTTATGAACTGGGATCTTAACAGCCTGGGAGAATAATTTTTAAAACTAAGCCAACCCCCAGAAAACATTTGTCACTGCCTTCCATCTTCACAAGAGGAACAGTAATCAGACATAAAATGTGACCCCCACGCCAGCAGATAGTAGGCTTAAGTTGGATGTCACATTACCTGCCAACCAATTGAAGATTGCAAATAGTCAAGTAGCCAGATCTACTTTCACAAAGGCAAACTCTCAGAAAATTGCTGGCCTGGATGGAGTCCCTGGACCAGTTTTGACACTGTCCACCAATCAACTGGCCACTGCCTTTAATGAAGTATTCAACCTTTCACTCCAACAGTTTTCTCTTTCCATCTGCTTTGAGGAAACCCCCATTGCAATCCCCAAGAAAAATACAGTGACCTGCTTGAATGACTAATGACCAGTAGCCCTAACCTCAACTAACCTCTAACCTACAGCACCGTGCTTTGAAGATTGGTAATGGTCCCATCTGTTACCAGCCTGCCAGAAAATCTAAACCATTTGTAGTTTGCAAACAGGAAAATTAGGCCTACGGAAGACCCCATCTCTCCTGCATTACATTCAGCCCTGGATCACCTTAACCATCAGAACTGATATTATTCAATATGAAAAGATATTAATAACTAATTCAATAACTACAGCTCAGCCTTCAACACTATCATACCTAGTAAACTCATCCTTAGAATTCTTAATCTTGGCATTGGGGCCTCCATCTGCAACTGGCAACCAAACATCTAAACTGACAAACATCAGTTAGAATTGGTCATAACATTTCCACCATCCTGACTCTCAACACTGGTGCCCCTCAGGATTGTATCCTCAGTTCCTTAATTTAGTTCTTGTAACTCCATTACTGTCTGGCTAAGTAGAATACCAACTCAATTGTTATATCAATTGATACAACCTAACCTGGTCCCTTCACGTCATGTGGCGATCAAGAAAGCACATCAGTGCATTTACTTTCTTAGCTGTCAAGCATGGGTTCCTCTCATACAAGTATCTTCCTTAACCATCCCAATGAAAAGTTGTTGTTTTTTTTAAATCTGCATCACCAACTAGATAATGGCAGCTACTGCAATCTAGGCTTCCAATATTCTATCTCATAATTAAAACACAAGAAACTGTAGATGCCAGAATCTTAAACAAAACAAAAAATGCTGGAAAAACTCAGCAGGGCAGGCAGCATCTGGAGAGGGAATGGACATGTGAAGCTTCAGGACAGGACCTTTCTTCAGACATATTACTTTAATCATTGTAGACTAATAGTTAAAAGCATGAAAAACCAACACAAATGAACAAGTTATAACACTGCAACTTTTGTCCCTGCTCGTGTTCAGCATGCAGACAAGATATATCCCTCTGTACAAGCACATTATAAATAATTAACCCCTTGGGATCTCAGACACAATGACCTGGGGAATCAGGTAACAGCTTCCTGCTCAGAAAATCTCCCAATAGAAACATATAATGTGAATCTGTTACTTAGATTAGGTTTGTTATTTTATCTTACATAAAGTTTGGTGCCTTACTGAAGCCAAACAATGTCAATTGTACCAAGGAGTCTTTTAAGTACACAGCAATAGGCCAATGAGTATTAGTTTGGCAAATTCCACTGAAGCAGCATCTATATTAAGTGACCAAAGTCTGTAGTACAGCTTGAAACTACAATCTTTTCAATGGAGTCAATAGTGTTCAGCCCTGCCAAGCTGACATTGAGGTTTGAAATCAGATACAGTGCCCATAATGTTTGGGACAAAGACCCATCATTTATTTATTTGTCTCTGTACTCCACAATTTGAGATTTGTAATAGAAAAAAATCACATGTGGTTAAAGTGTGCAGTCAGATTATATTAAAGGGTATTTTTATACATTTTGGTTTCACCATGTAAAAATTACAGTTGTGTTTATACAGTCTCCCCCCCCCCAAGAAGTACTTAGAAGAGCAACCACAGTTCTGGAAAAAGGTCTTGTGGACAGATGAGATGAAGATTAACTTATATCAGAGTGATGGCAAGAGCAAAGTATGGAGGAGAGAAGGAATTGCCCAAAATCTAAAGCATACCACCTCATCTCTGAAACACGGTGGTGGGGGTGTTATGGCCTCGGCATGTATAACGGCTGAAGGTACTGGCTAACTTATGTTCATTGATGATACAACTGCTGATGGTAGGAGTATAATGAATTCTGAAGTGTATATACACATCCTATCTGTTCAAGTTCAAACAAATGCCTCAAAACTCATTGGCCGGCAGATAATTCTACATCAAGACAATGATCCCAAACATACTGCTGAAGCAACAAAGGAGATTTTCAAAGCTAAAAAATGGTAAATTATTGAGTGGCCAAGTCAATTGCCCGATCTGAACCCAATTGAGCATGCCTTTTATATGCTGAAGAGAAAACTGAAGGGGACTAGCCCCCAAAACAAGCATAAGCTAAAGATGGTTGCAATACACCCTGCAACAACTGGTGATGTCCATGAATCGCAGACTTCAAGCAGTCATTGCATGCAAGGGAAATGCAACAAAATACTTAACATGACTACTTTCATTTACATGACATTGCTGTGTCCCAAACATTATGGTGCCCTGAAATGGGGAGACTATGTATAAACACTGCTGTAATTTCTACATGGTGAAACCAAAATGTATAAAAATTGCCTTTATTAAAATGTGACAATGTGCATTTTAACCACATGTGATTTTATCTATTACAAATCTCAAACTGTGGAGTACAGAGGCAAATAACTAAATGATGGGTCTTTGTCCCAAACATTACGGAGGGCACTGTATCATATTTAGAATTATACATTTACTGTATGGTTCTTCAACAGAAAGAATAATGAATGTTCATTGGAGGACATGGCCTGTTTCCATATTGTAATGCTCTATTATTCCTTTAAAGTGCAGAGAAAAAAGATAAACTACAGATGCTAGAAATCTGACACAACAGAAAGTGCCGGAAATAGTCAGCAGGCCAGGCAAATCTCTGCAGAGACAAAATTCTCTCCCTATAGATGCTGCCTGGTCTTTCAAACTTTTCCAACATTTTTCTCACTTGGTGCCAGAAGTGATTCACAATCAACATTGATTTATATTATTTACCCAAGCATAATCCTATGATTTAATGTGGTCCTAAATCTCAATGAATCTGTAAATTGAAACTGCAATCATTTTATTCAGGGATTTTAAGTACAGGCAGTTCTGCTATAATTTGTGTGTTCTTAACACAAATTAGAGATAACACCAGTCATGAATTAGGGGAAACTATTTGAATTACACGGGCCAAATTGGTTATAGCACGATTTTGATTGAGAACTGGAGAACCACTTCAAAGTTACTTTGGAAATTAACAAGCAGAGAACAAGAAACTGTTTTGGATGGTATAGAGGACAATAAAATGTTCCCATGTTTCTATTCCCTGCATTAATCAGACGCCATTATCTCTTATGAACACGGCTGCTATCTTTATCCAGGGGTGGGCATTGAAATTGACAAGCAATCATTTCTATTGACACTTGTGCAACTATATAAAACAATGTAACAAACAGCCAAACAAAAATAAAGTAATTGCTTCTGAAAAGGCCTTTATTTATTTAACAAATCATGCAGAAAAATCATCAATCATTTTTCTTGACTCCAATAAGCTTAGGTCCGATTACTCCAATAAAAATCCCTTCACTTCAGGAATCAACTTTGCAAACAATCTCTGAATCATCTCCAATATTACCTCTCAAACATGAGCAAAACAATACATGGTATTCCAGAAATTGAGAAAATTAGTGTTGGGGAAAGCGTCTTTGTAAAATATGGTTGAAGAGCAGAAGAGCAGCAGGAATCACAAAGCGGAAGAAGTGAGAGAGGATCTCACAAAACTCTTTGGGAGAGGAGGTGAACTTCTTCAAAGTACCTTGAGGAGATTTGGAGAGTGGAGCAGTAAAATGGAGACACAAGGAACAGCAGATACTTGTTTAAAGAAAAAGACAGTGTTGAAGCGACTCAGCAGGTCATGCAGCATCTCTGGATGTGGTCTTGCCAGCAATTGGAGAAAAACTCCCTCCTTTCATAATCCATTCCTCTTCCAAAGTTCTGTTTTTCCAATTGTGACTTATTTCTCAGGAAATAAGCGTTTGAGAAAAAAAGGAGTTTTATTAACTTGCTTTATTAACTACTTTACGATTTTTGTTTTAGCCCCAAGTTTCTCTGCTTCGCAACCTCACTAAGAAGTTGCTATGTACAAGCTAATTTGTTAGTTACCCACGTATTTGGGAAGTTCTCCATCACTTCTATTTCTTTAAAAATTGCTTCATAACTGTGTAGAGCAGAAAATCACATTGTTTTTTTTTAAATTATGACGATACAAAGTGGTTGTGGCAAAAATCAGCTGCAGGGAAGAAGCCTGAGACACATTATTGAAGGATTACTAAATACACCAGACAACGGATCAGACCCTCATTGTCAACGACCATCACATGGACCTGAATTAACAGCTATTAAAAACGGCCCTTATACATATAATATTTTATTATTCAAATCTTGTGCTAACACCATACAAGCTTCCATTTATTTAACAAAAAAAATACAACAACTGGTATTAAACCTAATTGAAAACCAACACAAAACATTAGAACAAGTATATATAGCCAGTTCATCAAAATGGTCAAAAAACAAACGAGTCCTAAAGGAATCATCAAGGTTAAATGTGATCAAGACGATAACTGCAAAACATTTGAGTCTTACTACTCAGCAGAATGCTCACAAAGAGTTCCAGAAATCTAACATTTGCCTGAAATATACATTTGTCTGAACTAATTAGTAACTGTCCTCTGGGAAGATGAAGTGTTAAGTGGGTCAAGGTGATTGCAAAATGTCTCAGCAACAGATATTAAGGAGACATTACTATGCTCAGGCAATTTAGGTTCACAATTTAGATAATCTCCTGGAATCAGATATATTGCTTTAAATGTGGAATCTTTATCTACTGCTCATTCAAAATTTCAAAAAAGCTCTGCTGTCATCACTTTTCTGAATATAAACCATTATTTCTCCTTTTCCTTATGTCCTAACCTCAAAAATCAATTTCTACCACTGATGCAGATGGAGCTTTGCCACAATAACTTCCTGTCTGACGCAGTACATTGTTATCTTACTGCTCTCAACTAGACATCACTGAAACAGACATTTGCATTAATGAAAAGCTTCACACTGTAATACCTTCGAGCCATCTCTGCCTGGGCCTGAAGTTCTGTCCAGGCAAACAATTGTAAACAATATCCATGTACAAAATAGAGATTATCCTCCCTATAACAGCAGACAATAAATTACACATTTGTCAGTAAATTAACATTCACTTTAAGAACCATAATCCAATATGTAGTGTTTCAGACACACAACCCCAAAATTATATTTATTTAAATGTCCTACCTTAGTTCAGTAAGCCGAAGCCTTACATTAGTTATGAGAGAAAAGGGGAGATGGCTGAGAGGAGATGGGACAGAGAGGCAGGGCGACAAGAAAGAGGGATGACTAAGTCTTTCATTTAAGTTTCAATCAAACAGGAAGTGCCTCAGCCCTTGAACAAAAGTGATACAATAAGCAAAAAAATGAACGATCCTGCATTGCTGTCATCCTGCTGCCTTCCCTTGACCTCAATTTGACTCTCCCGTGGTCCATCATTATTAAAACAGCAGGGTAAAATGTGAGGTGAAGCATGAAGAGTGTTCAGGGGAGTTGCCTTTTCAGGAGTGGGAGAAAAGAGGATAATGTGAAGAATGTGCAGCAGAACCCTCAGACAGAAAAGGGACCGTGTCAGAGGGAAGTGGGTGTAGGTGAACAGGTAAAGAGCTATCATTAAGGAGGATGAAGAAATGGGACCAGAAAGCAATTTGGCGATGCAAGAGAGGGAGGATGGGTGAGAATTATATGGAGAGTTGGAAGGATGTAGGAAATGTACGGAGTGTAGAAATTTGGAACAAAGGGATATAGGGATGAGGTATGATGGAGTAAGGGGTTGTGCAGGAGAAGAATGGGAAAGGGGATGTATGGGGAAGAAGATATGATAGGAGAAGCAGGATGTGCGAGGGGAGGGAAAATGGGAGAAGCAGGATGTGCGAGGAGAGGGGGATGAAGATGGAAGGGGGAAATGAAACATGAGAGTGGGGTGATGTATGAAGGGTGAGGGGATGTATGAAGGGAGAGGGAAAATGGGAGAGGGGGATGTAGGGGGGTGAGGATGAGGAGGGGGTGAGGATGGGGAGGGGGGTGAGAATGAGAGGGGGTGAGGATGGGAGAGGTGGGTGAGGATGGGAGAGGTGGGTGAGGATGGGAGGTGGGTGAGGATGGGAGAGGATGGGAGAGGTGGGTGAGGATGGGAGAGGTGGGTGAGGATGGGAGCTGGGGGGTGAGGATGGGAGAGGGGGTGAGGATGGGAGAGGGGGAATAATGGGAGAGGGGGGATAATGGGAGAGGGGGGATAATGGGAGAGGAGGGATAATGGGAGAGGGGGGATAATGGGAGACGGGGGTGAGGATGGGAGAGGGGGTGAGGATGGGAGAGGGGGGTGAGGATGGGAGAGGGAGGATAATGGGAGATGGGGGATGAACAGGGAGAGGGGAGATAATGGGAGAGGGGGGATGAACAGGGAGAGGGGGCTGGGTGTAGAGGGAGAGGATGGGATGTCCAGGGGAGAGGAGAGCTGTTCAGTGGAGAGGGGAGATGTAGAGGGAGTGGGTGGGAAGGAGTGGATGGGAGGGAGTGGATGGGAGAGAGTGGATCAGAGAGAGGGTGGGAGAGAGAGTGGATGGGAGGGAATGGATGGGAGAGAGAGGATGGGAGAGAGAGGATGGGAGAGAGAGGATGGGAGAGAGAGGATGGGAGAGAGAGGATGGGAGAGAGAGGATGGGAGGGAATGGATGGGAGAGGGAGGATGGGAGAGGGAGGATGGGAGAGGGAGGATGGGAGAGGGAGGATGGGAGAGGGGGATGGGAGAGAGAAGATGGGAGAGAATGGATGGGAGAGGGGGGATGTAGAGGGAGAGGATGGGAGAGAGAGGATGGGAGGGAATGGATGGGAGAGAGAGGATGGGAGAGAGAGGATGGGAGAGAGAGGATGGGAGAGAGAGGACGGGAGAGAGAGGGCGAGAGAGAGGGTGGGAGAGAGAGGTTGGGAGAGAGAGGATGGGAGGGAATGGATGGGAGAGAGAGGATGGGAGAGAGAGGATGGGAGAGAGAGGATGGGAGAGCGGGGATGTAGAGGGAGAGGTTGGGATCTCCAGGGGAGAGGAGAGCTGTTCAGGTGGAGGGGAGGGGAGAGGGGGAGTGTACGGGGAGAGGATGGGGGGGATCGGAGAGGGGCGGTGCCACCGGTGCTCAGGGTGAGGGTGAGAGGACGGGGCTGGACGGGGAAGGAGGATGATCGGCAGAGATATGCCCCCCTCGGCCCGAGGTACCTGTGACGCGGGGGTGTCCCCGGAGCTGAGCGTGTCCATGGCGAGGCGAGGCGAGGGGAGGGGAGGGCGGGTGTGGAGCCGGGCTGGGCTGGGCCGGGCCTCGCGCCGCCGCCGCTGCCGTTGCTCCGCCGCTCGAGCTCCGCACACAGCTGGCACTGACGTCACCGCCAACGGCGCGCATGCGTCAGCACGCCCCCGGCCAGGAGCAGTGAACAGGTGGCAGTGATGGTGGCAGTGAGGGTGGCAGTAGGACAGTGAGGGGCAGGTGGCAGTGAGGGTGGCAGTGAGGGCAGTGAGGGTGGCAGTGAATGTGGCAGTGTGGGTGAGGGCAGTGATGGTGGCAGCGAGCAGGTGGCAGTGAGGGGCAGAGGGCAGTGAGCAGGTGGCAGCGAGGGTGGCAGTGAGGGCAGTGAGGGTGGCAGTGAGGGTGGCAGTGAATGTGGCAGTGTGGGTGAGGGCAGTGATGGTGGCAGCGAGCAGGTGGCAGTGAGGGGCAGAGGGCAGTGAGCAGGTGGCAGTGAGGGTGGCAGTGAGGGCAGTGAGGGGCAGAGGGCAGGTGGCAGTGAGGGCAGTGAGGGTGGCAGTGAGGGTGGCAGTGAGGGGCAGAGGGCAGTGAGCAGGTGGCAGTGAGGGTGGCAGTGAGGGGCAGAAGGCAGTGAGCAGGTGGCAGTGAGGGTGGCAGCACAGGCAGTGAGGGTGGCAGTGAGGGTGGCACTGAGCAGGTGGCAGTGAGGGCAGTGAGGGCAGTGAGGGTCGCAGTGTGGGTGGCAGTGATGGAGGCAGTGACTGCAGTGATAGTGGCAGTGATGGTGGCAGCAATGGTGGTAGTGTTGGTGGCCTTGATAGTGTCAGTGAGGGAGGCAGTTAGGGCAGTGATGGTGGCAGTGATGATGGCAGTGATGGTGGTAGTGAGGTTACTGATAGTGGCAATGAGGGCAGTGATCTGGCAGTGAGCCGGTGGCAGTGAGGGCAGTGATGGTGATAGTGATGGTGGCAGTGAGGGGGGCAGTGATGTGAGCAGTGAGCAGGTGGCAGTGGTGGCACTGATGGAGGCAGTGATGGTGGCAGTGATCGTGGCAGTGAGGGCAGTGATCTGGCAGAGCAGGTAGCAGTGATGGTAGCAGCGAGGGCAGTGATGGTGGCAGCGAGCAGGTGGCAGTGAGGGCAGTGATGGTGGCAGTGAGAGCAGTGATGGGGGCAGTGAGGACGGCAGCGAGCAGGTGGCAGTGAGGGCAGTGATGGCGGCAGCGAGCAGGCGGCAGTGAGGGCAGTGATGGCAGCAGTGAGGGAGCAGTGAGCAGGTGGCAGTGAGGGCAGTGTGCGGGCAGGGATGGGGCCAGAAGGGCCAGGATGATATCAGTGTTAGGGCAGGGACAGGCCAGGAGGTGTCAGTGAGAAGGCAGGGATGGGGCCAGGAGTCGTTGGCAACAGTGGGAGAAGGGCTGGGGGTAAACCAGAGACAGGAACAGTGATTGAATGCAAGCATAAAAAAATGTAATGGATTGAGTCCATCTGTGTGAAGAAAACGTGGCGATGTTGTGTACAACAACTAGGTATTATTTATGAAGTATTTATGTTTGAATAAGGTAACATTTTTTGCTAAATTGGTTTTCACTTGTAAAATGATTGTTTAATACTTGTGTGTTTCAAAGTGATGCTTTTCTTCTTGAAACACAATATCCATCTACATGTATGATAACAAAATGTTCAGATGTGTCATTAAGTTACAGGTACTATGTGAATGTTAGTTATTTTGTTCTGCTGTGCAATTTCATTGCTGAATGTTCTGGATAACAACAATGAATAGTCCTAAAAAAAAGATATTGCAACAAAGTTAAGAGATGTTCTGAGAATAAGTAGTTCTTTCTTCCTTTATTTATACTGTATTAGGATGTCATTTGCAACCAGTTTTGACAACAGGGTGGAAGTTAAGGTAAATAATGTTTAATTGTCAATAGTACCAACAACAAAACAGTTAAATTCCTACTTGCCAAGCTTAAGAGGTCTGTAAACACAATAATACACAAGTATAAAACAAAAATACAATAAATCAATAATCATAACACAGGATAACTAATATAGTGCAAAAAAAAACAAAGTGCATAGTGCAAACAAAGATACACTCCATTGAAGACCATAGTTGCTGAGGAGATTGTTGTGTTATCCAGTCCCTGATGATTCCCAGAAAGAAGCTGTTTTTGGCCACTGTAAATTCTCCATAGTGGTGGTGAAATAAAAGTGGGGCCAGGATGAAGTACGTCTTTGATATTGGCTGCCTTTAAAGTAACACCTCCTATAGATCCCTCCAATGGTGGACACTCTCTGTCTACCAGTCTCCGCTCTTTTTGTTCCTGGGTGTTTGAGCTAAAGAACCAGGCCATGATGCAACCAGCCAGTATTCTCTCTACCATGCATCTTTTGAAGTTTGATAAAGTATTCTTTGACACACCCCATCTTCTCAATATTCTAAGGAAGTAGAGGCATTGATGAGCTTTATTTGAGATTGCATTCATGTGGTGGATAATGGACAGATATTCAGAGATATGCATACCCAGGAACTTAAAGCTGTTAACTTTCTCCACCGCTGTCTTATCAATGAAGACAAGGTCATGGATCCCTGATCTTACCTTACTGAAGTCAACAATCAGCTCCTTGCTCTTATGGACTTTAAGAACAATATTGTTATTCTAGCACAATTGAGTCAGATTTTCAATCTCCCTCCTGTACTCTAATTCATCATTACCTGTTATTTGTCCAACAACAGGTGTATGGCTAGTGCAGGAAGCATCAGTAGTCCAGCCATTGATGTAGCCCGGAGGAATAGTCGGGAAGTGGTACGGGGAATGGTTTGGAGCAGGGACTGTTCCATGTAGCCAATAAAAAGGAATTAAGTTAGGGCTCTGACTGCATTTGTGCTGCCTCCTGCACCTGTGGAACTCAGCAATTTTATTACGTTTCCTCGTAACTTCCACCCTGTTCTCAAATTACCATTTCTGACCCTTCTCTCCCTCTTCTAGATCACTCTGTCTCCATATCAGAAGCAAACTATGCACTGACATTTACTATAAGCCTTCCTTCCATCCAGCCCATCTTCACGGTGCATCGTATGAGGAAAGCTGGACTCACCCTGGCCATTTTCCCTTTCTCTCTACGACCTGGTAAACAATACTGGAAATGTCTAAATTTAAGAACAACTTCTTCCACACTGTTCTGGGACTCTTTGAACCATTCGCCTCTTTCACACACCTTTCCCAGAGGTGCTGCCACTCTACCTCATTCAGTTATTCTGTTATTGTACTTTTGAACTAATTGGATGTTCCAATCTTTCCTCATTCTGCGTTTACCTTCCTAAAATGTGTTTTCTCCATTCCCCCTCCTTCCGGTCCTACCATGTTTGTTCCCTTTCCCATACCCAACCTTCCTGCAGACCCTCATCACCCATTTTTCTCTCCTTACCCCGACCAATTCCATTCAACTACCAAATGCACATTTTACCCACAGGGTTCTGCATTCACACCCCTCTGGTCGTGGTTCCATCTGCCTTTCATCTGTCCCCTCATGGTTCCCATTATCAGTCTCCTTACTTCTCAGAAGATAGACACAAAAAGCTGGAGTAACACAGCAGAACAGGCAGCATCTCTGGAGAGAAGGAATGCGTGATGTTTCGGGTTGAGATCCTTCTTCAGAGTCTGAAGGTGGGTCTCGACCCGAAACATCACCCATTCCTTCTCTCCAGAGATGCTGCCTGTCCTGCTGAGTCACCAGCTTTTTGTGTCTACTGTTTAAAGCAGCATCTGCAGTTCCTTCTTACACACTCCTTATTTCTCAGATTCCACACATACAGCCTTTGTGTTCCTCCTTATCACCATCTTCTCCCTCCCCTTACCCCATCTGGCTCCATCTGCCTTTTTTTTCTTTAGTCTTTCTCCATTTATAATGCACCTGCCTCCACCTCTGAAAACTACCCTTCACCCACCCCTCCTCAGATCACCAATGAACTGTGGATCCTGTCACACAACTGCCCCTCTCCTCTTTATTTTGGCTATTTCCCCCCCTCTGCAGTCTCAACCCAAAATGTTGACAATTCCTCTCCCCTCTCCCCCAATCCAAGGATGCTGATCCACCCATTAAGTCCCTCCAGCAGACAGTGTATTGCTTCTTTTCCAGCATTTGTAATTTCTAGTGTTTTCAATACTGAGATTTGTATTATAAGAAAATAACTGCAGATGCTGGTACAAATCGATTTATTCACAAAATGCTGGAGTAACTCAGCAGGTCGGGCAGCATCTCGGGAGAGAAGGAATGGGTGACGTTTCGGGTCGAGACCCTTCTTCGATTGTATTGATTGAGATACCAATCTACTGGTTATATGGTTAACTCAAGGATTAATGGTCTAGTGGTCTTGATTTTAAAGATCCTAAAATAAGATTTCAAATCCCACTGTAACAGAAGAGGATTTATTTTTGTTTTCTAATATCATCTTGACATAGTGACCCTAATGGAAACCTGGTGGCTTACTCCTGCTGTTATATTTTGTGTTCTTTGACAGAACTATTTTATCTACCCAGTTTAACCTTTCAAGAATGTGATTGTCAATAATCTACTGAAATGCCAGCAAGCCACTTGGTTGTGCAACAAAGGATAACAATAAAATGAGGATATCCCTGTAGGAGTAACCATCGTGTTCATATGGTGAAGGTGAAGAGGGCAGCTCACTGTTACCTTGCCATGGGCAATAAAGCAAGGACACTACATGCTAACCGAGCTGGTGATACCCACAATTTGTGAACGTTTATTCATAAAACATTACCTCTTGATTTGACACAAGGAAGCAGAAAGGAAATAAAAAACATTAAATAATTTTCTCCATTAACACTATAGGGTTTGGAGAAAGAAGTGATCATAAATAAATCACTTTTCTTTTCATTAATAAAATTGCCAATGATTCAGTGCAAAACTCGTTGCAGTTTGATCTAGAGCGTTATTTATGATGAATTATTTACTGACAACATTATTTATAAAACAAATATTCATCTTCCTCTCACAAAATAATTTTCAGTTTTCAGTTTTAAGTTATTGTTTTCACTATTTGATTTTGTAAAGTTCTGAAAATATTATGGGAAGTAATTTGGATTTTGAGAGCAAAGATGAGATTCTCAAATTACTGCTCCACCAATAAATAACTTCAGGATGAATCATGGACTATGCTCCCATCCTTATAAATTAAGTCACATTATGAACAAGGAATTACAGTTAGTAGTCCAGGCCCATGCCATCTGAAAAAGAGCTATCCACCTGACTCCTGATTATATAGTGACTTGAACACAAATAAATGTCCCAAGCCATTACATTACTGTGTGATTAAAACAATTTCTGGGAAGGGAATGATTGGTATAAAATAACAAGTTTCATATTGGGGAGACTTTGATCGAGGGAGGGGGACACGCAGAGTGGGAAAAACATAGGGGGATGTGCAAACCCAATGTTATCAAATGGAGACTATCTGAGCAAATCCACTGAAGAAGGGTCTCGACCCAAAACGTCACACATTCCTTCTCTCCAGAGATGCTGCCTGACCTGCTGAGTTACTCCAGCATTTTGTGATACCTTCGATTTGTACCAGCATCTGCAGTTATTTTCCTAAACATCCTGAGCAAATCCACCTGTCTTTTATTGATCCTATTGCCGCTCTGAATTGCATTATGTTTTAATCAGCTGTATTTTTCTCTGTTAAAGGATAGTAAAACAGCCTAGTTCTTGAATAAATTTCAACAAAGACTCCAAAATAAAAATAGAACATACCCACTATTCCTCTATTAAGCTTCCATCAATTATTTACTGACAACATTACTTATAAAATGAATATAAACATTGCCTGCACTGAGGCAGCTCACACAACTAATGGCCCAGACGTTGCTAAAGAAGAAATGTGTTGAAGACATTGGGGATTATTCATGCATAAGTCATTCTACAACTTCTTGTGAGGAAGACATACACCATTAATTGTGAATTACCATAGGTTATTATTTAACTTAAACAGCTCTGTTCACCTTGAAGAATTGGCAACTTGCTTTCAACTGCCTTGCGAGTTTTATGAAGATGCAAATTAACTACCTATCAAAAAAATAAGAATAAATAAAACTACAAATGCTGGGAGCCTGAAATAATAAATGCTTGAAAAACTCTGGGGAATCTGAGGAAGGTGAAAGAGAATTAACAAATCATTTCAGAGACCCTCCTCAGAACCTTGTAACAACTCATCAAATTCATCGTATCCAGCAATATCTTCGATAATTGAGCAATTCAAGGCGTGAAATGCCTTTTCAGGCTATGACTTGTTGGAGATATTTTAAATTATGTTTATCTTTCCTTATCTCTCTTTCAACAATTATTTTGCTCACTTATTGATCTCCAGCACCTGATTTGATATTGAATTCACCTGCTACAAATTACATTTCCTTCTCGATCTCTGCAATGTTTAGTTCTCAATTCAAAGTAGTAATTTGCATTTTGTAAATTAAGTTGACAACATTGTTGTTCTCTTATCCATCAAGAACTATAATCCTCAGTATCATTCGAGTGAGAAAAAGGCTCCAGACTGGAACAAAACTATTTGGCTGATTGTGACCATGCAGCTGAAAAAGAGCTATCCACCCAAGTCTCGCCTTTTATTCCACAGCACAGTAAGTTGCAGCATATCTATGTTTAAATATGGCAAAGTTTTGCCCCCACTACATTTTCAGGCAATGAGTTTCAGACTCTTTCCATCTCTGGGTAAAAAAACAATCCAAACGTTTTTTTAAACCAATTACCTTAGCTACAACTATCTACTAGCAATTATCAACTTGCACGTCAAGCAAATTATTGGGCATAAAGCCATAAAACATTCATGTGCAAACAAGTTTAACAAACAAAGTTTGCTGGCAGGATGCTCACTGCAACTATATCTGCAGCTAAATAATTTTGGATCCTTTCAATTCCAGAATCACGCTTCAAAGTTCTGCACCGATAAATTGTGAAACTACAATACACTTATGCTGTAATAGAGGCTAATGCCTGTTTGTTATTTGTTCATGTTGGGAAAGCCAACATGCATATTGCATTGAACTGAGCGATTTGCAAGGCCATCTAATATGGCAATCAGGAGTTAACCACGGTGCTGCAGCTTTGCAGTCAAATTTGGATGAACAGGGGTAGGGCAACAGATAACCGTTCCATCAGAACATGAGTGAATCCGGGCGCTTCATAGTCAAAATTGCTGATCGTACTTCAATAACTGGATTCAAATTTCAGTCATGCCATGACACAATTTGAATTTGTTTATTAGTCCTGAGCTCTGCTTATCTAAAAACAGGTATGTAACCACTACACGACTACATCCTTACTGGTAACCTTGAGCTCAGAAGGCAATGGGAAAGAACATGCCACACTTAGTGGCAGAGAGGAAACACATGTTTTGGCTGGAAGCTGATAGAGCTGCTGGTGATACTGTTTCTCTTTGAATCTACAAAGGAACTTTGTTTATTGGGTGTGGACGTCACGGACAAACCCAGCGCTTTTTGCCTTTGCCTAATTGACTTTGGAAAAATTGCTGAGTCGTCATCTTAAATTGTATTCTCACAGTGCCATAGGGCAAGGAGTTTCTCAATGCACACCCATCAATGACAAATGCACAGAGATATCTTTCAAAATGAGGATGGAATGAGACTTTGAGGGAAATTTGAATGCATTGCATTACCATGCACTTATTGTCCTTGATAATAGGGGAGGCAGACTTGCAGGGTACTGTGAAAGTATGGAAATAAGTACATTGCATTATATAGATGGTACTCTCTGCAAGCATGGTGCATCAGTGGTAGTGAAGATTCACAGTGGTTAATGGGGTGCCAATCAAGTGTACGATTTTGCCTTGGATGGTGTTGACCTTCCTGAGAATTCTCAGAGCTCCGTGCACGTCTTTCAGGCGGTGGAAAGGATGTGGACTGTCATCCAAACATCTGACTGGTTCTTTTAGTCACAGTACAGGTGACTCCCACATTACACTGGCGGGAAAAGGGGGGGGGGGTGCATTCTTAGAAAACAGTCTATCTTCATAGTTTTTCTTATCACAAAGCATGTCATCTGCATGTACGACAAGAAATGAGAGTTCAAAAAACAAAATATAATTTTTGATTACTTATTTACTTTTTTCCATCAATTCTGTAACAGCAAATTTTGCTCTGTATCTCAATTTTTGGGGTCATGATTTGAGAACACGAAAGGAAAATTTTCATTACTTAAACAGCCATAATGCAGGTCAATGAAATTTTGGTTAATGTTAATACTCAAGTTGTCAATGGTAGGACCTTTGATAAAGATAATAACATTAATTATCGAGGTAGATGTTGGGCTCACTCTCATTGGAGATGCTCATTGCCTGCTCTTTGCCTGGTGAGATAGTTACTTGCTACGTATCAGGTGAAGGCAAGATCATGCCAGCTGATGGCAAGTTTTGGTGTAGGCTGCTTTTGTTTTCAGAGGAGTTGCACACAGGGTAGAATATTTTGCCATCATCATCAAACATCTCATGCCTGACCTTATAAAAAGTAGGTATTAAAGATGTTTAGGTCTATTACACTGCTCTAAGAAAATCCTGCTGTAATGTTCTGGAGAAGAGGTGCATGATTTCTAACAAGTACATCTTCCACTGCACAGTGAGTAGGAAGGAACTGCAGATACTGGTTCATACCAAAGATAGCCACAAAATGTTCAAGTAACTCAGCGAGTCCTCTCTGGTGAAAAAGAATGGGTGATGTTTCAGGTCAAAACCCTTCGATTGTTTAACTCCCGTGGAGAAATTTTCCCTTTGATTCATTTTGAGTATTTTACCAGGGATTTGTGAATGAATAGGCTTCTGAGACCCACAATCTATTTCTCTCAATTAATGTCCCAACAATCATGGGAGAATAGTAAACCAAACAAGAGAATTATTGTGTGATTTTTTTATCATTGATACCACCTCTGTACAAAAATGATGAGAACAAATATAGGTGCAAAAGCCATAATTATCTAGAACAATCTGACTTCAATATGTGCAAGTTAAAATCCTCAGAATTATATTATAGCAAAGCTTTCAGAAAGGGAAACGCAATATGAATCATCAACAATGAAAGCAAACAGCATTAATCACGTTCTTCTGCCATGCAAATCAATCCTCTAATGACTGATTGGAAAATGGATGCTATTGCCTCATTGTGCGGATCAAAAAGGATTTAGCAACCTTTTAGGCTAAAAGGAATAGCAAATGGATGGAACAATTGTGATAATGCTTCGACCCAACAGAATAACTAAGGCAGGGAAAATTGCCAAGAATCGATCAGTAAAGCAAGATACAAAAATCCAATGCTGCCAATGCTGGGAATCAAAAATAAAAGTAGAAAATGCTGGAAATATTTAGCTGGGTGCCTGGAAGTATATGTGGAGAGAGAAAAACAGTGTCAACATCGGAAGTCCATCATCTTCCATTGGGTTAAAATTAGACTGAAGGATGAGTTTGGTTACTGCCTGACCCTTCAGCTTTTCCATCGGAAAGTGGGATGTCCAAACACGAAGTTGCAGGGACAAGAAACTGCAAATGCTAGTTTAGAAAAAATATATACAAATATTAACTCCAGTGCTGGAGTAACTCAGCGGGTCAGGCAGCATCTGTGGAGAAAAAGGAATCGGGTCAGGATTGTAACTGTTCAGCTCTTGTGATGCAGCAAATCTGGAATGAAGGTTAGAGGACTGGACAAGCTAGATGCAGGAAAAATGTTCCCAATGTTGGGGGAGTCCAGAACCAGGGGCCACAGTCTACGAATCAAGGGGAGACCATTTAAAACGGAGGTGAGAAGAAACTTTTTCACCCAGAGTTGTGAATTTGTGGAATTCTCTGCCACAGAAGGCAGTGGAGACGAATTCACTGGATGAATTTAAAAGAGAGTTAGATAGAGCTCTAGGGGCTAGTGGAATCAAGGGATATGGGGAGAAGGCAGGCATAGGTTACTGATTGTGGATGATCAGCCATGATCACAATGAATGGTGGTGCTGGCTCGAAGGGGCAAATGGCCTCCTTCTGCACCTATTTTCTAATTAGAATTGTGACTCTCAGACTGTGGGTTGATTAAAATGCAGCAAAGGTAAAAGGCATCTGAGATCTGGGTCTCAAACGCATAAGCAGTCTTTTTTCTTAACCAATGAGAAATAAATAGAGGAACTAAATGGAAAAACAGTGGGATGAATTAGGTAAATCAGGAACAGAGCAGAAAAAAATACATTAGAGTGAGAGAAGAAATAAAACAGAAAAGAGAAATAAATATTAAATATTTTACTTTTTTTTTTTTTTTTACTTTATTTTTATTATTTTTTTTTTATTTTTTTTATTTTTTTTTACATACATACAAACACAAACTAAACAAACATAGGAGATGCATATTGAATGTAAATACCCTTACTTTAAGTTCCCAAAAACGGAAGAGACTCGAGTCCCGGCATTGCCTGTATTAATAATGACCATCTTTTATCAAACATGTCTGTTGTCAACTGTAACCTTGCTGTGATTTTTTCCATTATATACACATTTTTTACCCTATCTCTTCATTGCATTATGCTTGGAGGCTGTGGTTTCAACCACGAAGTTGTTATCGTCTTCTTTGCTATCAGCAGCAGGATTGTCAGTAAATGTTTCGAACTCTTATCTGTCATACTGTCAGGAATTATACCCAAAATGTAAAGTGCTGGTTCCAGAGGGAAGTTAATGCCCATAATCTGTTTAATTTCCTTTTGAATATTCTTCCAGAAATCCTGTATTTTTGGGCAATCCCAGAATATATGAGTGGAGTCCCCAACTTCTCCACACTCCCTCCAACATAAATCAGTTGTATTACTATATTTCGATGTAATGAATGGAGTATAAAAGTAACGCATTTTAACTTTCCAGTCAAATTCCCTCCATGTTGGGCTCTTAGTTAGTTTATGTCCCTCTTTAAATGATTCCTCCCACCCTTCTTCTGATATTATGATATTCGCTTCCAGTTCCCATTTTTCTTTGATATGTAAGTTGTTCTCTTTGGATTCATGTTGTAGTGCTTCATAAATTTTTGATATAATCCCTTTTTTTGACTTGTCTTCCGAGAACCCCCACAACACTTCCTCTAATTTAGATGGAGTCTTGCAGATGTTCTCCCATTCCTGATGTTTCTGTAGGTAATCTCTTAGCTGTAAGAATTTGTAAAAGTCATGAGCAGGTAAATTGAATTCTTTTTGAAGTTGTGTGAATATTTTCATTGTTTGTCCCTGAAACATTTGATCTATGTATATTAGCCCTTTGTCAGCCCATCTGTCAAATCCTGAGTCCATGGTAGATGGTACAAAGTCTGGGTTTTTTGCTATTCTAGTAGCCCTGCTTACCGAATTTGACAGCTTCAGCTTCTTTCTTACTGCTGACCAGATTTTCATTGTTACCCTAATCCACTCGTTGCCCATCCTGAGCCTCTTCAGGGCCTTCTCGTTTAAAAATGGGAGTGATTCTAAAGGCAAATTTTTACAAGCGTTTTGCTCCATCTCCACCCACATTGAATCTTTCTCTTTAGTGGTCCACATGATTAAGGCTCTGAGTTGCGTTGCCCAATAATAATTTCTTAAATTAGGCAAGTTCAACCCTCCCTTTTCTTTTTTGCTAAGAAGCGTCTTGTATTTAATTCTTGCTTTTTTACTTTGCCATAAGAATTTCGATATAATTTTATCCAGTTTTTTTAGAAAAGCTCCCGAGATCATAATAGGCAACGATCGGAACAAAAACAACAGTCTTGGCAATATATTCATTCTGACTGTTTCTACTCTTCCCACCAGAGTCAACGGTAAAATCTCCCATCCAGCCAAATCATCCTTTATCTCAGATATCAGTTTCCCATAATTAGCTGGATTAGAGTTGTGAATTTGTGGAATTCTCTGCCACAGAAGGCAGTGGAGACGAATTCACTGGATGAATTTAAAAGAGAGTTAGATAGAGCTCTAGGGGCTAGTGGAATCAAGGGATATGGGGAGAAGGCAGGCATAGGTTACTGATTGTGGATGATCAGCCATGATCACAATGAATGGTGGTGCTGGCTCGAAGGGGCAAATGGCCTCCTTCTGCACCTATTTTCTAATTAGAATTGTGACTCTCAGACTGTGGGTTGATTAAAATGCAGCAAAGGTAAAAGGCATCTGAGATCTGGGTCTCAAACGCATAAGCAGTCTTTTTTCTTAACCAATGAGAAATAAATAGAGGAACTAAATGGAAAAACAGTGGGATGAATTAGGTAAATCAGGAACAGAGCAGAAAAAAATACATTAGAGTGAGAGAAGAAATAAAACAGAAAAGAGAAATAAATATTAAATATTTTACATTTTTAAATCGAAGTATATAGGCATTTTGCAGGAGTGGGATTCCTTCGTTTAAATAATTTCCATTCTGGGTGGATTTCAGTCCATAAAGAAATAACAGTCAAAGCATACCGGAGTCTTAAACCTGCCCTGCTATTCAGTACAGTCATTACTACTCTAATCTTTAGCCTTTACTCTCTATTTCCTTTCTAATCCCAATAACCCCATTAGATTTTTAAAAAACAATCTAATTCAGCCTTAAATATATTTAATAACTTGAAATCCAGAGTTCCCTTGCACAATGATCTACAATAATTGCAACCTCCAAACTGAAGAGGCTGGCCCATTATCCAAGGAATTTATTCCACATTTCTGGACTCATTGACCAGGGTATCATCTCTGCAGCATTGATATTTTTGCCAAGATCCCACAAATTTCCCTTTATTTCCCTGAATCAGAGACTATTGGCTCACTGCACTAAATACTCTCTCAAAAGACAGTCCCCCCTCCTTTGAGGGATCAACCTATTTAAAACCAGAAAATTGTACAAGTTGGTAGCAACAGATACAAACTCGTCGTTTTAACTATTTCAGTGGAAGGTCATCCCATTGGAACGTTTACTTTGTTTCTCTCTGTACCGATGCTGAATCAATATCAAGTAAAGGCCTCCTTAAACTTGAAAAAAACTGCTATGTTCAAGACATCAGTTGCAACAAGTCTTCTTATTTTCTTATTCCAGATCCCCTGCATTAAAGGTCAACAATTGACTTAATTTGATTATTCCTGCATGCTGATTTTGTATTTCTTCCAGATCACTCTAAACCCCAAAATTTAATATTCTCTTATTATTGCAATAATTCTTTGGTTGTGTGTTCTTCCTGGCTAAGTAGATCACCTCAAATCTGCCATCATGATACCACATCTTCCAACTTTCTATCCACCTGCTTAACAATATGACATTTTACATCCTCACATTAATACTGATTAAATCCTTAAAGGGGTACAGTTTCTGACCGCCCAAATTATGCATGGACTGTAAGTGCAAATGGGCGTTTAAGAGAGGGGTAGGATGAATTTGTTGGCTGCTGCAGGCCTACTGGTATTTTCAATTGTGTGGGTATTCAACTTGCAAACTGCGTTGAGTTAAACCATTTGCGACACATTACTGTTGGATGGCCAATGCTTTTATTTAAATATATTGCAAGGCAGCACCATTTTCAGCTTACAAATTGTTTGGGTTACAAACAGTTCTCCGCCACAAAACTATCACAAGGAGAATTTGCATTCTTAATCATTAGTCTTAACTTTCCACAGTGCATTTAATCAATAATTAATGAAAAAAATCAATGGGCGTTTTAAAATAATCATAATGTTAAAAATTAAGATGTTGTTTGTGGAAAGTGAACAACTAACCATGTGAATAGGCCTGTAAAGTCTGTAGCATTGCAACTGACAGTGTCTCCTTCAAGATCCTAAACCTGATAGCCAATTGCAAATTAATCATTGCATTATGAGTATATTATGTTTCCAGCATTGTGAGTCACCTTAATGGGATGAGGAGGAAGCTGATGCATTTTCAAAAACCCTGTTCTTCTCAAAAATGTGTTCGGGCAACTTCTTGCGTCTGTTTATACTGAGGCCAACAACGCAATTAAAGATTTCTTCAGTGAACACTGGTACACGTGACCAGTGGTGAAAGAGTTGAGCATGAGAGTGTGTATGAAAGACACAATAGACAATAGGTGCAGGAGGAGGCCATTCGGCCCTTCGAGCCAGCACCACCATTCAATGTGATCATGGCTGATCATTCTCAATCAGTATCCCGTTCCTGCCTTCTCCCCATACCCCCTGACTCCGCTACCCTTAAGAGCTCTATCAAGCTCTCTCTTGAATACATTCAGAGAATTGGCCTCCACTGCCTTCTGAGGCAGAGAATTCCACAGATTTACAATTCTCTGACTGAAAAGGTTTTTCCTCATCTCCGTTCTAACATAACATAACATAACAGAGCTTTATTTGTCATTCGGTACCAAGGTACCGAACGAAACTACATAGCAGTCATACAAAAAAGAACACAAGACACATAACCCCAACACAAACGTCCATCACAGTGACTCCAAACACCCCCTCACTGTGATGGAGGCAACAAAACTTCCACTCTCTTCCCCACGCCCACGCTCAATGGCCTACCCCTTACTCTTAAACTGTGGCGCCTGGTTCTGGACTCCCCCAACATTGGGAACATGTTTCCTGCCTCTAACGTGTCCAACCCCTTAATAATCTTATATGTTTCGATAAGATCCCCTCTCATCCTTCTAAATTCCAGTGTATACAAGCCTAGCCGCACCAGTCTTTCAACATAGGACAGTCCTGCCATTCCGGGAATTAACCTAGTAAACCTAAGCTGCACGCCCTCAATAGTAAGAATATCTTTCCTCAAATTTGGAGACCAAAACTGCACACAGTACTCCAGGTGCGGTCTCACTAAGGCCCTGTACAACTGCAGAAGGACCTCTTTGCTCCTATACTCAACTCCTCTTGTTATGAAGGCCAACATTCCATTGGCTTTCTTCACTGCATGTTGTACCTGCATGTTTCCTTTTAGTGACTGATGCACTAGGACACCCAGATCTCGTTGTACGTCCCTTTTCCTAACTTGACACCATTCAGATAATAATTTGCCTTCCTATTCTTACCACCAAAGTGGATAACCTCACACTTATCCACATTAAACTGCATCTGCCATGCATCCGATAACTCACACAACCTGTCCAAGTCACCCTGCAACCTCATAGCATCTTCCTCACAGTTCACACTACCACCCAGCTTTGTATCATTGGCAATTTTGCTAATGGTACTTTTAATCCCTTCATCCAAGTCATTAATGTGTATTGTAAATAGCTGCGGTCCCAGCACCGAGCCTTGCGGTACCCCACTAGTCACTGCCTGCCATTCTGAAAGGGACCCATTTATCCCCACTCTATGCTTTCTGTCTGTCAATCAATTTTCTATCCATGTCAGTACCCTACCTCCAATACCATGTGCTCTAATTTTGCCCATTAATCTCCTATGTGGGACCTTGTCGAAGGCTTTCTGAAAGTCAAGGTACATCACATCCACCGGCTCCCCCCCTGTCAATTTTCCTAGTTACATCCTCAAAGAATTCCAGAAGATTAGTCAAGCATGATTTCCCCTTCGTAAATCCTGCCTGCCAGAATGTTGGTCCCCCTGCTGATGTTAAGGTGCAACCCGTCCCTTTTGTACAGGTCACCCCTACCCCAGAAGAGATCTCAATGGACTAGAAATCTAAATCCCTGCTCCCTGCACCAACCCCTCAGCCATATATTCATATCCCCGATCTCTCTGTTCCTGCCCTCACCAGCACGAGGTACAGGTAACAGTCCAGAGATAACCACCCTAGACGTCCTATTTCTCAGTCTTCTTCCTAACTCTCTAAACTCACGTTGCAGTATTTCCTTCCTCTTCCTCCCAACGTAGTTCGTGCCCACGTGCACAACTACTTCCGGTTGATCGCCTTCCCTCGCTATGATGTTCTGAAGCCAGACCATGATGTCTTGAACCCTGGCACCAGGGAGGCAACAGACCATCCTCAAGTCCTGACTGCCGCCACAGAATCTACTGTCCATACCTCGGACAATGGAGTCATCCACTACTATGGCTCTTCCTGACTTCGGTCTCCCCGGTCGTTTCCTCGCCTGGATTAGAGCAGCCAACCTATCCGCTGCTCGGACAGGAAGCGTCTTCTGCCCCGACAGCTCCCAAGAGGGTGTACCTGTTTGCAATAGGCACAGCCACAGGGGTCTCCTGTAGTCCATGTTCACTCCCCCCTGAAACGGTCTCCCACCTTCGCTCGACCTGGACCCTTGGCGTGACACCCTCACAGTAGGCCCTGTCCAGGAAACTCTCGCATTCCCGGATGGCCCTGAGGCCATCCAGCTGCTTTTCCAGCTCCACCACACGTCCATTCAGGAGCTGCACCTGGACACAGTTCTTGCAGGTGTAGCTCCCAGAAGCTCCAGTGGTGTCCCTACCTTCCCACATCCTGCAGGAAACACACTGCACCAACTTGTCTGTCATTACTTTAGTGTCAAAAAACAAATCAGATTCAAAAACAAGTGTATCCTCCTCACCTCAGACTCGCAGCCAAAGACTCGCACTTTTCTCACAAGGCACCTCCCTCGACAGGGCCGCACCCCTGTGTCAGTCACTAAATTGCCTAATTGGCCAATTTACCGAACTTCTAATTTAATTGATCAGCCAATCCACGTACTCACTTCTATCCTGCCTTCCTGACGAGCTTGGAGGTATGCGCTTCACCGACTGCCTGCTAGCGTCCCTTTGGCGCTATTTTTAAACTGACGTTTTACCTTCAATTAACATTTACTTGCTTTCAGCCAATGGTCGGCCTTGCTCCTGCTCTCCCGATCTTTACTGACTGACTGCTAGCGTCCCTTTGGCGCTCTTTTTAAACGGACTTTTTAAACCTTCAATTAACACTTACTTGCTTTCAGCCAACGGTCGTCCTTGCTCCTGCTCTCCCGACCTTTACTGACACATTGAGGTCTACAAGATAATATCAGCTTGAGGATAATGAACGTGGAATATGACACCTAGATTTGATCTCCTGTAGCTTATATCAACTACTGCAAGCTATAGTGTATGAGTTTCTTTATCAGTTTTCAAGAGATGGAGAGACTGATTAATTTTTTTTCAGCATCCAGAGATTTTGGGCGGCAAAGATTTTACTTTCATAGTTATTATTTCTTTTAAAGCTACTATTGATCTGTTAAATGTGTTTATATTGATTGAGCACAGTGTCACCTTTTGTTCAGCTCCATGAGGCATGATTTACCCCTCTAAATTTCCAGGAGAGTAAGAGTGACAACACTATTTGAGAAATGTTAACCAAGAGTGTTTAAAAAGTAGAAAGAAGGCAATGGACACCAAAATATGCTCGGATTCTTCCTTGAAATTGGTGGTAGGCATATAGAGGCCAATATGTTGTTTCATTTGATCGAGGAATGAACGAGATCAAACCAGAGATCTAAGTGGAGGTGTGCACCATTCGGATAATGACCATGAGCACTTAAGATAGGAAACAGAATAGCATATACATCTATGTCAACAACAGAATACTTATCTAAAATAAAATCTGAGTGTAGAGGCTCTGTCAATAAGTATATTTCATAAGTAAATGTTTCAGAATGTCACGGATAAGGTCAAATCCAATTAAAAGAAAAGATTACCAAATAGATTTATAATAACGATGTAGTAAAGGGGAATTTGAGATATGATAGACTTCGCAAAGGAAAAATTAATTACAAATAATTTTCAACAGCAGCAGTGAAATATATTCAGACAAACTAAATGAGAAAGTTGCATTGGGACCAGTGTACATCGATGTCAGAGAGGTCAATGAAAACAACAGAAAATTAAGCTGCCTGAAAGTGAGTTGATTTATCATATCATATCATATCATATATATACAGCCGGAAACAGGCCTTTTCGGCCCTCCAAGTCCGTGCCGCCCAGTGATCCCCGTACATTAACACTATCCTCACCCACTAGGGACAATTTTTTACATTTTACCCAGCCAATTAACCTACATACCTGTACGTCTTTGGAGTGATTTAATTTGGCATCATGGTTGTCCCAGACATTGTGGGTCAGAGGGCCTGTTCCTGTGTTGTCCTGTTCTACGTTCATTCCAGATATTGATGAAAAGAAATATCTTCACACAGCAGGTGGTGAATCTTTTACATTCTTCATATTTTCCTTAAACAGTGACCTGTGAGGAGATGTTGGCTCAATAGTGCTCTTGATTTGGCCTGCTAGCCCAGATGTGTATATTTTTCCATGCAGATGCATTGGGCTGTAGAATAGACCTTTCCACCGCGATTTTCTGGCATTATGGATATCATAGTGTAAATGTTGGCGGTTTTATCACGGAACTGAAAGGGAGAATTATAGAAGGATCTTGGAGTGATGGAGATTACAAGAAGCAATGAGCTTGTGATTGGGATTGTGTGAGCAGATGGTCACAGAGAGATGGTCTGGGAGGCAATGGTGTGGAGTGGGAGAGTGGGTGGGGAGATATAGTAGATGACTGGGCCTCGGGTGGGAGAGGGTGAGATTATGTTAGATGGTGAATGAGGGGAACATCACCGCACAGGAGAGCTTGCGGATCTTCTTTTCTGACATGAAATTGGCTCTCCAAGCCCAAATGTTAGAACATCCTTGCTTCGTATACTTGCCCAATTTACATTTTCCATTTGTCCCCTAGTTTGAAATAAAACCCAAGAATCAGAAAAAACACACACACGCTTTAATACATTCTTCTTATATCTCAGGAGCTACCTCTAGGTGAAGGGAGATATCAAATTCAGTTGCCCTCAACGTGCCACAACAGCCTTCAATCAAATGAGAAGGGAGTTTGAAGATCAAGCCACAGCATAAAATTAATGATCTATGTGGAAGTATTGATTTCAGCCCTCCTTCTGAGACCTGGATTACCCACTTCAGGCACCTCACTACACTGGAACAATACCACTAATGCATTCTCTCCAATCTCCTGGATAACATGTCTTGCACAGAAGCCCTAGTTTGCCGGTTGCATGAGCAAGCCATCTTGTTTACATGCGCCCAACGGCATACTTTGGAAACAGGTACTCCATTCCAAGCTCTGCCACGAGAGATTACCTATTGGACAGTGCTGCAAATGCTTTTTGAACAAAATGAAACATTCCCTTTCATCTTTGGGATGCAAGACTGCCCAAAATGGCGAAGGAATTTTTGGGTTGATGTTAGGGACACATACACTTCCATAAACAGTGGAAGGTGTGCACCACCTTAAATAATCCATATGCCTACTCCATCAAGCATCTCCTACCCTTCCTGTGGAAGAGTTGATGGTTTCCATACTGACTTCATCTATCACTTCTGAACTAGAATGGGAGCCAGTCATCCTTGATCCCTGGGGACAGATGAAGACGACTACCAGATAAAGATGACTACCATGCTCTATGCTGCACCATTGCGCTATAATGCCAAGGACTATATTCTGAACTCTGTATTTTTCCCCTTCACTCTGCTTATTATACTTGGAAAAACATAGAAAAAATAGGTGCCGGAGTTGGCCATCCGGCCCTTCGAGCCAGCACCACCATTCAATATGATCATGGCTGATCATCTAAAATCTGTACCCCGTTCCTGCTTTTTCCCCATATCCCTTGATTCCTTTAGTCCCAAGAACTAAACCTAACTCTCTCTTGAAAACATCCAGTGAATTGGCCTCCACTGCCTTCTGTAGCAGAGAATTCCACAGATTCAACTCTCTGGATGAAGAAGTTTTTCCTCATCTCAGTCCTAAATGGCTTACCCCGTATTCTTAAACTGTGACCCCTGGTTCTGCACTCCCCCAACACGAGGAACATTTTTCCTGCATCTAGCCTGTCCAATCCTTTAAGAATTTTATATGTTTCTATAAGATCTTCTTTCATCGTATGTCAGTCCCACCATCACGGGAATTAACCTGGTGAACCTACGCTGCACTCCCTCAATAGTAATAATGTCCTTCCTCAAATTAGGAAACCAAAATTGCACACAATACTCCAGGTGCGGTCTCACCAGGGCCCTGTACAACTGCAGTAGGACCTCCTTGCTCCTAAACTCAAACCTCTCCCAATGAAGGCCAACACGCCATTAGCTTTCTTCACTGCCTGCTGTACCTGCCTGCTTACTTTCAGTGACTGATGTACAAGCACACCAACTTGGGTTTGGCTTGATTGTATTTATGTATAGAATTATCGGATTTGATTGGAGAGCATGCAAAACAAAGCTTATCACTGTACTTCGGTACATGCGATAATAATAAACTAAAACCTACTCATGTGCATCAGCTCACTGGAGGTGATTGTGAGAACTGTTTCTTCCCTGCAGCCATTAGGCTATTAAACACTGCAACCTCCAAATAAGCTCTGAACTACATATACTATTATTGTTATTATTGCACTATTATTGGGGGTTTTTTATGTGTGTGTGTGTGTGTGTGTGTGTGTGTGTGTGTATATATATTTATGGGTGGGTATGTATATACACACACAATGAACTTTATTTTTCTCATTTATTGTATTGTTTACAGTGCACTATGTTTACATATTCCGTTGTGCTGCTGTAAGTAAGAATGTCATTGTTCTATCTGGTAATAAAACTCTTGATAATAAAACTCTTGACTCTTGAACTGCACCCTATGTTGATTAGATTTAAGAGTCAGGACACACCCGCCTCAGGAGCACAACATCTCTCTGCATTTCTCCATCACTGCTGAGAAAGAAGGGTTTGTTCCGTTCATCTTTACTGCTTGCTGGTTTTTCTGCTGCCTGCACTCCAAACCCAGTTCTGTCACTTCACATCAGTATGAGAATTGGAGTGGAAAATCAAATAACCAATGTATTCACAAAGTACAAAGAGTGTGTCAGCTCAATACAGTACATCACTCAGCAAAGGGAACTATTCATAGAAAAAATTGAGACATAATGCTCATCTCAGAGAATTATAATGGTACACTGATTTACCTTGGCTGCCGGGTACTCAGTGGGTCCAATAAGCAAACTTGGCCTGAAATCACTCTGTGACCTCAACTCCAAGGCATGTGTTTCATTTACTTCTCCAAAGAGCAATGACAGATGACCGGAGCACAGCCTTGGAGAGGATGTTTGATGAACAACGATGAACTGCTCAGATATAGTTCATATCCTTGTTTATAAAGGCAAGTGGATGAATGGGGATACCGTTCCATTCAAATCATATGCTGTTTTGACTCGGAAACACACTGTAACTCCATCATCATTCGGTCTAAATGCAAGAGCTCATCTCCTTAGAACACTGGGAACACCATCACCACACAGACTGTCGCCATTCCAGGTGAATCACAAACACCTTCCCAAGGGCAATCGGAGACCAGCAATAAATAATTATTCACCTGTATCATGCACATTTGACCGTTCACAAAATGGACATTATCAGACCAAACCATAAATTCCAAAGAGTACAACATAATAATCAAGAGATTTAAAGGATGCTTTCATTCTACTGCCGATAATGGCAGAAACATCTGTTGTGCTCATCACCACCTATCCAACAACAACAGTGGGCAGTTTCTATAATAACAAGGCGTTTTGGAGATCGTGCAAGCATTCCACCTCTCACAGAGCCTTACTGGTTACACCCACTACTGGAGGCTTAAGACATGATCTCTTTTCTCCAAATACAATTCTCCTTCAAACAGACTTTATTTCCAAACCATAATCTCCAACATTATAACTATGGCATGGCCTTATTTGTGTTTTGGAACAACAGGCCCCTTGGCTCACGATGTGAACCATGATATCAAATTAAACATCTGTCTGCACACAAAATGCTGGAGTAACCCATCAGGTCAGGCTGCAACTCTGAAGAAGGGTCCTGACCTGAAATTACACCTATCCATTTTCTCCAGACTTGCTGTCTGATCCACTGGAAAGTGACCCTTCGGCTCAACTTGCCAATGCTGACCAAAATCCCCCATCTACATTAGTCCCGTCTACCCGCATTTGGCCCATCCCCCCACTATTTATGTACCTGTCCAAATGTCTTTTAAGTTTGTATATAGTACATGCCTCAAATACCTCCTCTGACAGCTCGATCCAAATATCCACCACCCTTTATGTGAAAATGTTGTCCCTCAGGTTCCTATAAAATCCCTTCTCACCTTATCCCTTGATGGTGCATTCAAAGATTTCCAAAAGGATCTTTGAGTCTGCCATCTTTTCATTCTGAGGTAGACACAAAATGCTGGAGTAACTCAGTGTGACAGGCAGCATCTGTGGAGAGAAAGAATGAGTTACCTTTCGGGTCGAGACCCTTCTCGAGACTGATGTCAGGGGAGTGGGTGGTAGGAAAATAAAATGTAGTCGGAGATAATCAGACTGGTGGGAGAACTGGAAAGGGGGAGGGGATGGAAAGAGGGAAAGCAAGGGCTACTTGACGTTAGAGAAGTCAATGTTCATACTGCTGGGGTGTAAGCTACCCAAGTGAAATATGAGGTGCTGTTCCTCCAATTTGCTCTGGGTATCACTCTGACAATGGAGGAGGCCCAGGACAGAAAGGTCAGATTGGGAACGGGAGGGGGAGTTAAATTGCTGAGCCACCGGAAGATCAGGTAGGCTTAGGCGGACTGAGCCTAACGATTGCCGAGCCTGCGCCTGGTCTCGCCAAGTGTTCCAGGTGTCGACTCCTGTATATCTGCGAGACCAAGCGCAGGCTCGGCAATCATTTCCATGAACTCCTCCCTTCAGTACGCATAAACCTACCTGATCTCCCAGTTGCTCAGCACTTTAACTCCCCCTTCCATTCCCAATCTGACCTTTCTGTCCTGGACCTCCTCCGTTGTCTGAGTGAGGCCCAGCACAAATTGGAGGAACAGCACCTCATATTTTGCTTAGGTAGTTTACACCCCAGAGATATGAACATTGACTTCTCTAACTTCAAGTAGCTCTTACTTTCCCTCTCTCTCCATCCCCCCCCCCCCCCCCCACTTCCCAGTTCTCCCTGTCTCCGACTACATTTTATCTCTGAACGGCCCACTCCCGACAGCAGTCTGAAGAAGGGTCTCAGCCCAAAACATCACTCATTCCTTCTCTCCAGAGATGCTGTCTGTCCCGCTGAGTTACTCCAGCATTTTGTGTCTACCTTAGATTTAAACCAGCATCTGCAGGTCTTTCCTGCACAACTTTTCATTCTATTTTGCTTCTCAGTTAAGTTTGGAAATGGGTGTTGGCCTGAGTGCCAGAGCATATGCATTGTCTCACACCACCTGTTTCTTTGCCCGGACATTGAGAAATATCAGAGTGGCAGGGCCTGGGAGAGGGATTGGACGGAGATCTCACGACCTCCATTGCAGATGTGTGACCCTTCTCAAAAATCACATTAATCCAGATACTCAAACTCCAATTAATCCAGAGGCAAAGCTGTAATTCCCACAGTCACATTTCTGGGCAATCTTGTCCATTATATTTGGCGATTCCAACCTCAAGGCATTGTCTGCTTTCAGGCTCTATTGAGCACACTGCTGACCTATATAGCAAGTACTATTTTTCCTGACCCCAAATGATGTGGGATGTGCTGCCTTGCATGATGTAATCCCTTCATTTGATGGAATGGGTCTAAGTATAAATCAGGCTATGTTCAGGGTCAAACTATATCCCTGACATACAAAAACATCCAAACAACACTAAACATTAAGGAAGCAATGGATATATTTTAAATATCTATATACTAAAACTCTCGTTTGTTATTTTGTTTGTGACTGAACTTCAGCCAAAACGGTACACGATAGCGCGATAATTTTAGGCCCACCTTGCTCACCATTGTCACTTTAGTGATAATGCAAGTAGTTTTATTGAAATCGGTGTTATATTTTTAAAGTTATTCACATTTTAAAGTTTAAAAGGAGGGGAGGGGGGGAGGACATGGTGCTGCACCAATGCAGGAGAGGTTTGGGCCCAACGGGTCCACCTGGTCTTATAATATAAAATACTTTAAAAATAAAAACACATTTTTTGAAGCCAATGCTCTGCTGTTTCTCTGCCAGGCTGCTTTAGTGGACAGATTCCCCACTGCACTGGGAAACTCCAATAAGCTCTCACCTCACAGCTGGGTTCAGGCTGTCTGGAGACCGCCACTGAAGAACAACGAACAAGTCTGCACCAACAGCTTTCACACAAGAATCTGAACAAGGTGCCACTTGTGCAGAGATTGGCAAAGAACTGCTGGCATTTCCCAACAGGTTACTGCCGGCAATGTCGGAATTTACATAGAAACAAGTGGACAGCAGAAATCTATCCTGGAGCACCCTCTGATGGTCAGAAGTGGAGCTTCTGCTCAAATAGTTCATTGGAGTCTTGAATATTTTACAGATAAGAAAGTGCTTATGAAGTGTAATCCAAGTGCTTTTGAAGTTATCTGATGCAAGACACGTGTAATATTGCAGGTGCAATGTTTCATCTGAAAGATAGATACATCGCAGTGATCTCTAGTATCACGTGGAAGTGACATGTAGGATTCACCCAATATTAGTGTTTACTATTAGCGTGAACTAATATTGTTAAATTTTAAGATTCAGACCTGTGGTCCTCTGTGAATAGATTAACACATTCGTCATATTTTGATTAATGAAAAAATCTGAAAGTTCTTCCTTCTCAATAAGTTGTGGCAATTTAATGGGCTGCTGCAGGAGCTTTTCCAAAACCAGCTGTTTTTTTCCTCAAATTGTTGTCTTCATCTCAATATCTGTCTCTCTGTAATTTGTTATCTCAAATGTTTTGTTGAAAGGTCATCAACCTCAACTGTTAATGCACCTTTCCCTCCACTGTTGCTGCCTGACATGCTAAGTAACTCCAGCATTTTATTTTTACTTTACTTTTCTTTGGGGCAGCAGTGATGTAGCAGTAGAATTGCTGCCTTGCAGCACCAAAGACCTGTGTTCGGTCCTGATTGTGAGTGCTGTCTATATGGAGTTTGCACGTTCTCCCTGTGACCAGATGTATTTTCTCCGGGTGCTCTGGTATCCTCCCACATTCCAAAAACATGCGGCTTTGTAGGCTAATTGGCTTCTGTAAATTGTCCCTAGTGTGTAGGACTGAACCAGTGTGCGTGGGCTCAGTGGGCCGAAGGACCTGTTTCCACACTGTATCTCTAAATTAAATCTAAACTAGATGTCTCCACCTCATAGTTAACAGCAGATCCCTTTTCAGCTTTTGAGAATCTGCTCCTTCCTATCGGTTTCCTTTCACACTGCCTTCCTTCTTAACTATTCCACCCCTCCAAACAATGCTACCTACATCTATTCCTCATTTAAATATGGTTACCGGTTAATAATCAATATTATCACAATATTATCATTTTTTCCAGCGGCATAATTGCTTCCAACGTCCTGCATACTACAATAACATAATATATGTTTATATCTTTCCATTTCCTATTGTCTAATCTATTGTACAGTTCCGTTATCTCAGTCCTTTTTCCTGTTTGGAACGGGTTCATTTGATTTTACAAGTGTTGCTTTATACTCCCTGCCTTTTAGCTTTTAAAAAAATATATACTTTTTTTGTATTATTTACCAAAATGGGGAAAATTGCTTTCAGTGCCATGTAGACAAGAAACCAGACAATAAAAAATTCAGATATTTAAGAACTAATAAATTAAGAACTGGAGGAGGAAGAGAAATCTTGTCTTGCAGAGAATTGTTGTGATCGAGAAGATAACATTTAATGATAAGTGGGTGTACATATGAAAAAGGGAATGTGCAGACTGGAGATTGTATCTAATTGGATAGCTCCGTTAAAGAGCATAAGATCCAGCTTCTGTAATACATGAGGGTGTCATTTAATAGTTCATCTTTCACAGGTCAGTGGCGGGCAATTTCCTCAGTATATTTCAATTTAAAAAGCACAAAATCTATGCATGAAGAGTTAGTCATGCTTTTACCCTCGCTCAGTGATGCTGTCAGCAATTAAACCACAAACAATTATTCATAAGCACGTCTGAAAGAATGTAGGTGTACAGGTCTTGCAAACGTGCAAATAAATTGATTTTCTATTATTAAACACTGACAGGCCTTTAATTCAGTCAGTATGCTTGTGAGACTGAGGATAAGCTTCTGAAATTGCCTGTGGGGATTATATGAATGGGTGTGTATGCAATTCTATTGTCTAGTGTTTTAATGAAGTTCAGTCACTAATTGATAAACGGAGAGTCACGTGTTCAAGTCCCACTTCAGAATCTTGAGCACAAATGTTTAGGTTGGCAATGCCGGTGGAGTGCTGAGGGAGTTCTGCCATGTCTCGAAATTTAATTTGCTTCCTAAGGTAGGAATTGAAGAACCCTAGCATTCTTTATGTAGAACTTGAGAGATATCCCCAGTATTCAAAGCCCAGTATGTCAACCTGCAGTAGTTGTTTAAGGGTCAGATTGTTCAACCTGCTGACAACTGTCGTGGAGGTAACAGCTACTATTTTCCTTCATTGCAGTTGGCAGTGGCCAGATGGATGATAGGTCGATCACTGAGCTGGAGAACCTGCCACCTGTTAGCCAGTGAAGCTGTTGGGAGCCAGAATCATAAGCCTTTGCCTCTTTGGGGAGCCACTGCCATTCAGTATCCCACAGCACTGAGATTCAGCCCACCTAGAGTGTTGAGTGGCAGACACCTCTGGTGGAGGCCAGGGTCGTTATCCTAGTTTGAAGTTTAGTGATGGGAGTGAGGAAGAGTGTGGGGCAAACAGTTGTAAAGGTTAGAAATAGGCACAAAATTAAATTCTCTGTCCCACAAGGGAATGAATATGAATGCTGGTGTACAGGGAGAGGTTAATATTATGACCATTGTTAGACAATAGACAATAGGTGCAGGAGGAGGCCATTCGGCCCTTTGAGCCAGCACCGCCATTCAATGTGATCATGGCTGATCATTCTCAATCAGTACCCCGTTCCTGCCTTCTCCCCATTCCCCCTGACTCCGCTATCCTTAAGAGCTCTATCTAGCTCTCTCTTGAATGCATTCAGAGAAT
Organism: Rhinoraja longicauda; assembly: GCF_053455715.1. Lineage (NCBI taxonomy): Eukaryota > Metazoa > Chordata > Chondrichthyes > Rajiformes > Arhynchobatidae > Rhinoraja > Rhinoraja longicauda. The sequence goes on from NC_135987.1 coordinate 11,540,150, forward strand.
TGGCCTCCACTGCCTTCTGAGGTAGAGAATTCCACAGATTCACAACTCTCTGACTGAAAAAGTTTTTCCTCATCTCCGTTCTAAATGGCCTACCCCTTATTCTTAAACTGTGGCCCCTTGTTCTGGACTCCCCCAACATTGGGAAAATGTTTCCTTCCTCTAACGTGTCCAACCCCTTAATAATCTTATATGTTTCGATAAGATCGAAACATGTTGACCCATGTAAGAGAGAAAATCACAAAGTGCTGGAGGAACTCAGTGGGTCAGTCTGAAGAAGTGTCCTGACCCAAAATGTCATCTGATGATTCCCTTCAGAGATGATGGCTGCCCGCTGAGATACTCCAGCACTTTGTGTCCATCTTCGATATAAACCAGCACCATTTCCTACTTTCTGTACATCTTTAGAGGATTTCACATTAAGTCTATTTTCTTGCATTATGTGCTTTAAATACACTGGATGTATGCTGGGCTGCCCCAGACTGGATTTTGCTTTGTTATTTTTCATATTGTAGTCAGGAAGGAAGCTTGTACTTAAAGAAGGGTCTCGACCCGAAACGTCGCCCATTCCTTCTCTTCCCGAAATGCTGCCTGACCCGCTGAGTTACTCCAACATTTTGTGTCTACCTTCGATTTAAACCAGCATCTGCATTTTTTTGTTCCAGACTCTTGTACTTATGGTGTTAGGTGAAGTTTAATCAGCAACCTGTGCTAAAGCTGGATTAGACCAGCTTTGCAAGTATTTGGATTTATCAGACTCTCTATTGCATAACATGTGGTGGAAAGGATCAGAAACCAGAGACTGACTCACTGAAAGACAGTGATTACGTGAATCAGGGGGAAGTGGTCAGTGAGCAGGAAGAAATTAAAAGCTTGATAACTAGTCGGGTTAGTTCATCACACAGCTTCTGTTTCTTATGGGGAAGAGAGGAAGAATGGATGAGCCTGGTGACACTGGACATTCCAACATTCAGCCGCTGCTGAATAATTGCTCTGTGAATGCTGTTCCATCATTGATGGGTCACAACCATACATAGGCAAAAGGAGTGGAGTTTTGATCAGTATGAAAAAAAATGCCTGCTGCAAAACCAGCAACTGGTAGACCACAGGAACTTAGACTGTTCCAGTGGATAACAGACCACCACAAATGAAACAGTAGAAGTGTGAAAGGACTGTGTGGAACCAAAATAAACAAATTTATGTTCTGGCTGATGGAGCATTGTGAGTAGTCTATTCTGCAATGGGGAATATGCAAGTCTGAGCAGACGTGTAATAAAACAATGTGAACTAAACAAATACTTGTGTAACTCAGCAGTGCATGCGAGAAAGAGTTGAGTGGAACTGTGAGTGTTAGCAAACTTGTGCAATGGGAGAGCACAAATGGACTGTTCTGTGCTGGAACCTGGTGTAAATATGAGCAGTGTGTTGCTGACATTATGGCTCTATTTGATGGCCTATGGCAATGTGGTAATAAATCTTCACAAACCAATAGGAGATGCTAATTCAGAGTGAATCAATACATAACTAAATATTCCCAGAAACTGCGTAGATTGGAATTAGATTCCAAACTCAGGCATTGTAAAAAGCATTGACTGACATTTAAACATATGTACCCTAAACGGAGGCAGATTCAGCAGCTCTTGGACAAATTAACTATTGGCTCTGCTTAGGAAGGGGAAACAAATGTCAGTTAGTTTCATCTGAAATAAAACCTTGATTTCTTGTTTGCTTTTTCAGCCTCATCGTCACAGAAGGTCTGCAATCATTCTTTACTAGAAACAGATCTCCACTCGCCCTTTCCTGGAAGAAATCAGAAATAAAGGATCTGTAAAGTTGAAAGCAGAGGTTTTGATGGATGAAGGTGCATGTGTCAGCAGCTGTGCAAACAGTGGACAAGAATTTCTCACCGATCAATTTCCCCGATTGTGATTTATTTTCTGCTGGAACAAGATCAGATGCGAGTGCATAACCTGCTTGGAATGCATGCCTCTGTTATTATTTTTGGGCAAACTTTATCCCAATAAAAATAGACTCCCACCTGCAAATGGCACAAAAGGATTCCTGCACCACATTTATTGAATGAACGTTGCACAGCTTAAAATCAATGGTTTTGTCTGGACAATTTGGTACATACCATCTCTCTCAGTAGATGAAATCAAAAACAAAAAGACTTGGTATGAATGTATGTAGTTGCTTCAGATGTCATACAGCTCATTGCTTTGCATTAGGCTGGGAAATAATTCAGCCAATTTCCTTCAGGCAAGATCGGCAACCACCACCGAGGTGAATTTTCAGTCAAATTGTCTTTCAACATTGTTCTTAACGTCATGAAAATCCTTTGCTCTTCTTTGACCAGCCCGAGGGCATTGTCATCACCCTTGTTAAAGTACCAAAACTGACAAGGGTTTGACTGGATTGAAGTTTGACTGGATTGACAGTGCACCACTCCATATAGCTCTCCAACATGGTGGCATTTCCCCAAGGAACACTCAACAGTGCGGGCACTCTCGGTACTGCCCCCTCAGACAGTGCATTGCTCACTCAGTCTAACAAAGCAGTGCTCAATACTGCCCATCTGCCAGTCCTGCAATGCCATTTGTCCTGCAGTTTTCCTTAAAAACTGCTCTTCCAATAATGCAACAAAAGGTATTGACCCTCCAAGACTGTGACTATCCTCAAGTTCTCCCTCTCTAAAACAATGGTGCTCTAAACACTGCCCCCACCCCCTTAACAATGCACATTTTCCTCATTTCTGCATCACCAACAGTGGGAGTGCTCTCTCACTCAATGCCCCGACAGTGTGACTCTGCCTCAGTATTGCCTCTTTAGCAGTGCAGTGGTCCCTCTGCGTTTCCTGACAGTTTTGTGCTCTCTCAATAAGACCCTTCTGATGGTGTCGTGATCCCACATCACCCCTTGCTAACAGTGCTATTCTCTCTCCCAGCATTGTCCTGAAGTATCCGCCAAGCTTGCGAATTAATCGCTTCTCATGAATGTTAATAAAGGGGAAGGCAGATGGCAGGTTTTAACAGCATCAAAGTAAAAAGAGGAAAATGCTGCTTGGGAGTTAAGTCCTTTGCAAAATCTCTCACAGATGTCATTGTACTCAGATCAAGTGCCCTTCAAAATATTTGTCCAAAGATCGTTTTCACATTTTTTTGCAAATTTAATTTACTCTGAAATAAAAGGCTATTATACCAAGAACAATACAACAGATTGTGCATTTTATAAGTCTGCAGCTCCACAAGAAATTTATAAATAGAATATTCTGCCCATTTTAATTTAAACTCAAAAAAATCTTTATCCTTCCCTGCCTCTTAACCTTACTTGATTCAGTGTTCTCCTTCTCTACACAACAATCGGTTTAGCATTCATAACATTCCTGTCCCTTGCAGTCTTCTCCTCTGGGAATTGCCTGCTATTATAGAGCATCCCCGACAGATGGGATGTCCCTTGACTGTGAACTGCTGTGATGTCAGGGCAATGCTGTGTATAATTGGATAGATGTGCATTGGACCCTGTTTTGCATCGATTCTCTCAGAACCATCAGATGCATCACCAGCAAACCTCAGTCCCAGTGGGATTAAGGCTATGCATGCATTTCATCACTCTCGCCGCCTCTATTAAGTACAGAGCCCCAGCGACAGAATTTATACGAAAATTGGGGTACGACAGTCACTGCTTTCTGTCAGAGTAATCAAGTCTGAAAGAATTTGAGAGATTAGACCATGGAGGAAAGGAGGACTATTGGACGCAAACGCAGCACACAGGTAGAGTGATCACATCTGCCTTGTTGTAGAAAACATCTTTTGTGAAATGTTTCAGTAACTTTGCAAGATTAATTAATTGCACCTCCTATTCTCAAAAGGAATACTTGGTGTTAATCTTTCCATCTTGCTGCTGTCTCTAAGTCTTTGTTAAAACACTCCAGATGTTTTAGTGTTACCTGGGTGTATTTTGCGTGTGTGTGTTATGTTATGTATGTACCTGTGTTTGTTAATCCTTGATCTGGTGGAATTGCCAAATAAATAGTTTTGTTTGCATGTTGAGTGCGCAGCTGCATTTTGTATGTCTGTGTCTTTGTGTATGTGCCTGTGTTTCTGTATTTTGTGTAGTGAATGGTTTCAGGGCAATTTCCTTAAAGCTTTCTGCACAAGTGTACAGAGTATTGAACAATGGGTTTTTTTTAGCGTAGTTTTCCCAAAGGGAATAAATGAACCCTGGCTGGCAATTTGACGGGTCTGCTCATTTAATAAGATATATTCCCGAATTTCCACTGATCTTGAGAGCGAGTGTGAATTAAAGTAGACAGGGGTTTCTGGTGAGGTTAGAGAGGGAGAATGGTCACTGGGTTTGGAAAGATTTGACAATGAATGATCCTTGATTTCTGCAATCTGTGAATGGAATCAGAAAGTAGTGCCTTCAGGAATGTAGAAGACACAGTCCTATGAATTCAGGGTCACATTGTACACTGAGTTTGAAGGTCTTGCAAGCATTCACAATTAATTTTGTCATCATTGCCTCCGAGATGGTGCGTCAGAACCAACCCCCACAGATCCCAGGAAACCAGAATCTGCTGTCTGGGGAAGGTTGCAGGGTGGGGGCTGGGGACGGCGGGGGGCCGGGGACGAGGAAGGCGGGGGGCCGGGGACGGCGGGGGGCCGGGGACGGCGGGGGGGCAGGAATAGCGGAGGCGGGGGGCTTGGGCATCCAGTAGTCCGTGGGCAGCCTCCCTTTTGGTGAAAAAGAATGGCTATCGGCTGGAGAGATGTTGGGGTAGGAACACAGGGAACTCACAATTCTCTGAGCGTATCAAGCACCCATTTAGACACACCTTACTTTTATTTTGATCCCATCTGCTGCCTCTATCTTCTATCATTTTTACACACAAGGGGCAACTTGCAGTGAGTGGCCAATTAACCTGTCAACCCACATGGATGTGGGAGGAAACTAGAGGACCCAGGGGAAAATACGCAGGGCCACATGATGAACGTGGGAACTCCACACAAACAGTACCAGATGTCAGAATCGTATCTGAGTCACTGGAGGTGTGAGGCAGCAGCATTAAGTGTTATTGCGCCACCCTGACAGGGAAGAAAAAGGAAGGAGGTTGAGAGAAAAGTGTTGAGCTACTGAGCTTAGAGTGGTGGTGGCAAGGGGAGGGTCCACAGAAAGGACTGTGGACAAAACCCTGTGCCCGTGAATAAGTACAAAGATGGAGAATGCTCGTGCTTACACACAGCTCCCCATGCACATGGTTTCCAATTGTCTTAGATCTTCCTGCCATTGAACCACGACACTGCTCTGTGGTGACTGATATGCAACAGCCAATCCACAGAGAAAGGATACACTCACAGGCAGAGCAGGGCAGTAGAGTTATTGCCTTAGAGTGCCAGAAACCCAAGGGTTGATCCTAACTACTGGCGCTGTCTGTACAGAGTTTGTACGTTCTCCCTGTGACCGTGGTTTTTTTCTGGGTGTTCTGGTTTCCTCCCACATTCTAAAGACGTGCAGGTTTGTAGGCTAATTGGCTTCTGTAAGATGTCCGTAGTCTGTAGGACAGAACTAGTGGACGGGGATCATCGGCTGGCACAGACTCGGTGGACCGAAGGACTTGTTACCACACTGCTTCTCTAAACTATAAAATCTAAACTGAAGCTGATGCAAGTCATTCTTGGTCCTGAGGGACAAAGAGGATCTCAGCTGAACTCCAAGCAGATACAAACATGTTGTTGGTTTCAAATTTGTCAAATACTGTATAGCTCAATGGGTATTTGAGATTAAATGTTGAAGAAACATTGCCCTGTCCTCACTTTCGATATAATGTAACGAAGACGGCTCGAAGCAGGATCTTATTCAGGCCTTCAACCTGATGTTGGAAACATGCATGCGAGATGGTTTGTCAGAATTCCATAACAAAGACCAAGTGATGACAATTTATTCTTGTCTTTACTTTTATTTTATAATGAATGATCTCTTGCTATCCACTTTGCTGCTGTAACACTGTAAATTTCCCCGGTGTGGGTCGAATAAAGAAAAAAAAATATATATATATATATATAAGTGGACCCAGGGCACAAAAGGAATCAGATTATCTTCCAATAGGCTGTGTTACTCTATAACTGTGACTGCTATTAAAAGTCATTTCATTGCTTCGCCAGGGCATTGAGATGGACTTGGAACAGCTGGTGGTGTCCAAAAACTTTTTTTTGTCTAACTAATATGGACTTGGATACAAGTGAACTTTGTTTCACTTCAATCTACAGCTTCTGGTGGAAATGTTGGGCTCGCAGATACTTTGCCAACTTCTCCTTCACCTTGTCTGCCTGTGCCACAGTCAAAGGCCAGTCTTTGCCCAACGACAACGATGGGAGAGGGTCACCAATGAAGCCATGTACAACTACTCACCACTCTTGCCAGATGGCACAGAAATAACCATCTTCCTCTTCAGAGACCTGCCACAGAGGTAAGCACTGCACAGGCTTGTTTAGATAGTAATCCATTGTAGGTGGTCGGCTACAGTGAAGATGCAAGCTTTGCAGATATGCAACATGGTTTTCAACTGGAGAAGCAATCGCCGTGATCAGATGACATAAACAAAGAATTAGTCAACATCAAGATGTTCACAAGTAGTTGATTTTGCATGCAGTGTATTTTTCTCTAAATGTTATTTTCCCGTTTCTGTGCTTAATCTATTTAGTAGCCATCGAACATTGCATTCGACTTCATTACTTTGGTCATATTGATGTTCACACCGCTCAAAATGTACAGCAGGACCAATGTGACGGCCAGCCACAATAACCTTTGCAAACTCAGCACAAACATCAGCTCCTCCAGATTCATGGGCAATGAGGAGCAAAGTGGCCCACTCCTGTTGCTGCCAATCTAACAAGCTTGACATATTCCAGAGGAAAGCAGCCCACTGACTTAATGCCTCATCTATTACACAAAAATTAATTCCTCCATCATTGGCACTGCCCAGCAATCACCATCCACACAATTTACTTCAGTCACTCACTTGTTCTGACAACACTTTCCAAACCTATGGCTTCTCTCAACAAGGAGACCAAGGCACTAGGTAGTTGAGAACACCACCACCTCAACTTGTCAGTTGCCCATCATGGACTTGGGATTATATCATCTTTCCTTCAATGTCACTGCGTCCAAATTCTTAAATTTTCTAGGCAACAGTACTGTCAGAATATCTGTACCAGAAGAGTCATGACTATTCAAGGAGGCAGTTCACTACCACCTTCAAGGTACTAATTCAACTAGATGTTGCACTCACTGCCATTTCTAATTCACGTTCTGGTTTGTGCTCTTCTCTCCACAGGCATTACTTCCAGGTGAAGGACAAGAGCCCTTTCTCCATCAGAGTGAATCCTTGCGACGCTGCCCTAGAGTGGAGAGTCAGTGTCCAAGAGTGGCCAACACACAGTAAGGATTGTTATTTCATCAGGTTAAGACCTTCATTGTCTATCTAAGACACAGCAAATCTCCCCAAACATGTGTACAATTTCTACTCTCTGTAAAGCCCATCAACATGCACTATAAACATTCAAATCACCCAACTAAAATTTGAGTTCATTACATATTCAGTCATCCTTCCTGAGGATTCTTCCTGCTCAGTTTAATACATTATTTTCCCTGTACCTCACAGAATGATGTACGTCTGCAGCACTTTCAGTATCATAGGAATGCCTTTCGAGGGAAGAGTCTGAAGAAGGCTCTCGACCCGAAACATCACCCATTCCTTCTCTCCCGAGATGCTGCCTGTCCCGCTGAGTTACTCCAGCTTTTTGGGCCTGTCTTCGAGAGAAGAGTGCAAACCAGAACGCGAATTAGAAATGGCAGCAAGCACAACATCTAGCTGAATTACTACCTTCAGTGTCGTTAGTGATTTATTTTTAGGGATGTGGGAGTCAAGTATAAAATCTCATTTGTTGCACATCCCAACTCGGGTCATTCCAGAATGCCTCATAGTCACTGCAGTAATGCTAGGAATGTCTGACATTCTCATTTCCAGCCTGGAATCACTGAAAGATGTCTCTCTTTGTAGATAATCTTATAATTCAAGGTGCAGTCACACAGACAATCTCATTTCTTTGAACAGAAGTAGGAATTGATGATAGTGAAAGATATTCCTATGAATCATCCCTTGAGTCAGAATATCGCGAGTTCAAGGCCCAGACTAGAATTGAAAAAAAATCTAGCCTGACACTAGGAGAGTCGACCATCAGAGATGGAGTCACATGGATGAGACACTAAAGTAGAACTTCACTTGTGCAACAATACTGGCTGACACTAAGTTTTTCTTTGAACATGCAATGCATAAATATGGGGAATGTTGGTAAGTCGGGAATGTGATGACGGGAATTTGGACAGTCAGGTACCATCCAGTAAGGTAATGGATCTGTTCACTTGTTCAAGGTAGTGGAAAGCCAATACATTGTATGGACGAACATGTTGGGTATCAGATTGAAATGGAACCTTTTGAGTGTACTGTATTTAACCAGAATTTAAGCTCACTTTGCTTCTCAACATTTATAGTCCCAATGCAGTTAACAAATGGCAGGGTAGTGGATCAAATGCATAACATCATAAGTAATAGGAGCAGAATTAGGCCATTCGGCCCATCAGGTCTACTCCACCATCCAATTTCATATGAAGAAAGACTGGATAGACTCGGTGTGTACTCGCTAGAATTTATTAGATTGAGGGGGGATCTTATAGAAACTTACAAAATTCTTAAGGGGTTGGACAGGCTAGATGCAGGAAGATTGTTCCCGATGTTGGGGATGTCCAGAACAAGGGGTCACAGTTTAAGGATAAGGGGGAAGTCTTTTAGGACCGAGATTAGAACGTTTTTTTCACACAGAGAGTGGTGAATCTGTGGAATTCTCTGCCACAGAGGGTAGTTGAGGCTAGTTCATTGGCTATATTTAAGAGGGAGTTAGATGTGGCCCTTGTGGCTAAAGGGGTCAGGGGGAATGGAGAGAAGGCAGGTACAGGATACTGAGTTGGAGGAGCAAACATGATCATATTAAATGACGGCGCAGGCTCGAAGGGCCAAATGGCCTACTCCTGCACCTATTTTCTATGTTTCTATAATGGCTGATCTATCTCTCCCTCCTAACCCCATTCTCCTGCCTTCTCCCCATAACCCCTGACAACCGTACGAATCACGAATCCAGCAATCTCGGCCTTAAAAATATCCATTGACTTGTCCTCCACAGCCTTCTGTGGCAATGAATTCCAGATTCACCACCTGATAGATTTTTCTGAATTTCAGGCACTTATCGCTCCGAGAAGCTGGAGACACTTGAATGGGATCAGGTTACCACGAGAGATCTGTTCAGCTACAAGGGAAACACAGAGCAGACCTTTGTGCGAGCTTCATCGCATTCAGCCTTTCACAATCTGGAGCTCCTTTCAACTGAGAGGGACGCTCAAATCAGAGTCTACCTGACAACCAAGCCAGAGAACGAGCCTCCTAACCCAGAGCTGCCGTTTGACTCTCGAGTGAACATTGTCTCCGTGGGGCAGAGGTCTGTGACCCTGGCCTGGAAGCCCAGCCCATCAGTGTTGCATGACGAGCAGAACATTCAGTATTGTCTCTTGGTCAACCAGAAGCACTACTACCAAAGTCTCTGCGCTGCCCAAAACCAGGTGGAGCTTGGTGATGGTCTTTGGCCAGATCTGCCGGTGGTGACCATCTACTCTGGAGGTCAAGAGATCCATCTCACTAGAACGGAAGATATTCAACTCTCTACCAGTCTTCTCAGCCATCCAGTCTCCAGGAAAGCAAAGATAGACGTCACACAACTCTGCATCGGTAACAGAAATATTTACTCCGTATTGGACTTGCAACCCAACTCCCCATATTATTTTGATGTGTTTGTTGTTAATGTCCTCACCAACACTAGCTCTGCCTACAGTGGCACCTTTGCAAACACATTACAGTGGCCAGATCCATCCATTCTCGATTTGAAGGAAGGAATCATGGCCCAGGTTTACATCCGGAAGAACAGGCAGAAATTCTATAGTTTCAGGCCCAAGAGTTGGCATAGAAGGGTGCAATTCACTTTCCACTCATGTGGAAAAGTGTACGTTATGATCGAAAGAAATGGTAAATTAATTGTTTCTGAAAGCACAAATAACCTAAAGCATTTTAAGCTGAAAGGAAAAGCCAAAGCGAAATACATAATTGGGATCAAATCCATGGAGGCCTCCGAGGTCCTTGTGAAGATTCTGGTATCCACACGTCCCAACAAACCTCTCTTCCCACGTCTCCCGGACAGCCTTAAAGTGAAATCCTTCAATCGGCTCAGAACCTGCAACTCCGTCACTCTGGCTTGGCTGGGAACAAGTGAGCAAAACAGGTACTGCCTCTACAAAAAGGAGATGGAGGAGCAAACACTGGAAATAGAAAGCAAGCAGCGAAATGGGTGCCTTGGCCCAGAGACACGCAGCATCTCAGAGAATGTGGGCTGCAAGCACTTTCACCACCTCCACGCTCAGCGTGCAGTGGCAGTGCAGAAGGTCACAGGGCTGAAGGCAGGGACCACTTATCAGTTCGATATCTACGTGATTGGGCACAAGGGTCATTCCGTCAAATACCAAAGTAAAGCGGTAAAAACAAGGAAGGCATGTTAACTTCACCCAGCTTCGGGGTAAACACCATTTCAAGTGTCTGTCTAAGAAAATAAAGGGAACCTGCACCCTTCTGGCAAGTTTCAATCAAATTATGCGACAGACTTTGCACCAGTGGAGTGATTCATGTCGTCATAAACAACATCCTTGTCTGCAAATTATATTCTGGGACCATCCCTGCACATTTTGCCAAATTCTACAGCTTCTTCCAAGTACACCTTTAACGTTTTCTGGAGTAAGTGTGCGTAGAGAATTTTCATTAGTACACAACAACAGGCAGAGAAATTCTTGTATTTCTGTTCACCTTTCATGAAGTGCTTCTGAAGTAACGTCACATAGACAAAATGGAAACAATTACAATGGGCAGGAGGCTGCCTCCAGACCTTGTCACATCTCCCAGCATTACATGAAGCCCAGCTTGAGATTACATAAAGGGTCCCAACCCGAAACATCACCCATTCATTTTCTCCAGAGATGCTGCCTGACCCACTGAACTTCTCCAGCACTTGGTGTTTCTCTTTGAGGGTGCACGACTTAGATGACTGACTGAACTAACTCGTGTTACATTTGTTTTTGCTGTCCTGAAAAGTTTGCATGGTTGCCGGTGTATAGAGTGGCAGCGTATCAGACAGCATTGATTGAGTGAGATTGAACCAGGGATTTTAAATGGAACCTTTTAATCAGGTTTTGAGAAAACATGGACTTTGTGCTTTTGAGGTAAACACTTCACCTATCCATTAGTTCTTCACATATCCATCCCATCACTTCACATGTCCAGTGTTTTAACAGACCTGATAAATACTCACAATCAGATGATGCTTACAGCATGTATGTGACTGTTCAGCCCATCAAATACAAATCTTATCTATTTAGTGGAATATCTGTTCGTCCCCAGCCTATCACCCTTGCCCCAGAGGCTTGCAAACGTTCACCCTCCAGATATTGATCCAGTTTGGTTTTTAGCACCAGGTTTGACTCTGTCTCCAGCACTGATCCCAAAACTGCATTCCAAACCCCAACCACTCAATACATCATAGATCCGCATTTTCTTAACAATTCGCACTCAGTTATATTGTGACTAATCCCCCAGAGGAGCCTCCTTCCTCTTGGTCTGTAGTGGACCATCCCTTCAAGGTCATTTGTACTCATTTGGCTTGTCATTGGTAAACATTTCCTCTGCTGACCATGTGTTCACAAATCTATCTCTTACTCCTAAAATTCCCCAGAGATTAATTGCTCAAAATATAGATGCTAATTCCCATCCCTTTTACCCTGTAGCTATCCCATCTCCTGCCTATCTGGAGCCAACAGATAAATTATTTTCTGTATATTTCTAGCCATTGACATTGCTGCAGTGTGGCTACTAATCATGTGGCTTTGTTGTCTTTAAGAGAACTCGCCATGAGCTCTCAGCATTTACTCTCACCTGTTCCAACTTGTTCAACAGGGTGGGAACATTTGCTCCACTTCAATGCGCGTTTTACCAGCTCTGTCAATATAATGAGGGGCATAAAAATATCCTGTAAACTACAATCCCCACTTTTCCTCTTCCAAGCCTTTCCTGGTTCATATGGTGAGCGGAGAACATGATTCCATTTTATGTTCCCAACCCCACTTTCTCCTTCACTTCCTTTTTAACTTCCTCTCTGGACTTTCTGCAATCATAAAACATCAATAATCTGCCCGACATGCCAATATTAAAAAGATACATATCTAGATATTGAGAGACAAATATGTTAGGGTATGTTGTTTAATATCCAATAACATGCAGCTAGGATGGATGTCTGTGAATTTGCTGGGGTTATTTCGATTTGCATATTCAACGTCACCAAAATTTTGCTTCAACCCAAACTCAGGGAGCGAGTTCAATAATTGAACAAAGTACCTTGCCTCAGATGAGCAGCAGGGGCAGACAACTTTAGAAATCCACATCATGTGGAGATTTATCAACTCTGTTCAATTTTGCTTAAAAACAGAAAACATAGAAAAATAGGTGCAGGAGTAAACCATTTGGCCCTTCGAGCCAGCACCGCCAATCAGTACCCCGTTCCTGCTTTTTCCCCGTATCCCTTGATTGCTTAAAATTCGTGAATGTTTGTAAGACTTGTATTTCAATCTATGGTTAAATCATCAACTATTTATGCATTTGTCACAATATAACCGTTGCAAATTAATAAAAGTAATTAAACATTTACGAACACCTTTTCCGGATTTGTAAATCAATTCACTGTGATGTCATTGCTTTTAGTAACATGCCTGTTATTTTGAGCACAAGCAGATTCCAAAAACAGTAACAAGCACACCATTTGTTCCAACCAATCCATGCCTGGGATTATTCTTTTATGCTCCATCACCTTGCACCATGTACACATGCAATGTTTTCTCCTTCAATGCACTTACCTTGCTTCTGTGCAGTGTGCATCAGCTACTCCAGCTTCCCCATTGCACAACACATGAATACTTAGTTTTCACACACTGTGATGTTCCAATCAGCAATGTGATAAAGGACAAGAAAATCTTGGCGATAGCGCTGGACTTTGAAATATTTTGATACAGCGATAATTAATTTTTACTTTAAAAAACATTTTAATGCATTTTATATCATATGCATTTTAATAAAATTCTACAGGCTGCTTTTCAACAGACTAGAATGCTCCAAGGCATGAGTCAATACAGTTTCTCTCTAGGACAAATTTCACGGCTCCTACACAAGTCCAATGGGATTAATCAGAGTGGGCTGCAAACGTTTGGGAGATTTAAGGATACCACTGAATGACCCAGTTCTCCAGTTTCTCTTGCTCCCTGAATAGAAATACATCTCCCCCTCCCAGGGGTTTGTGCATGGAACTACACGACCCAGTGTCGCACTGGTGAAGGATACTGTACTGGCATTCCAGGGTGTGTGAGAACTAGACAGAAAAAGCCAATTTAGCTTGCTGGTTGCTGCCAGACTTGATGCTCTCTCCAAGCCTTTTCTGTACCTACTGCAAGAGTAACCCCTCTTCTGAATCTTCCCACATTCTAGGATCACAGAGCTGAAATAGTAAAATCGCGTCTGTTTATCCTCTGTGTGCAGCTGAAAATCTCACTGCAAGTGAATTTAAATGTCAATTGTAACAAATTAAGCTGGTGTGATTAATAATAGCTGGAGTGTGAGTAATTATGCTGAAGGTGCAATGGTAAGTGATAATTGTGGAAAATAAAATCTGTTTGAGTGTGACTGAGTGCACATTCACACAGTTACAAACCCTACAGTTGGCATGGACTAATTCCCACTTGGAACAGGTCTCCAGACAAACTTGGAAAAACTTGGGATTCACCAAGCTACCTTTTTTTAAGCAACCTATAGCGGATCTTGTAGTTTATTGGTTTTGTCTCTAGGCCAGGACCAATAAACCACAAAGTAAGTTGAGAATGAGAATTTAGTTCTAAAAAAAAAAATGTAGGAAGGTGGGTCTCAGTAAACTGAGAGGTTTATGAGGAAAGTCATTAAAATCTAAAACATAGAAAATAGGTGCAGGAGTAGGCCATTCGGCCCTTCATGGCTGATCATCCAGCTCAGTAACCTGTACCTGCCTTCTCTCCATACCCCCTGATCCCTTTAGCAAAAAGGGCCACATCTAACTCCCTCTTAAATATAGCCAATGAACTGGCCTCAACTACCTTCTGTGGCAGAGAATTCCACAGACTCACCACTCTGTGTGAAGAAATGTTTTCTCATCTTGGTCCTAAAAGGCTTCCCCCTTATCCTTAAGCTGTGACCCCTGGTTCTGGACTCCCCCAACATCGGGAACAATCTTCCCGCATCTAGCCTCTCCAACCCCTTAAGAATTTTATATGTTTCTATGTTTCTATAAGATCCCCCCTCAGTCTTCTAAATTCCAGCGAGTACAAGCCTAATCTATCCAAGTCACTCTGCAGCCTCCTAGCATCCTCCTCGCAGCTAACACTGCCACCCAGCTTCGTGTCATCCGCAAACTTAGAGATGTTGCATTCAATTCCCTCGTCCAAATCATTAATATACTGTAAATAACTGGGGTCCCAGCACTGAGCCTTGCGGTACCCCACTAGTCACTGCCTGCCATTCCGAAAAGGACCCGTTTATTCCTACTCTTTGCTTCCTGTCCGCCAACCAATTTTCTATCCACCTCAACACTGAACCCTCAATACCGTGTGCTTTAAGTTTGTACACCAGTCTTCTATGTGGGACCTTGTCGAAGGCCTTCTGAAAGTCCAGATATAACACATTGAAAGTCCAGATATAACAATTTATAAAAGGTTTATAAATGCCCAAGGAATGGAAACCTAATCTCCTAGCCAGCACAGGATTTCAGCCCTTCAACCACTTTCAAACTGCCTTTGAAAAGGCTCAGAATTAACTCTGCTGTTTCAAACAAGTTATAAAAAAATATCAAAATGTTAACATAACCCTGAAAATCAGGCAGTTGGTTGATACTGTCTTTTGCATCCTTGTAAGCAGCTGAACTGACAGTGGAAAGTTCCACTTTGCCACTTAGGAAATCTACTTAGCAAATGCAGTTTCTGTGGATAGAGAAACAGGTACTGTAGATTAATTAACCTTTTATCAGTATATTAGAAGGGAATTAATCAGACTTACAATGTGCAGGTTTATAGGTTAATCTTACGGTTTTTCTATTAAATCAGCTACCACGATACCAGTCTGAATCCCATCAGTGATCAAAACACCAAAATGAACGTGTCTGATAACTGTGTTTTGCCAAGACAAAAGGCATAAGACAAAACCATCTAACAATGAAAGGTTAGGAGAGTATAGTCATAGAATGCTTCACAGGAATTTTAAAACGAAATACTATAATATCAATCCAATCACCAGACAATGGAATAAGACTACAGGCACTGGAAATTTTAGGCCGTGTAGGATGGATAACAGCCTGCCGATGTGGAGATTACAGACAACTAGAGCCATGCTTGAAAATCTAGAAGGTGGTTGGGCATGTTCATCAGAAAAAAGGGAAAAAGTAGAGAGTGAAATCCTTCAGAGTGACTACATAATGATCTAAACTTAGAATTAAGGCTTTCAGAAGGCCGAGAGGAGGCATTCAGAAGACTTAGAGAAAGCTTAAGTACTTAATTATATTATAATTGCTACATCAAGAAACCACACTTCCCAAAGTCAAACTGATATTCAGTACTTGCTGCTTATTCTTCAAAAGCTTCAAGCTTGTGGGCATAATTGCTTGCAAGATGTCACTGCCCTCAAGTACTTCATGCAGCCAGAGGAACCTTCCCTGAACTAACCCAGCCATGGCCCATGTTCCATTTATATGACACCCAAAGCAATAAGTCATAAGCTGGTCCTCATATGCCTGCTCTAAGGGCTGAACTAAACATCTGGTTTATTAAAGTGCCACAATTTGACTTCAAGTATGCAAACTGATGATATTTCTTAAATGGCCTAATGGTCATGATATCAGTTTACAGCATGCATCATCCAACCATCACGAGGAGCAGATCCATTCATAATTGATCCCACCCAAATAGAACCTTTATGCACATTCTCAGAGGTATCAGAGGTTAGGGGGTGAAGGCAGGAGAATGGGGTTCGGAGGGAGATCGATTAGTTATGATTGAACGGCAGAGTAGATGTGATGGGCCAAATGGCCTGATTTTGATCTGATCACTTATGACATGATTCTGAGCAAGAATGTATTCCACAATTCCCTCCAGGTTTCCATTAGAAACACAAGCTTCCCAACCAAGTAAAGGAAATGTTAGTGCTATGGTCAATTGCGCAGCTGGGCTCACGATAAGGCAAGCAAAGAAAACCGACTGTGACAGATGCACCCATGAGGAGGTTCCCAGAGATCTCCAGCCTGTCTGTTCTGCAGAACAGGTGAATGGCTTAAACTTTAATGTGCAGTTCACATCTGTTTCAGGTTATCACATGCACCACACAGCAGGTTTAACATTGTTCCTGATTTGTGCACAGCAAGATCCTTCAAGCAGAAATGTTTTAATGATCAGCTGTTGGCTCAGGGTTATACTTTGGCAAGGAAACCAGAGACCTCTCCTACCTTTCTTCAAGTTAACACTGTGGAATGGTTTATATTTACTTGGTGGAAGAAAAGGACTTCATTATTAACATCTTACTTTAAAGAGTGGAGTACTATCACACAGTGGATAAATGGTCTTGTATCTGGAGGTCTGGGTTATTGCTATCGAGGTAAGTGTTTAAATCTCACCACATCAGGTGGAACATTTGAAATGCTAGTATCAGCAAAGCTGACCATGAAGCTTCACTAAATCGCAAATGCCCAGATTCAGGAATATCGTTAGAGAAATTCAGCAACCTTGTCCACTCTGTTCTCTATTTAAACACCACTGTGATAGACGCAGGTATTATCAGAGGCAAGCTCCTCAGTTCTGGTGCGTGGAGGGCAACTGGGGATGGGCAATGAATGACAGGTAACAATGCCCATATTACAATTAAAAATGGTTAAACTGCAGGTATAAAAGTGGTGATGGAGGATCAAAAGGATTAAGAATGAGCAAGGTCTTTTCATATTTTGAAAGTACTTTGAAGAGGTAATTATAACCCTATTCACAAATGGCCACACGGAACACTGGAGATTTTCATTTCACTCACTTTATTTTAAAAGTTAGTTTGAGGAATCAGGACCACCCACACCTTGATGCAGTTAAAAACAGCTGTAGTTGTGGAAGGATCTGCGAGCACCTCAGGGATTATCACTGCTTGCTATACCAGGTCTATTCCCCTGAAGGCTCGCTGAGTCTTACCAGGTTATCGACAGGATACTGGGACATCAGAACCCCTTGTGATTAACCACTTGCAGCCAAGAGACATTGGCAACAGTTCACAAAACCTGGGACAATCTTTCATTAACAGTGCAAAACAGATGGAAAATAACAACAAGGTCATGGACATATGTTCAGAAGACTCTGTACATTCTGGAGGATCAAGGTAAAGTTGTTGAACCATACTGCTCAATCTTACTCAGATTTGGAACATGTTCTATGGATGTGGCTCCAGTCTATAATCCAATATGCCACTTGCTAAGACCAAACTTAAATGTAGAGGGCTTTTCAACTCCACTTGGAACCTAATTTCCACATATTTGAAATTTCAATGAGATGAGCAACCTTCATTTTTCATAATTAAAACGTTTCAGATAATCAAATACAAGGATTTACTGTTCTATCGATTGTGTATGTCCCAATTGAAAACATAATTGGAAGCAGAGGTTTTTTAGCTGAAACAACTTGTCGACTCTCTAATATCATGGCCAGAACAGAATGCTTGCACAGGGTAGCTATAGTTAGATTTAAAAAATACCAGTCAGATGCTTGATTTAGATCTTTGCCTCTTATACAGTTATTACACGCCCCCTCGTATTCTTGTTGAGGCCTTGCCTTTCCAGGTTTTGTAAACTGCTGCTGGGAAGTCCCTGGGGACTGGCAAGTCCATTGTCCACTTTGTGCTTCATCCAGCATTGAACGAGGACCAGCAATCACTCAAACAAACATCTTCCCTCCTGGATTTTCATGCACTATTTGGATGGGCATCTCCCAAAATTATTTAATGGACAATTACGAGAAATTCCTGAAAGTCCCAATGCAAATAAATAATTGTAATCAGCGTGGCAGTTAAAACTACCTTGCACTGTAATGCGAGAACAGAGGTTAAGTGCAAGTGCAAAACTTGGTTTCTTATATTTTAGACACTTTCTTCACTTCACTTATCTCCCCAACAAACAATAAATTGGAATTGTGAAAATGAGTAAGGACTGTAAAGAATACAGCCCGACTGCATATACATGATAGTTTAGAAGTAACCTGGGCAGAAATATTCCTTATATTTCTAGCGGTGGGGGATGAATAATGTTTCGCTTTTTTTGCTTAAGTCTCAGTAAAGAAGTGCCCAACTCAAATTTACAAAACCCTTCACCAGTGGTTCAAAGTGGTGGATCACAAAGGGTTAAATAGATTGAGAAATGGATTTCCCTGGCTGTGATGATCAGAGTCCCAACTTTGAAGTTATAAATTAAACCAGCTGAAGGCCTGCATTCCTTTCAAGAATGCAGTCGACAGCAGCTAAGAACAGATACATCAATGTGGTGTGCTAACACTAAAACAAACCCAAGGGCAAATCTGATGAGGCATTTGAAAAGAAATGTATTTATTGCATCAAAATTTAATGTCCCGTTTACAACAGCACATTTTTTATATATATATATTTTTACAGCAGGCTGCAAAAGTCAGCATGGTAAACCGACCTAATAAATAGGAATGGGAAAATACAAAGGAAAAACGCCTTGAAAAGGAATTGTGCCTTTAATCTTGGATCACTACTGCTCATCTGATTTGTAATGGACATGAAAACAGTAATATACTCCCCTCCTCAAAGATTGGCATCAAATCCTATCAAAGTCTTGCAATCACAAGGCTTACAATCAAAACACAAAGCTGTAGTTGAAGGATTGAATTAAGTCATTCCTTTTTGCATTTGATATGTTTGGTTGGATAATGGTTGGTACTCCAATCATGAAACACATTGGAGCCATCATTGACTTTGAACAGGGCAGCAGTTTGAGAATGCCCGCTATCTACTCCCTTCTCTGATTAGTATCTAAAATCTGAAACAGAAATACAGAAAATTTGCAAACATTTAAAAAATTCTCTCCCACCCCACCCCACCCCCCCAAAGCCATTTCTGTACGTCAAGGTTTTTAAAGAATCTGCAAGGGGGAAAAGATTATGGAATTTAATCAAAGGTTAAGCATTCACAAGTGAATAGATAACTTATTTTCATTCACAAATCTATTCACATTTAAAGACCTAATTAACAGAACCAAGAAAAGAAAGCTGTGTACAACATGAAATGATTACTACTGATGCATATAAAAATAATTTCCAGAAGTCAAACCATGTTAGCAAAGCCACAAACTGAATTTTGTTCAATTTATTGACTTGAAATCTTGTGTATTTGGAGTTTTCCTTCCATACATCCATCCACACGGTGCATTCCTGTCCACACCTCCTCACACACAAGGGACACAGTAATACCAGTGTTGAAAAGATAGCTCTCATAGAAGATTCTAAATCATATACATTATGCTGTACTATTAATTCCTTACATTACATTCAGTATTAACAGGTTAGCCACACACCCATGTTGCTTCCTTGACAGCTGTTGACAGACAAGATCCTTACTGACATCAAGCACTGGGCCTGCTTGGCTACAGCTGGGAAACATTTCCCTCAGAGTATACAGCTCTGTCTAACCCTCTCAATCCCACCCTGCTGCCCCAGATTAGCTGAGCAGTTGTCGTATCTCCTTGTGCATATGGCATAGAAAGTCCACGTAAGAGGCTCCACCGTTTGTACTCTTGTCCTCCATGAGAAAATGCTTGAAGAGCACCTCCATCTTGTCTTCTTGCTTCACTATCAAGAGCTGCAAGCACAAGAGCACAGGTCAACACGTGGAATTATAACAAAAAGGATTAATTTTGAAGGATGCTCACTCTGTTGGAAACCCACCACAAGATTTGCACAAAGCTGCATCCCACAAATAGTGCATGAAATAACTGTTTTCTTTGTGCTGGACAATGAAAGGTTGGTTAGGGCATGGCGAATCCCCTAATCCTCATCAAATAGTTTTACAGGAACCACCAACATCCAGTGGAAAGGTGTCATCACAGGTCAACACCTCACCAGCAATGCAGTTTCCTCCCTAAAACTGCACTCCAGTGCCAGACTTGTTTCTGACAGGCCGAAAGGACCCTGCACAACAAGATTAGGAACTAATCCCTTTCCCTGCATAATGCATAATCTAATCTAAAAGCAAAATGCTGGAGGAGCTCGGTGTGGCTGCATCTGTGGTAGGAAATGGGACAGATGATTATTTAGGTTGGGACCCTTTTCAAAGATTGAAGAGGGGAGATAATTGGTAGAGAGCATTGAGGGGAAGGGGTGGGGCAAGTGATAGGCAGATCCAGGTAAGGAATGTGTAGGAAAGAACTGCAGATGCTGGTTTAAATTGAAGGCAGACACAAAATGCTGGAGTAACTCAGCAGGACAGGCAGCATCTCTGGAGAGAAGGAATGGGCGATGTTTTGGGTCGAGACCCTTCCTCTGAGGAAACTTCACCCATTCCTTCTTTCCAGAGATGCTACCTGACCCGCTGAGTTACTCCAGCATTTTGTGTCTACCTCCAGGTAAGGAATAGTTGACTGGCAGACGAATTAGGCGGGAGAGAAAAGTTGTGACGATAGTCACAAAAGCTGGAGCAGGAGTATTATCCACTCTGTAAGTAGTAGTGGAAGCTTTATCCTCCAACATAAGGCAGATAACTCCATGTCAAAGTTACAAGTGCCTAACCATACAAGAGTTCTGCCAGCTTGAAGATCAGAAGACGATGGGGCAAATGGAGTCTGGTGCTTCAATGTCGGGAGCCACGACCGCCCCGACGTGCAGCGGCAGCGTCTTCGCCCACCCCGGATCGCGGGGCTTGGGTCGGCCCGCTGCGGACCTTTCACCGTCTGGCGCGGCCTGGGACGTGGCAACTTCAACAGCCTGACCGCGGGAGAAGACGGCAGGGGAAGGGAAAAGACATTCTGGCCTTCCATCGCAGTGAGGAGGTGACTGGAGGAGACTCACTGTGATGGATGTTTCTTTTTTTTTGTTTTGTGTTGGTTGTGATTGTGTGTGAAATTGCTTATTTTTATTGCTCTATTGCTGGACTGTGGGTGACCTTTCATTTCACTGCACATCTTGTATGTGTATGTGACAAATAAACTTGACTTGACATTTTCCCAATTGTGACAAACCTTCCCTCCAGATTAATATGCTAGCTATGTATTGCTGAACTTGAGCTTTACCTTCATAAACCTGGGTCTCTGAGCACGAATTACATCAACCATGGAACGCAATTTCTGAGAGTACGGGTTATCCAACTGTGGCAGAGTGGCCTGAAAATGAAATACAAGTCAAACCAGATGGCTAGCATTGCACAAAGGATAGGAAGCAAAGTTATCAAAACTTAGCACTGAATGCACAATTAGGACATTTATGAACTGTAACAATATCAAATGTCACTGTAAAACTGTAATAAGTTTTACTGTTTACTTTACTGGAAGCATTTGTTATTGAGACATTAGTTTCTCATGAACGAAGATCAATAGAACAAGATCCACTGGAATTAAAATTTGCAATTTTGCAATTCTGCTGAGAAATTGGGACAATGTGAAGCAGTTTCAATCACTGTTATATTCAGGGATCAATCCTGATGTAACAGCAACACAATTTATTGGGAGTAGGTGCAAAGTGCAGCTTATTCATGAATAAGCTTGAAAGGTTGATGTGGCTGCACAGTATTCGAAGACAGAATGCATTCTCACAATCCGCAGCAAGTTAAATTAAAGCCTGCTGGTCTGGAAAACTCAGGTACACATTTATAAATTATACACCAGAAGGGCCAATGCTTCAACAGTCAAAAGCACATTTGACTGAAACCCAGAGCAACAGCAAACATATAAGATTTAAGACAATACTTCTAACCTTCAAGAAGCAACTGGTCAGAGTGGTGAATAAATGATTGTTGTTCATTTTCAAGTCACGGTATGCATAGAAGCACACCTGTCGTGTTTGGTTACTTTTGATTTACAGCTGAAATTTTTTAGTGTTAATCAAGGCTCAGAGCTAAATATGACAAAAGGAAGATTCGCGTTCATCTGAAACTCACCATTCCAGAGTCAATCTGGCCAAACGATTGCACATTAAAGATGCTCTGGATGAGGTCATGCTGTGTGCTCATTCCAACCCATATGAAGAGGTTCAAACCATTCTCCAGCAAATAGATGCCACCCTTTGACAGTCGTTCCTCTGAGCAACGAACAGCCACTGGAAAATCATCACTATCAACATCCATTTTGTGCTAATGAGAGAGAAAAGAGCTCAGTCACATTCAAACAATTTTAAGACAAAGCAATGCTACCACATTCTTACGTACTTTTCTCCATTTGAATATATTTTTCAAAAGGAGAAACATACATTCGGAGACCCACAATATAGGTGACATTTCTAAACAGTGTTTCCAAAAGGTACTGCAAAATGCTTTGGAGCTAAGTACTTTTGCTGCACTCACCGTTATGATGCAAGAAACATCACAACCATTTTGCACACAAAGTGTCACATTAGGCAATGCAGCAAACATTGAAATGATATCATTTTTTAAAATGCATCTGTTCAGGAAATATTAGCCAGAGAATTGAAAATAATCCTCTTCAAAAGAGAGTCAAAGAGACCTCTTGCTTCATCCGATATGGTGGACATGGTTTTCTCTCACACTCCAAAGACTACAGGTTAATGGGTTAATTAGTTTTGGTAAAAATTGTAAATTGCACCTCGTGTAGGATAGTGCAAGTGTACAGTAGATGATCGCTGGTCAGCGCGGACTCAGTGGGCCGAAGGACCCATTTCCATACTGTATCGCTAAAGTCTAAAGACTAATATTACATGTATTACTATAAGTATATAGCTTAAAACTGGTTTTGCACTAACTGAATTTTAATTTGTATATTTCGCCCTGAACAAATTTAAATGAAAGGAAATGCAAAACGCTAAATCTAGAGAGGAGGGCAATGTGACAGGGAGAGTTGATAGAGGTGAACATGTGGATATAGTGTATTTAAATTTCCCAATTTCCCAACACTTCATCCATCCAAATTCAATGGAATTATCCTCCTATTTTTAGGATTGGAGCAGCATATAAGATTATTAAGGGATTGGACACGCTAGAGGCAGGAAACATGTTCCCAATGTTGGGGGAGTCCAGAACCAGGGGCCACAGTGGGTAGGCCATTTAGAACGGAGACGAAGAAAAACTTTTTCACTCAGAGAGTTGTAAATCTGTGGAATTCACTGCCTCAGAAAGCAGTGGAGGCCAATTCTCTGGATGCTTTCAAGAGTGAGTTATATAGAGCTCTTAATGATAGTGGAGTCAGGGGGTATGGGGAGAGGGGTGGAACGGGTACTGATTGTAGATGATCGGCCACGATCACATTGAATGGCGTGCTGGCTCGAAGGGCCGAATGGCCTACTCCTCACCTATTGTCTATTGTCTATTCTTCAGTTTTTAAATAATGTCAAAAGAGCACAGCAACGTAACAAAAAATTGAAATAAACCTTTCAGGCAAAGGTATCGGCATTTCACTGCAGCACAAAACCATGGATTGTACATTAACTACATGAATTGTTACTTACCACAGGTAAAACCCTAGGGTAGAAGAACACGTTGGTTTCAGATACATCCATACTTGCAATGAGCTGACGGATGTAGGCCCGATCATCAGTAGAAACGTCAGCCCCAGGCTGCAGAATATCACTCTTCAATACACAGTTCAGGTACACAGGCAGTAGCTTCATGCACTCTGGTAGAATCAGCTAGGATAAAGGTACAGCAAGAAAGATATAGTGAATAGGCCAGGGGTGGACTCATTGATTGTAATTGGGCTAATGAGCAGGTCAAGCAAAGATTCTACCTGGCCTGTCTGTGACTGCAGTTCCATAGCAATGCGGTTGACTGTTAAACGTCCTCTGAAATGGTCTAATGAGCCACTCTATTAAGGGGCAATTTGAGATGGGCAGATCACTTACTAGTAATACTAATTTCCAAAACAAGAATTTTATAGAAAATTACAAACAGTTTGGAGAACTGGCATTTGTTGCTTTACAACTAAAAAAGTAAAGGGAATCTGAATGAGGTTTCATGTTTAGAATGTGGATGCAAAGAAGTGCAAGTGCTGATTTTTTTTTTTTTTTTTAAAGACAAAGTACTGGAGTAACTCAGTGGGTTAGGCAGCATCTCTGTTGAAAATGGATAGGTAACATTCAGGTTGGGACCCTTCTTTAGAAGAATGGTCCTAACCTGAAATGGCACCTAATCCATGTTCTTCTGAGATGCTGCCCGACCCGCTGAGTTACTCCAGTACTCTGTTTTTTCAGGTTTAAAATTACTATTTCTGACTGGGTAAATTGTTAAACATCAGTAAGCTAGTGAGAGGACAAAACAAATCACACCATATGGCTACTTAGATAAAAATGACTCATGGGGGAATCCAGATAGGATCAATGATTATTTGATTGAATACAAAGACCTTCAACTCCGAGGCTCTATATTTTTCAACTATTTTTTTGATGGAATTTCCAACTTTTCCTCACATCAAGATATCCCTCTTTGCGTGGCAGCTAATGCTATATCTGGTGTTGTCCTTTCCTTACAGCGCCGAAATTTGTAGGGGCTGACTAAGGAAGTTCCAGGTAAGGTCCAGAGTACATGCTCCCATCCAATCAAGAATGCAAATTTAGCATGTAATCTGTATTAATATTTAAACAGCTTCAACAAATTATGTTCTTCACAGAGGGAAACTGGAGCAGGGGAATCATCTGGTGCAAATATTGAATAATGTACATTTAGGTTAGTTTAGAGATACAGCATGGAATGATGTCGTTCGGCCCGCTGAGTCCACATTGACCATCAATCTACCGTTCAACTAATTCTCCGTAATGCCACTTTCTCATCCATTCCCTACACATAATGGGCTTCTTTTTTACTGGGGTCAATTGGCCTACAAAGCCACACATCTTTGGAAAGAAACCAGAACATCCAGCAGAAACCCAGAGGAAGAATGGGCAAACTTCATACAGACAGCCCCAGAGGTCAGGATCGAACCCGGGTCTTTGGTGGTGAGAGGCAGCAGCTCTACCAGCTGCACCACCCAAGAATACTCAGTTACTTGTAAAATACAAGGAACAAACGAGATTAAACCAAGTGGCAAATGTGGAGAAAAGCACCAGCGCAACATTGCTAATGATAAATTCAAGATTTCATTAGAAATGCTCCCGAATGCCAGTACAAAGACTTCAACACTCATGCTATGTTCCTCTCTAAGTATAGGGTGTGATCACATAATAGTCTGGTGTGGTAGTCATGTAACAAAACTACTGGATTCCAATGTTTTAATCCCATCATGAGAAAATTAAGTGAGAATAATCAATCTGAAATGAAAGGCGTGCCAATAAGCACAAAAATACTGGATTGTCATAAAAACAATTATGGTTCATTAATACCATTTACAGTTCAATATTTTTTATCTCCCAAAATAGTGCTGACAAGGCATTCAAGGGGACTTGAGGATAGGCAATAAATGATGGTCTTGTCAACAATACTGACCGTTTGTGAATAATAACCAAAGTAATTACAATCTAATTTGCAAAAAAAGACTCTTACCTGTCCAGCCGAAGATGGACTTGCACAATTCTTGCGGTAGCATGCCAAAATCTGAGCAGACTGGTTAATTAAGGACTCCCGTACAGTCTTTGTGGAGTTGTTCAGAACAGCGCGATAAGCTGCAAAGACATTTGAACTGTTAGATAAACTGCATGAACAACATGACAGCACATTTCGAGAATGGAGGGCTTCAAAATAATATATACTGTGCAGATCAATATCTTAACCCAATTACTATTCTGACAGGAACAATTTAGAAAACTTCAAGGTTCCCTCAAGAGAACACGGATGATAAGTATCATAATTCATTGGGGTTCACTAATCCTTCATGCTGTTAATATGTGCGAGTGTTGAGAGGAAAATGGGAGGAAAATTATTTTTATTTTTACATTTTATGAAGATGATGAATAAAAGAACAAAGATTACTGGATCAAGGGAAAATATGTTTTTTTCATGTTGCTAAATATTCTTTCCAATTAGAACTGAAATGTAAGGTTTCAGGGGGATTGTTGAAGAAAAAAACAAATATGATGCCACCCATTTTGGCAGAAAATTAGAAAATTCAGCTCAACATTTGAAGAGTTTAGCTGTTCAGAGATGTACATGAATCAATAGGAAAGCAAAGTATAAGGAAACTACATCATAATTAGAAGAAATTGTAGGTTGGACTTTACAACAATCAGATCTGAACACAGTAAATATGCCATACTGAGAGGGCCAGACAGAGACCAAATATGGAATTGCATGTCTAGTCCAGGTCTTCCGACCCAAAGATGAGGGATTGCAGTAATAGGATTGGTAAAATGGGATTGGTTTCTGCAAAGAGTGATTAAATAGACTTGACCTATAATCTGAGAGTTGAGAAAAGTGGTAGGTAATCATAATGAAGATGCAAGTTCACTTTAGGCCTTAGGGCTTGAAGATCGACACATTTCCCCTGGTTGAGGCATTTAGTACTGGGGGCGTCAGTCACAAAACACGGGGTCAATCAATCAGGACCTAAATGAGAAATGTCCAGTCAGAGTCTGGTGAACAGTGTAAGAGGCTATAGATACATAGGTTAGAATGGAAGTGGGATTGTGAATTAAAGTGGCAGGCAAATGGGTACTTCTACAGACTGAATGCAAGTGGTTTTCAAAACAATTAACCAATCTGCATTTGGCTTCTCCATCATAGTGGAGATCACATTATGGGAAAGAGTCTGAAGAACAGATGTTGCTTTTCCTGTAGTTGTTTCAGTAATGCCATAAGGCAGTAAAAAAATGAGAATTCAGTTCTACTTCTGAAAACTTGCTTTTTTTGCCTATTTCGCACCATTGGTGGAAGATCTCGTATTTGAAACATGTTTTTTTTTTCCCTCTCTCCACAGATGCTACCTGGCCTACTGATTGCTTCCAACATTGTTTTTATTTCTGATTTCCAATATTTTTTTAATCTTCCTTTACTGAAGCCGAATGGTCTACTCTTATTATTATTTATGTTTAGCACTGTTCACATATAGCAAGGGAAGCTTCATCTGTTTCATTTAGCCTCAGTAACTTAGTGTCCGAACACATGCACATTAGTAACCGACCAAAGAAAAGCTGCCTTCGGCAGTATGACAAATTAATTACAAAAACCTTTAAATTTAAAGATGATTTACTGTTACACATACAATGTATTGCATGAATGTACTGTTGGCCTTTGAAAATAATGTTTTCTCAATTCTTCCTGAAGCACTAAGAATCCTGCCTGATAGCACACATAAACATCTTCGCAGAGAATTTATCTGCACTGGCTTTGTTCCAGGAAACATGAGCTGGCAATAAAGGTAGCAAAGCAAAACCAACTTACTAAATAACATGCATCAATTAGCTGGAGAACATGATTTTTTTTATCTAGCCAATAAATTACATGAATCTCAAGGATTTTTCAGGGTTCACTGTATGACTCAATGGACATTTCATTTTAAAACTGCACATGAAATTAAATTTGAGGAATAGATAGTTTTGCATGTAATGAACTTGGGGTAGCTAACAATTATTTGAAACCACAACCCAGCCTTGGATTTTGATGGTTTCTATAGCCAACTGTGGTGTCACTTTTCTCTGCTAGCTTTCACCTCTCATCTTCTGTGGGTGTCAAATGGAGGTCGATTCCATGGCACAGGTGCCTCTTTGGGTAATGCAAAGTGAGCACTACTCAGACATGCAGGTAACCAGTCAGTCTGGACAGAGTTTTAGAAACACACAAACTTATAAAACCCATCTGGAGGAGCCATTTATGCTTAATTCAGTTATTGTCATGGTGTTATGGCTATGTTTTAATATTTCTAGTTTATGTCTTTTTTGCCTGCTTGTGGGTGTGGCTTAATGCGTAATGGGGAGTGTCTAGATGGGAGGAGGCTAGCGTGTCGACAGAGGTTGTGGGTCAGTTTAGACTCGGAGAATGGTGAGCATACAGTTCTTTACCATGCGCTCGCACAGGTTATATTTGTAGGAACCATACGGTAATAACTGCAAGATTTCTAGATATTGTTAGAAGAAGAAACAGTTGATAAAGTACGGAAACTGATGAATTACTGTGATGTGTGCTATTTTAATAAAACAAATTAATGAAGAAAAGTTTGGAAGATTCGTTTTGTCATATCAGGGTGCGACGTGTGCGTAAGCTACAACTACATTTCATCCCCGAGAAGTAATGGCTATCGAAGTGGGATTTCGAGATAGTATAGAAACTGCCATTACACCATCTTCTCCTCATGCATGATGGATGTGCTTTGCTTAGAGAGAATTGAGAACTGACAAGTCACATCATTTTACAAGGCAAGGTGAATAACGTTTGCTGAACACATCTCACTATTCAGCACATAAATACAATTTTGGAATACAGCCAATTTTAGCAGCAGCCATACCCAGTTTTACGAAGAAGTTGATAAGTGTGTCGGTCTCACAGTTTCTGTACAGGTCAGCAAGCTGAGTACAGCAATTAAGGGAAACATTGTGTATGCGTAGCCTCCTCTGTCCACTGCAACTGGTGTAGAGCAAAGCACACTGCAGAGGAGAAAGGCGAGAAAAAAATGTTAATTTAGCAAATGCATGAATATATAAAGCTGAACAGAAACCAAAATTTACTTGAGGAAAAATCAGAGAAATGTGGTCTAAGTGGAGAATACAAAAACAGACCAGCATTTTAAAAGCACTTTTTACGTCCCTTTTCAAACATCCCAAAACACCTCACAGCCAACTCAATACTTATTAAAACCATGGTCACTTTTGTAATAGTCAATTCACGTACAACAGCTTTGCCAAATGGCAACATAATAATCATGAGATCTATTTTGGTGATTGGGAGACGAGGGAAATATTGTGGCTGGG
Organism: Rhinoraja longicauda; assembly: GCF_053455715.1. Classification (NCBI taxonomy): domain Eukaryota; kingdom Metazoa; phylum Chordata; class Chondrichthyes; order Rajiformes; family Arhynchobatidae; genus Rhinoraja; species Rhinoraja longicauda. The sequence continues at coordinate 11,569,445 of NC_135987.1, forward strand.
ACACCAAGACACATTCCTGGTCACCCAAAATAGTGGCAGATCTTTATATATCCACGCGAGAGAGCAGCCAGGAGACCTTAAACAAAAGACACTATTTATCAATTCCTTCGCTACCACACAGTGGTGTCTGATCTGATTCTTTCCTCCGTGTCTGGAGTAACACATGAACTTCCAAACATTGATCGTGCTTTCCATGGAGCTTTAGCTTCCAAAGTAGTTGCAACTTAAATTGAATATGAATACAAATCAGTGCATTGATTGATGTAAAAGGAGGAGCAAACCTAATAGTAACTTTTTTTTTAAAAAAGTCCAAATTAATAGGAGACTAGGAAAATACACAGAGGCATGAAAAGTGCTGTGGAGTGTTACCAAAATTACTTTCTAAAAGGTGGAACATGCACAACAGATTTATAAGCTGACAACGCGCTGAGGTAACTCAGCAGGTCAGGCAGCATATCTCTGGAGAAAATGGTTTTCCAGAGATGCTGCCTGACCGAGTTACACAACCACTTTGTGCCTTTTTTTTTTTGTTGTAAACCAGCAGCTGTTTCCTGCGTTGTAGGATTTCACTACTCATTGAGACGTAGTTTTGACCATGTCCATTAGCCTACCGGATTATTTAAATGGCCCCATGCACTCAAAATGCAAGCGGCAAATTATCCACCGTTATACAATTGCAGGGTATATTTTACAAGTAGAACCCATCTGATTGAGGGTGAAGAATTCACGTTAATACAACTCAGCTTTTGTTTCTGTAAGACTGTCCCGAGCAACAAGTGCCAGGCCAGAGTAGTCTTGAGTACAAAGATCTACACTAACATTCCTGTTAGCTAATGATATCAGATAAAACGTTAAACCAAAGTCCAACTGCTCTCTCTCATGGAAGGATAAGCAGTGCAGAGTTCTTTTAGGGGATCAAAGTGTCTCTGAAATTCCACTCAGCAATTCCTCAAGCAACATGCCCTTCATATTATCTAATCCTCATCAAACTGCTGCGGCGAGGATCTAACTGTTTCTCACATTAGCTATTGCACTTCTTTTAAAGTATATTTAATCAATGATGCAAACAAAATAATAAAACTGGGTTAATAACAAATGAAGTACACCACAGTGCAATGAGCTCAATTTGTAGAGTGCTCTGGTCAGAGTACTTAGTTCATATCTGATTATACAGATGCAGAGCATATATTCATGTTCTAGAGGCAATTCGCTGAGGCCTACAGTAGATATTAGAGAGCAGAGTTATAAGCAAACAATGAAAATTGAATTTTTATCTTGACAATGACTATGATGCATAAACGAGGTAGTTAAATACCAATCAATCGACAATAGACAATAGGTGCTGAAGATGGAATATCAATAGTCGTGGACTCAGAACTAGGTACAGGAAAAGAAAGAGTGGCAAACGCTATCATCACCAAATAAAATCATTCAAAATTCCCCAAATTTTAAAGCATTTATAAATATTCAAAAAAGCTACAAATTTAAAATGAATTAGTCATAGCAATCATACAAAATTCTCACCTGAATTTGAGCTCCACTGTCTTCATTCAATTTATCATCATGTTTGAACTCCACAGTGATGGTTTTATCACAGTCTAATGCCGCCAACTCTACGTCAGTTGTGTTACTCATGTAGAACGAGCCAAAGAAATCAATTGCTCTAATCCCTGGAATCAAAGCAGTATTTTTTTTCTCCAGGTGAAACACATAGAAATCAGCTTCAGTCTCCACTTATCCAACAATTAATCTTAAATGTTATATCTGCAGGTTTTTTTTAATACTAGCACAATACGTAGTGCAGCAGGAGTCAGGCATCAAACATAAATATCTAGTGCCTCAATGGGAATTCTTCACACAGGAGGATTTCATTTGCACCATTACAAGGCCTCCAAGTATGCCAAAAGTCATAACACGAATTTACAAGCAGGAAATAAATATTTAAGATGGTGTACATTCTTCAAATAAAGCTGAATTCATTAAACAGCAAATAGATTATTTTTTGGCTAATAGCTGAATACGATACAAATCAATCTTATTATTTATCTGACACAAATGCTTTCAGATTAAAACACTATAAATAATATAACGTGTTTCCACTATCAGCACTTTGCAGATTTGTCTCTGTTGATCAACATTTAATTCCAGATAATTCAACTTGCATTCAGCAACTTATGTTGCTATTTAATGCAACTATTCATACCTATAAATTGGAAATGCATACTAGGTTCAGCAACATACATGCATGAAAGCAAGTCAGTGGCTGGGAGAGCAGACTCCTTGAGAAACATTTTTAAGTGCAAAGGTTGAAGGTTAATCACACGTAAGGAAGCTGTTGAATTTGTACTCTGGACTATCACCTTCTCACAAGATAATTTCAAAATGTATACCAATTATAGTGAAAGATATCAATTAACAAACCAACATACCTGTACTCGTGCGCACCCTCATCACAGCATCAAACCCAATCACTTTTCTAACATCTCTGTGCAGATCATTTAGGAATCGCTCACCATCTGCTTGTGCCTAGTTGGAGAAAAAATACTTTAAATATCTACACATTAAGAAAATGCTAGTTGGTTTTGCTTTTCAAAGTTTAGTTTAAGTAGTTTACTCGGAAAAAAACTACTTGATAATGACCTTGCAGAAATTCAATTTTAGTCTTCAGAAGGCAAAAGTAACAGAAGAATTAAAATTAAGGGTAGAGATTACATATAGTTGAACAGAACACAAACCGGGAATTAGTCAGCATGCTCAGGGTTAAATAGCCTGAAAAAGTAATGAAGGTACAATTTATTCTAATGTTCAGATACCAATGCATTTATTGAGTCTTTGCTTCATTTATTGCTTTTTTCATGACTACTGACATCATTAGTCCAACTATTTAAAAAAAATCAATATTCAAAACAGATTGTGTGATTAGATTATGGATTTTAAAAACTGGATCGCCAATCCTCCAGCTGTCTCCAAGAACAAATTATTGTTTCTCCAGAAAATTGCTGCAATGAACAAACCAGGAATAATATCAAACTGGATAAAAGTTAATTGATCAAAAAACAATTATCTATTTGGTCAATATGTTAACTGACTTCTGATTTATTTTTTTGGTAGGCACAAGGGCAAAGAGAAAATCATTTGAAGAAAATTAAAATAACAAGAAGTGGCAAAGCCAAATTAAACAATGCAACATCAAACTGACCCTTTCTTTACTTTAGGACAGGTTGTAAACACAAGAATTGTGTCCTTTCTTCCCTTGAAATGGACAAACAGTTCCCAGAAAGGTTTCACCGTGGGAATGTTGATCATCAGTTTAAACCCCAGATTCTCAGCAAGCTCTTGTTGAATATCTCAGGAACAATATCAGCGAGGTCTGTTGAATGGTAAAATGACTATAGAGCGCAAAAAAACCCCATCATGTGGACATTATAAAAAAGTTATTTTAAGGTCAGTCACAACTGATTATAATTTTGAAAAGCAAATGAAATGCTAAGGATAAAGTAAAAATAAATACAAAGTGAGGCAGGGATAAATCACTTGGCTCCCATGTCCGCTTGGCAATAAGATTGGATTTGGTGGTCATTTTTAAAAACTCTTCACTTGTTCTGATGCAAAAAGGCTCAGTGAAGTCAAAGATCATTCAAACTCAGTCTCGGTTGCAGCTCCTAGACTGTGGAACAGCATCCCTCTCCCCATCAGAACTGCCCCCTCCATTGACTTCTTTAAGTCCAGGCTCAAAACCTATTCCTAGTGTTTGAGGCCCTCTGAGGGGGAGCTGTGAATTGTTTATGTATGTGCTGTTCTGTTTGTGTGCCATTGTATGTTCGTTCTTAGTACCAGATGTACAGCACTTTGGTCAACGTGGGTTGTTTTTAAATGTGCTATACAAATAAAATTGACGGCAGTCAAAAATCATCAGTGAAGCAGATGGAATTTTAGTAGTGCCATCAGTTCTGGGTTACATTCCAGAGAATGATTTCTTCGCAAGCCAGAAGTGTTCATTATTTTATTGCTACCCATATCGTATTGCTCTATATGCACTTCATATTATTTCTTCATTCCATTTAATAGTCAACCTCACACTACCTATAATTAAACTAATGGAATATACACTGTATCTCATCATTAATGAATACTATGAAACATTTTATAATTTGTTTAATAAAAGCTCTAAAAATGCACACACTTGTGCAAAGTCAGATTTTGTAAGTCAGCTTATCTTATCCTGGGGAACCCCATGGTTCCACATTACCATTAGCTTTTTAATGCATATTTATTTGAATATTAAAATTTTAATTATCTAGCTGTCAGGCTTTGGATATCAATCCAGTCATTTAATTATTCCACTGCACCAAACGTTAAAAGCTATGTCACTTCAGTGGTCATGGTCTGGAGTAAGATGTAGGTCTGAAAGAAACAATTCTTCCCTTCAGTAAGCTTCCTCCACATTTATGACAATCTGGTAGCAATGTCATATGGCAGATCACAATTATAAATTTCCCAATTGCTGTGGCAGGATTTACACTTGTCCAACACACATCAGATTGTCAACGAGGTAATAATCAAAATGCTATCATTCCACATCAACATGTAGTGTTACTTCACAATTTAAAGTATGCGATAATCTTGTACAATGATGAGCAAGACAGCATATATACTTCACTGACCAAAAGAGGCAACTGGAATTCTAAACTGTCTGTTAACTCTCAAGACCCATAACTCTTCTCAAAAAAACATAAATTTAACTTTTCCTGGCAATCTCTTAATACAAGATGATAGTTGTATCAATGAAAGTTCTTGCTAGTTGGAAGCTGACATGGTGTAGCCTAGAAGGTCTCGGCTGTATTCATTCCATTCCGACATATTGGGTGGCTAAAATGATCCCAATCCCACTGCATGCTTGTGGGTTTGCTCAGAGTTTTCGAAACGCAATCAAGTTCTCTCTCTTTAATAATCAAGCATTGAGTACAGATTCTCACCTACACACAGAGAGAAAGCTAAATGCTTTGGCTGTTTGTGGCATTATTTATGTAAGAGCAATCTCTGGTCAAACAAATAACAGCAGAAAATTCCCCAAGGGAATAAGGGTTTGAATCCTTCAATTATCCTTGGGTGCAACAATTTTGGAAAGAGCAAAGGCTTTGAAATGGAAACCACCCACAGCTGTTTCATCCAATCGACAGCCATCAGCAGTACGACAGGTGTGACCTGCACAAAATACGCCGAAGGAATCTGGATTCCACAGGCACAATAGACCGAGATGTTTCCAGAAAAATGTATATTTTTGCTCTCAAATGCACCATTCATTTTTTTTTTTAAACCAAAAACATTTATGCTGCAGTTTATTCCAAGTATTGCATCTCCAAATTATATCTTCACGCCAGTTATCTTGTGACGTGAAGAGTGCATGTTTCTCAATAAAGTTTGATCATTTTACATTGATGGAGCCAGTTCCATGCCAAGCCTTTGAATGAGAGCTGCAAAATTTCTCTGCAACTACAGTAGTCTGACAAACATTACCTGGAAGTATGTGTACTTGTAAATGGAACCTCCGGTCTGATGCGTAACCAGTCCCAAGGTTGCCACATCAACATATTGATTAGGGAACAGGAAGAGATCTACACAGCAACCTTGTGTCACACACTCCTTGCCCAGGTTATTGTAAAAGCTGGTCTGAGGTTGAAACAGTGTCTGCAATAAAGAAATACATACAAATAATATAAAAATTGTGTTGATGTTGAAAAGTGGAAAAAGTGCTAAAGTGGCATATGTTTGGAGTTAACATTCCAGATCAAACAATTAAAGATAAAACACAAAGAACAGAAGGAGGTGGGGAGAAAACAAAAACATCTGTGACAGAACAAGGGGAAGCAGAGATAATAGGACAAAAGACAGCAAAATAAAATGCAATCTGGGGGCTTTAAAGAGATTAATAATCACCAAGGAATAAGGAGTCAATTAAGACTGCCAGAAATTCTGATTATTCGCAATCATTTTCTCAATGTTATGGCTGTAATATGCCGAGTCAGAAAGTGAGGCACAGTTCATTAAGCTTACATTGATTGCAAGTAGAAAGCAGAGTGGGGCAGAGATTGATCAGTGTCTAACCACTCCTGTAAAAACAGGAAATTCAGTTGAATTGTCTTGAAACCTGCCACATATCATTAAAAACCCGATCCTTCAGAGGCATTTGAATCTGCCTTTCCCCAGCCAAATGCTGATTCAGTGTCCTCACTGAGCCAGATACTCAAAGAACAAATGTTTTAATAAACTGCTCAGAAAACACAGTTCTTCAAATACCACTGCCTCAGAAATAATGAGCTTCAATTAATGTAAACCCATCTTTAAGATTATCCTACCTTTTCTTTGTCTGTGTTGAGTAGCTTCTTGTCATCTCTATTCTTTAGCTTTCCAGGAGCCTCAGCAAGAGGCAGGGTTGAGTGGAATATGAACAGTTTGCCAGCACATTCAGCTGCCTGCAAATACAAAATGTCATCAGCACCTTATTAATCAGTGGAGTAGAGGAATGGCAGAACTCAGGGGAAAATGCTCAAAAGGAAATAAAACTCTACTGAAATTGCATCGATTCATCCCAGTAACAGCAAATTTTCTCCAACGAAACAGTGTTCGGCACCCATATTTTTAGGTGTGAGCCAAGGCCAACTCCAATCTGAGGGCAGCTACAGAGTCATACAGCATGGAAACAGGACCCTTGACCCGATCTGCCCATGCCGACCAAAATGCTCAATCTAGACGATTCCCGCCGACCTGCATATGGCCCATATATGTCCCTCTAAATCTTTCCGTTGTGTACCTGTCCAAATGTCTTTTAAATGTTATAGTACCTGTCTCTTCTGGCAGTTTGTTCCATTTAGCTACCACCCTCTGTTGACCCACAGGTATCTTTTAAACTGTTCCCCTCTCACTTTGAACCTATGTCCTCTGGTTCTTGATTCCCCCAAAGACTCCCCTCATGAACCTAATACACCTCTATAAGATCACCACTCGTCCTCTTGTGCACCAAGGAATATAATCCTAGCCTGCCCAACCTCTTCCCTATAACTAATTAATTATGACCATTTTTGCTATGAGGCATGAGATATTCAGTGTAGGAAGGAAATGCAGATGCTGGTGTAAACTGAAGATAGACACCAAAAGCTGGAGTAACTCAGCGGGACAGGCAGCATCTCTGGAGAGAAGGAATGGGTGACGTTTCTTCAGACTGAAAGGTCTTGACCGAAACGTTACCTATTCCTTCTCTCCAGAGATGCTGCATGTCCTGCTGAGTTATTCCAGCTTTTTGGGTCTATGTGTGATATTCCACCCGATTTGCAACCAAAATGCAGATTCTGATGTGGATATAAAAGGGAGACTTACCTTGAGGGCTTCCAGGCCAGCTTGAATAACAGGTCCAAAAACTGTCTCCGTTTCTCTGGTATCACCAAACATCTCAGGAATCTGTTCTAATAAACTGAAAATAATAAATGGCATTATTAATTTGATTTTACTTTAAGCCGATCAGCAAGGCTGCAATTCAGTTACATGAACTGTATTATGGGAATTCAATTGTCAATAGGAAGAAAGAACCAAACATAACAGCTCAAAATGCAAAAGAGCAGAGAAGTCATTTAATTTTAAAGTACAAGGATCTGGTTTTGGTCACGCAATCCAAAGGTCACGAGTGCAAACTGCACTACGGCAAATGATAAAATCAAACTCCATGACGAAAATCCGAGCATCTGAAAATGAATTCCTATCCATATTGCAGGATTGGAGTAGCCACAGAATGAAGGGGCAACAGCTATATCTCAGCAACTGCAAGCTGTAGCAATGATACTAAAGTATCAAAACTTCAGATCTTTTGACTCATTAAGTGTAAGAAAATAACTGCAGATGTTGGTACAAATCGAAGGTATTTATTCACAAAATGCTGGAGTAACTCAGCAGGTCAGGCAGCATCTCAGGAGAGAAGGAATGGGTGACGTTTCAGGTCGAGACCCGAAACCTCATCCATTCCTTCTCTCCTGAGGTGCTGCCTGACCTGCTGAGTTACTCCAGCATTTTGTGAATAAATACATTTGACTCATTAATGTCAGCTCGCGAATACAATTACCCCAATATCATAGGAACAAGCTTTGTAATTTTGCAGTTCATGGTGCAGTGAAATTATCACTCAAAATCTTACACTGATGTATTTTGCTGTGTAGTGTTCTTGTAAGTAGTTGTTGCAAATAGTTTTCTAATATGAAGGACTACAACATAACATCCTCACTAGATGGGTTTCTTACCTGTTTATCACAGCCCGTGACTCATTCACATTGACCAGGAATCCATCAAGCAAGGGCACAAACATGTCAGCTACATCGGACACCACCATCATTTGTGGCTGAGCCAACGAGCTCTTAACATTGTAAAAATGCAAAACTTTGTTATATGTTACAAAGCCAACCCTTATTGCCGATTCTTCTGCATTGCCCTCCCTAGAAGAGAAACAAGAAATTCAAACACTCATTTTTTAGAAACTACGTTTGAAATTGCAAAGGCCCCTAGTGAAATGCCTTAAATAAGGTACTCTTATGCTTGAATATGGGTAACGCACAAGTTATAACAATGGTCTCAAAGAAATATTAAATACAGACGAGACTTCCAAACAGGCAGAAAAAAGTTCAAAATTATGAATAATTTTAGATTGAAGGGAAATATGATGTGGTGTCTCCAAGGGGGTGCAAGAAACATTTAAGTGAGTAGGAAGGACCAGTTGATGCTGGTTAAAAAACAAAGATAGACATAAAATGCTGGAGTAACTCAGTGGGACAGGCAGCATTTCTGGAGAGAAGGAATGGGTGACATTTCGGGTCGCGAAGTCGGGTGGGGTCTGAAGAAGGGTCTCGACCCGAAACATCACCCATTCCTTCTCTCCAGAGATGTTGCCTGTCCTGCTGAGTTACTCCAGCATTTTGTGTCTATCTTCAAGAAATATTTAATATACATTAAGCAAAACACAAATGGCTAGAGGAACTTAGTCAATCTGACAGCATCTGTGGGGGCAATGGACAGGGCTGGAACCCTTTTGGCCTGGAATCCTTCTTCAGTCTAAAGGAGGATCTCGACCTGAAACATCACCTGTTCATTGCCTCCACAGATGCTGCTCGATCTGCTGACTTCCTCCAGTACTATGTTTTTGCTTAAGATTCCAGCATCTGCGGTTCCTTGTGTCTTCATTTTTATAGATAAGTTGTCTCAGTCTGCACACCACACAAGGAAAAGGGCAGAGATTTATCATCATAGCAGAGAAACTGCAAAAGTGGGGTTGCTCACTTTAAAAGAATAAAATAATTTTCCTTTTAAAAGTGTTTAGTAGAATTTTCAGCTGGTCTTTTAGTTAGACTTTCTTGATAAGAAAATGTTGAGAATCAACAGTGACAGTAATTTCCCTTTATGCAGAAACCTCAAAATGATCTTACCTTGGAAGGAAATCCAACAGAGTTTTAAGCTCCTCACATAATAGGTGAACCAGCCCACTTTTCAGTGCATTGTAGGATACATCGATCATAAAGATGAAAGCAGGAGGATTAGGAAATTTATTGTTCTGGAAAATAAATCATTTAAGTTACAATTGAAGAATTATATGTCCATTTCAGCAAAACCATTTGCATCAACCATCTTGCATCTGTGTAGGCAAACATTGCAGAGACTGAAGCCCTTCGTGTATATTAGAGCTGCACCAATTTATAATTAGTCTTTAACAGAAAGATTAAAAATGGGGACAACCAAACTTCATGACAAGGTTCTGCTGAAGCTATACCCGTATGGATATGCCCCGATTTTTATCTTGACAAAATAGGACACCTGGAACAACGGATACAGTAGATGAAGTTGGAGGAGGTGCACGTGAACCTCTGCTCACCTGAAAAGTCTGTCGAGGTCCTTGGATGGAGTTGAGGGGGAGGTAAAGGGAAAGGTGTTGCATCGCCTGTGGTTGCAGGGGAAAGTACCTGAGGAGGGGATGGTTTGGGTGAGAAGGGACAAGTTGACCAGGGAACGGTCTCTGCGGAAAGCCACTACTGGCCACATCTTCCCATCTCCACTCCTTTCTGCTTTCCGCAGAGACCGTTCCCTCCGCAGCTCCCTGGTCAACTCATCCCTTCCCACCCACACCACCTCCACCCCAGGTACTTTCTTCTGCAGCCTCAGGAGATGCAACACCTGCCCCTTCACCTCCCCCCTCGACTCCATCCAAGGGCTCTGACAGTCTTTTCAGGTGAGGCAGAGGTTCCCCCTCCCATTCCCAATCTGACCTTTCTGTCCTGGGCCTCCTCCATTGTCAGAGTGAGGCCCGGCGCAAATTGGAGGAACAGCCCCATATATTTCGTTTGGGTAGCATTATGAACATTGACTTCTCTAACTTCAATTAGCCCTTGCTTTCCCTCTCTCCATCCCCTCCCCCTTCCCAGTTCTCCCACCAGTCTTACTGTCTCCGACTACATTCTATCTCTGTCCCACCCACTGCCATGACATCAATCTGAAGAAGGGTCTCGACCCGAAACGTCACCCATTCCTTTTCTCCAGAGATGCTGCCTGTCCCGCTGAGTTACTCCAGCATTTTGTGTCTACCTTCGATTTAAACCAGCATCTGCAGTTCTTTCCAAAACATTTAATTATTTCTTGATTGGTCTTGGTTTGTTACCCATCAATATTAAATGGTACATATAGGAGACAAGAATTTACAAGTAGAAATGTAGTTACCCACATCAATTAAATTAACATATTATTTAAAGCCATGGGGTGCAATTTAGAAAGCTTGGACTAGATCTGCCAAATGGGCATTTATGTAAATCAAACCCTTAATTTAAAATCTAACTTCAATGATAGGGGTTTGCAGATTAAGAAATAGGTAACATATAAAGAATACCTTGCAGTAGTCTACAGTGGCTAAAAATTCATAGGAACCAAGTGACAGTTCTGGTCGATCGTAGTAGTCCATTCGCTTGCCGGTGTGATCCAAATGTTGGAAATAGTGAGGCAGTACTGAGGAAGGAGAAACAAGAGTTACAATGTGCTATTGGGTATGCTAGAAAGGTAGGATGGGAATCTGGACAAGTCATTCACAACCTCAAAGTGCGAGTCACTAAAAATGCACAGTTTCAATTTAATCGCAGAATTATCAGTAGCATAGAGATTAATTATTTTTAAGAATGTCAAAAATGATAACAAATCAAATATCTTGCAGGGCAAGTAGTTAGAGATCCTGGAGGCTGAGTAATTTATACACATACCCTCAATAGCTCCTGTATCAATGGGCATGGCAGGCAGGGAGGGCATATAATCTCCGACATATTCAGAAGTTAGTATTAGCATGGTGCTACACTGTGCTCTTTCATTCTATTTTTTTATCATGGGAACATTACATGAGGGAGACGTAATTGAGAAAAAATATATAACTCCCATTCTACTAGTTACCTTCTGTGACACAACTACAGAATGCACATTGGAACCTCCGCCCTCCTTCAATAAACTGCATGTAAGGACACATGTAGGCCTTGCACCTATTGCATCGTATTGGTCCAGTCTCTCCATGATCTACAATGAAAGGATGTGCCTGCAATTAAACAAAAAAAACAAAAAAACTTCAGAACAGTTCCACAACTAAGCGCTTCAGAAAATGACAGACATTGAAATAAAACACTTTTAAAAACTGCATCAACCTGGGAATAATTTGCATTGGACTGCACAAAACCTTTTTATAGTATCATTTAAAGTAAGCCTATTTATGTTGCACCTATTATATTCATTTCTTCCTTTTCTGTGCAATTGCTTCCTTATATGTTTAAACAAGTCAGCCATTTTGTTGGTAACAAGAACATTATTTTGGGTGGCGTGGTTTAAGGGTAATAGGTGGCCAGTATACCTCGAGAATTTCCAATCTCATCAAATTGTACAATCAAGTCATGAACTTGGGAGGAAATGATTGGGAGGAAGTGGAGAGGGTCTCCACCTTCAAGTTCCTGGGGACCACCATCTCCCAGGACCTCTCCTGGACTGCAAATATTACAACGGTAGTTAAAAAGTCACAGCAGAGACTGCACTTTTTAAGACTGCTCCGGAATAACAAACTGAAGGAGAATCTGCTGGTCACCTTCTACCGCTCCACCATTGAGAGCGTACTGGCATACTGCACCATAGTATGGTATGCTGGTTGCTCAAAATTATCGGCTGTCCACTACCTTCTCTGAAGGACATATCCAGCTCGCGTTGTCTAAACAGGGCCAGAAATATAATTAAGGACAGCACACACCCAGGATATGAACTGTTTGCTCTCCTGCCCTCTGGGAGACGCTTCAGGAGCCTAAGGGCCAGAACAAACCGACTTAAAAAGTTTCTTTCCCTGGGCTATAAGAACTGTGAATGGAAATACTTGACTTGATGTGACTCTCACTTTCGTTGCACTTTTTTTTAATATATACAGCATCTTAGGTGCAAAACTCATTTATTATTTATTAGTTTTTATTGTTTTTTATTGATATTGGTACTTGTGTTGGTTCCTATGTTTGTGCGATTGTTTTTGAAAGATTTGCACTGTCGCACTGTTTCAGATGTAGCACTTCTAATTTCATTGTACTGTTCGTACAATGACAATAAAGGCATATTATTATTATTATTATTAACAGCCATACAGGACAGAAGGAACCTCAGTTTAACATCTAAACTGCAAGACCCTACCTCCCCTGTACCAAAGTGATCATTGGACACCACAGGTTCAGTCACGGATACATAATATGGGAATAAGCCAGTAAAGTCCAATCAAAGATAGTCCGAGGGTCCCCGAAGAGGTAGATAGTTCAGGACTGCTCTCTGGTTGCGGTAGGATGGTTCAGTTGCCTGATAACAGCTGGGAAGAAACTGTACTTGAATCTGGAGCTGTGTGTTTTCACACTTCTATATCTTTTGCCCGATGGGGGAGGAATAAATTGAATGGAGGTTGGTTAATGTGATGGTCTCGGCTGCGTCCACAATTTGCTGCAATTTCTTACCGTCTTGGATGGAGCTGTTTCCAAACCAAGCTGTGATGCATCCCAATAAAATGCTTTCCACGGCACATCTGTACAGGTTGGTGACAGTTGTTGGGGACAGGCCGAACTTCCTAATCCTTCTTAGGAAGTAGAGGCATTGGTGTGCTTTCTTGGTCGTTACTTCTATATGGGCAGTCCAGGAGAAATTGTTGGTGATATTGACTCCGAGGAATTTGTTGTTTTTAGCCATCTCTACTTTGGCACCATTAATGCAAACTGGGGCTTCCAGAAGTCAATCACTACCTCCTTTGTCTACTATTATGTACCATTTGATATTGCTCCTCAGATCTCCTAAAAGGAGGCAATGCTAATGGACTTCAAGTACTTAAAAGTAGATAAATCACCAGGGCCTGGCCAGGTGCAACCAAGAGCATTCTGGGAAGCAAAGGAAGAGATTGCTCAAGCCCTGGCAGATATTTTTGGATCTTTCTTAGCCATTGGCAAGGTAACAGCAGACTGGACCACGAATAATGTTGTGCCTTTATTTTAGAAGGGCTAGAGGCCACATAAATACAGACGAGTGAGTTTTACAACACAGGTAGGGAAATCACTGGAAAATGATTTAGTTGCACTTGCAAGGGCAAAGACTAATGAGTAGTCAGCTGGGTTTTGTTTGCAGGAGATCATGGGTCCCGGATTTAATTTGAGTTTTTCTTGAGGAGTTAACCAAGGGAATGAACCATGGCCTAATTCTACTCCTATCACCTTTGATCTTATGATTCACAAGGCAGTGTGGTGGATGCTGTCTTCATGGATATTAACAAGGCCTTGGATAAGGGCATACGGAACGAGTTTTCAAAGGCAGTAGTACAGGCAGGTATAATTACAACATATAAGACATTTGAAAAGGTATACTGACAGTGAAGGTTTGGATAGAAAGAGGCCAAATGGTAATAAACAGATATCTTGGTCATCATGGACAAGTTGAGCTGAATTACCTGTTTCCGTGCTGTGATCTAATGATCGGTGTCCTCATTGTTACTAAATTGCATTTACTAACCTAACTCCAACAGCAGACTTGGAAGTTTTCTGCTGATCTAAGACAAACCATGTGCCTTTGATAAGGTTTATATTTAAAGTACCAAAATGTTGTGGAGAAAGGCAATATTTTCTTGTGCTTATGGACCCTTTTCTCCCACGTAAAGTATAAAGTTCACATCCCATCATTAGGTTCAGCCCAACATTTGGAGGTGAAAAGGCAAAATCAGAATGCAATTTCTTCAAATTTAAGGGATCATGAACTCAATCTCCAAATTTCACTACAGCAGAATAACTGAGATCTCATCAAGAAACTGAACCCTCAGATTTTACAGCTGTGACTACTAACCTTAATGTAAAATTAATTCATGTTTTCAGTCTGAAAATTCTTGATCTACTCCAAATTTAACTTTAATTAAAGAGTAAAATAAGTGTATTAACTGCTTCTCAAAAGTGCATGATATACAAATTTGAAATCTCCAAACCAATGTGCTGATCAAGCCACTCCAGCATGGTGTCACTTACAGCTTTTGGATTCATTTCAACAGCTGCAACAGACAAAATGGAACCATCATCACAAAGAACTTGAACAAAATATGACTTTTCATTACTACGTGCATTAGTAATGCTTCTGAAAGACTGTGCATTACTACCTGTTGCTGGGGTGATATTTCCTGAGAAAATACCCTATCATACCCATTAAATAAGTTGCTACCTGTTCGGTAGCCTACCTTAACAAAACTATTTTCTGTGGGGTGAACATGGACTTAATTTTTTCCTTGCCATTAAAGGTTTTATGGAACCGGATAGCTAAATTTAGAGTATTTCCGTAGACAAAAGGTTTTCCTACCCCATAACTGGGGTTCAATGCTTGCTGTTGGCACGTTTAGCAGCTGCCAGTGCAGACATACTCAAATACAGGGAGATCCAATTTCAAAGGTTGAATGTGGAAAGAGTGACAAGTTCACTACCGCGTTTTGCTTCAACTGACCAAGAGGAGTGCTCACTGCTCAGAAATAGAACTTTGTACAAGGATACATTATTTAAGTTATAAACTCCCAACACTCTAATTGGAAATAGAGAGCAAATGAATTTGCCTGCATTTCTTGTCTCATCAGTCCCAGGACAACCATAGCAACACTGTCATGAAACAAATTAACTCATCAAACCAGTGCAATCACTGACAACATAGAAACATAGAAAATAGGTGCAGGAGGAGGCCATTCTGCCCTTTGAGCCAGCACCCCCATTCATTGTGATCATGGCTGATCATCCACAATCAATAACCCGTGCCTGCTTTCTTCCCATATCCCTTGATTCCACGAGCCCTAGAGCTCTATATAACTCTCTCCTAAATCCATCCAGTGATTTGGCTTCCATTGCCCTCTGTGGCAGAGAATTCCATAAATTCACAACTCTCTGGGTGAAAAGGGTCCTTCTCACCTCAGTTTTAACAACGCGCAAATCAAACTATTTAAATTACGAGACAATGGGCTCCACTTTAAGTTTGGATCCATTTGATTTTCTAGTTTACTTTCTCTTTTACCTTATTCATAGCATCGACTGCAGGGTAATGCCAGTTAGGTACTTCCCAGAAAGTCTGCCATGTAGCCAGTATTCATCTGCATAGCATCACTCAATGGTTGCTCTCCAACCAGAGGCTTGAGCTCACCCAAGCTCAGAGACGCCACGAGAATGTTCAACAGTTGCTTCAATCCCAGAATCTTGCCCAGTCAGAAGTCCATTCCAGGTGGAGCCTCTTCACACATGCACACCTCAAGTTGGGTTATTTGCCGCAACTGATTCTCTCCTCCTTGCTTTTACTTAAAGTAACCACACACATAAAGTGACTCGGCAGCTACTCATAATGGGTCTAATTCATATTTAGAGGGTTCATCCAATCAAGGCTAATGCTAACACATTTGCTTTTTAGTACTTCAGTTACCCCCACCTCAGAGTTAAAGATGCTTTGGTAAAATATACACATGACTGCAAACAGATTAAAAAGCAGTGCCTCTGTTTAAAAGGAATATAGTTTGAACATTCCAAGCATTTGGGAGATTGTAGTGCAAATTACCTCATCAGCCGGCAGCGAGGCAAGTGGTTTTATGACTGTAGTGAGGGGAACCTGACATTGTTTTGCCATGTCTGAAGTGCAAGGTATATTGTACGTTGCACATCGAATAAAACGAGGACTTGCATTCCCTGCAAGACAACAAAATAAGTTTTATGCAACGATGCAATCAAAGTTTAAGGAGCTGTATCATTAGTAAACCTCCATTTGGTGCGCGCTTTTTCATTGATTTAACCAAAAAACAGAACTTAATTTACAGTATTTTTCAGTGCTTCATTTGTATGGAACATACAACATTTTTCTGCAAGGAAAAATCAGTGATCTAAAACATTCATGGGTTTAGTTTGAAAAGAGAAAACGATTGGCAAGAAATCACAACTGTGGACAAAATAACAATGCACACATTTAAATGCAAGTACACACCTCACAAGTATGTTTAATAATAGGTCAAACACCCCTAAAAACACATGTAAATTATGTATAACACTCAGTCAGTCTTTAGCTAGATTAATCAATTTAAATGAAAGAACATTCAGTTAAAAGCATATGTGGACTACAAATAAGAACAATTGTGAAATAAGAGTTTATAATTTACTAAGCATAATAAAATTTGGAGCTATGCAACAGGAAACAAGATGCTGCAATTGATTAAGAGATCGGTACAATCAGCTGCGTATGTTCAATGTGTGCTCTGCCATGCCAACGTAATGGGAAAAAAATTGCTCAGGCCCTGCATGTGGAAAATCCAGGATGCTGGAATTGAGGTGGCAGTTTTCTAGTTACTTTGCTGGCTTTAACCCCTTGAACTGTAAATTGAGATATGCAATTCTTGAATCATTGATCCTATTCATTTTAGTTTTTCAGAAGTCTCTATTACATCAATGTGAAAATCATCCAATACTTTTACAACCGAGATATTGACAGATGTGGGTACATCTTGAGCAGCCATAGAATCAGGTTATAAAGGCCCGCCGGCACAACTCATCTATGCCAACCAAGATGCCCAATCTAAGCTAGTACCATTTACCCAAGCCTGGTCCATATCTATGGCCTTTCCTAGCCTCAACTACTTAATTTGGCAGCTTTTTTCATATATCATGTGTGGAAAAAGTTGCTCCTTAGTTTCCTATTAAATCTTTCCCCTCTTTCGTGAAATAGATCAATATGATTTGCATATAAGCTTTGCTTCAAATCACAAATATGAAGGTGTTTTGCTGAACACATCAAGCTGAGCAAATTAAACCTACCTTGATCTTTTACCACAAAGTCAGTAGTCACGAGTGGTGGAACTTGTCCTCTTACACCAGTCGAAAATGGTTCAGATCCTCGATTCGACTTATCATCCTCAATTACTTGGATCTGTTACAGCACACAATACAATATTTTAGAGTCATTTATTAAAAGTTCAAGCGATCCATTATCGTTTGTACAGATGAATAGATGCACTATAAGCTGGTATAAAAGGATGAGCAGCCAATTCCACTATGTAACATTGACTAACCACCTTTGCTAACAGGCTTGTGAATGCGTGTGCTGCCTGAGCCCATAAATGGCCTGGATGCTGAGATAGCAAATCAACATTGGATCACAATTGCCTTTAGCACTCCTAACATGCCAAGAGTAAAGAAATCAGCCCAAATTCCCAATCCCAATCAATGTTCAGTGATAACTGTTCCAATGCAAAGGTGCACACGACTGAGCGTTCAACTGTGGTAGCCTCTCCACCCTGCTCACAGTGGAACAGTCTATTATCTCAATGAACCATTTGGACAGTGTAGCAAATAGGTTTTTGATGCCTGTGGAACAACACAAAAGCACTAAAGCACTAAAGTGCATATCTAAAGTGTGCAACACAGATGAATTGGAAGAAATTGGCAATGCTTGGAAAGGGCAGGGAAAGTAGAAAATCTTTTGCACATCGAATCTAGACTTGCATTACACCAAACATTTGCCAGTCAAAGATATCTCAGACTGGATTACTGAAGGGCCTCCAATTGGAGAAAAACTCATTCAGCACCTGGTTTTCACTGAAAAATTCCAAATAAGTACATTGATTTAATGCGGCCACTAAAATTAGTTATAAAAAGTCACAAAGGTACCAAAGTACCAATAGCTAAAGTCGCAGCTAGCTTTTTCAGTTAGCTTGATTTTGGAATGACATATAATGCCCATTCTAAAACTTCTCCAAACTTATTGTTACTATTAATTAAACACCAAGGATTCTGCAAAAATATCCCAAAAAAGAGACAAGAGGGTTTCCATCTCTTGCACAGGTTTCATAAAAATAATGAAAAATGTGGAGAAATTATATTGATAAAGTGTAATGGAGGGAAAAATAAAAACAGTATCTAGCTAATAAAGCTAGTTAGCGCTGGAAATTAAAATCCAGACCCAAAATGCTCACCATGTATGCAAGTTTAGATCCTGTTATTAAATATAAATTTGTATCTAATGCTAACCTATTAAAACATGACTGTAAGATCACAACATTAATGTGTTCAAGCACTAAATTCTCCACAAGTCATAAGCTAAAAGTTTTAGTAATCTATTAGAAAGATTTGCAGTATAAATATTTTCTTGGGCATACACTTTAACTGTCATTTACCTTTTAATTAAAATGTGGAATTACAAAATAGCACATATAAAGTGAAGGGGAACAACATTATGACCTTACAGCATGTAGCTCACAATTGCAGATCTATGAGCCTTTTGGAGTTTAAGCAGGGCAGTAATGCAGAAGGTAATAGCACGTACATACAAGCAGACTTACTGGACTAGGAATTGCATCTGGATCTATTCTATGCCTTGTTTTCTTTTGAGTTGGCAGTTCATTAAGTTGCTTAAAAAGGCACAAATGAGCAGCAAAACAGGAGAGAAACAAGAGTAACAATTGTTACTTCTACCTTCCTACACAAATGGTGCCATATCAGCAAGTCCTTTGATATACATCATTGCACATGCAAGTAGTGCTAATCAGTTAGACTAGCTATGTGAATACGTCAATACCAAATGCAAGACCTCTTAACTGCCTTAAAAGAGAATCAACATTTCAAGAAAATATTCTGGGAAAATAATTCCATCTGTAAGCATGTTAGCTCTTCAATTATGTGCTTTTCAATAATAATTCAGAAAATCTGCTAAAATTAAGTGCAATTAAAAAAAAACGATTGAAGCTTATATGGTGCAGTTTTAATGTTTCTTTCATTCATGCCAGTTTCCCAGACACAAAAATGAGGTGAGAAAGCTAAATACATTAGACTGACCGCATATGATTAAATGGTTAGTTATGAAAGGAAGATTGCAACATAGCAACCTCATTCATTTCCTGGGTAGGGAAATTTCGATAATTAAAATATCCTCACCAGAATTAACGCCAAATGGTGCAAAACACTGCAACTGCTTAAAGTAAAATAGTACCTCTTTTCCATCAGATCTATTTTTTCTATGGCAACCTATGCAAAAGTGTTGGGATACTGGCGGAATTCTCTTTTCAACCATTTCCTTTTCAATTATAAAAATTCACCTCTACTCGACTCTTACGCTTTTACTGATCTGAAAATATTTGTTTAAAAGTAGAAAGCTGAGAAAAATATTAAAAGCAGCGTATTACCCTAGAATTTAAACACTCCCTAAGAAAGATTCAAGGTCTTTGAATCATCTGCTTTCATAAATTCTGCAAACCCTCCATCCAAAGTCTTGAGGACAACAGTGCAAACAGATATAACATCATTCAAACTCGCCTATTCACAAAGGACCAATAATCTCCCCATCATTGCATTGGTTTCAAAACTAATTATCAAATTCTCAGTTCTACTACTCTTTCCAACGACTCTTCCAAGCATTATCACCAATTAACTCACATGCTTCATGTCCACTTCGACTACTTAAAAGCTCAGCCTGAAAAGTTAACTTTTGGTCTTCAGGTGCCTTACAGGTACCAAAATATTCAATATTGGCAGAGTATTTCTAGCACTTTTGGAATTAGATTTTTAGCATCTGCAGCGATTTGGAATGCTGCTCTTTTTACCCTGAATATAATTGTGAACAGCTTTATACATCTTGGATTGTTTTCAGACATATTGAGAGCTGACAAAACAGCCTGATTTGGGTATCTAAATTCATGTAGTCAGCAACAGCTCAACTGTTAAAATTCTTTTTGAATACGTTAAAATTAAATGTATAATACCACACCATGGATGCTAGGTATTCAACTAACAGATGTAGTAAAATCTACATTGTTAATTAAACATCACCTGATATATCAGGAATAAATCAGCCCTGTAATGGTGCCACAATGGATTACAAGTTTAAAACACCTTATAGCAAGGTTGTTTATTACTTTGCCTCAATACCTATCTTGGCGTTTCAGGTCCAATCCTGCTGCCTTGCCTAACAGCCTCCATCTACTGCTCACTCTTTCTACATCTCAATCTTTCTACATCTCATGCTCTCTGTAGAAATCAACAGACTGAAATACATGACAAGATGAGGAGTACCAACACCAGGTTCACTAGTTGCAACAGCATACTAAATCTTAACGTCTTGGTGGAAAGCAAACTGGAAGCAAAGATATTGATACCAGATCAGGAATGAACTAGTTTGTCCCACAAGAGTAAGACCACCAGAATTCAAAACTATTCTGAAGAAAATTGGATCCATCAAGTAACACAATTTGCTAGTGCAGGAATTGCTATTACTAGACACAGCTTGTGCTGTGACACAAGCTGGTTACATACATGTGAAATATTGAGACTATTAAAAAAATACCGACTTGTGAACACAGGTTCAAGCACATTGAAAAAATATTAGGAGGGGGGGAGGGGTTTACATTCAAATTTCCAACACACCCATGCAAGTGAATCCTTTTCAACCAATTTAGAGTAGAAAGTGAGAAAATTTACTGAGCAGTTCCACAAACATTAGAACACAACAGGGTGAATAACAAAACAAATCTGTTTGCTTACAGGGCTAGGAATGCTGTCTGGGTCCAATCGTTTCTGAGGTGGAGGTTGACTGCTGTAATTTGGTGCTCCAGTGGAAGGTGCGGCATAATTTGGTTGGGGCGCCCTCATTTGCCCAAAAGAACCTAGAACATCACATCAAGGTAAGTAGCAGACTTGCAAGTCATTACAGAACTCGACTATCCATTCTTGCAGCTACAATTTGCTTTTGCGCAAATTCAAAGACAAATTGGATAGTCACCCTTATAAAATAGGCTAAGCAGAATGCATATCAAATACAAAGTACACAGCAAGGTGGGCATCTGGAACATCTAGACAGCATCAGTTTTTCAACAAAAAAAATCATTCGTGTCCCACTTCAGAGCATCTTCCCCAGAATTGTGAAATGTATCTATCCAATTCCTCGTTATAATGTATGACTGGATTGGTCCCACTACCCTTTTTTGCAGCACGTTCAAAATCTTGTTTGGAAAATAATATTCAATTGCTCAACTTTCCTTTCTGCCTTTACTTAGAACTCATATTTGAAAGTGGGACTCATGTGGGTGGAAACAGAAATATTTTAATTTCTGGGCTGTACAGTTCTGAAAATCATTCTGTTCAACACAATGCTAACAGATATGTAGCAAAGATATCGATCAGAGAAAACTTTGTTCTATGTACTGCATAAAAGCTTACCATTCTGTTGTGGTACAAATCCCTGATTAGGTGCTGGATGCATTTGAAAGCCCTGAGTGGGAGCACCAGGGATTGCCCCTGGCATACCAGGCTGAGGGCCCAAAGATCTGTGATTAGGCTGGGGTGGATAAGGTCCGGGTGGCGGCTGTCCTGGCAGAGGTTGTCCATGCATCGTAGGAGGTCTTTGCATTCCAGCTGAAGGAGGATGATTCACACCCATAAGACCTATAGATGTGGGAGGAGACGAGAAGGTTGACACTGGGGAGGTTTGCCCAGGGAAAGGCTGCTGAGGAAGGCTATTATCTTGCGGTGTGCTTGAGGGAACATTCTGAAGCGGTGCAGAATACGCTGCTGGGCCCACAGGCGGCAAACTAGTTGCAGTAGGTGGACGAGAAGCAGGAGGGCCTGAAAACAGAATATATTTACAGTCGTAAAGATTCTCACAGAAACAAAAATAAAAACAGCCATCAAGTTGATATAGTTTACAAATGAGGCAGAAAGAAAAATAATATAAATTTCATAACCAATTTCAGGCATTTGCACCTTGCCCTCATTATTAACCAGGCACCAAATGCTTGCGATATGAACATTTGTGATTTAAAAGGGGGAAAAGTGCAGCACAAATTGTCTTGTATATTAATTAAGCGGGATTACTTCCTGAAAGTGTATGGACAATTTAGAAATGTAATCAGAATTGTAAGGAACTCCATTAATTGAGAGGGACAAAGCACCCCCCCCCCCCATCAATTCCTAAATTGCCCAGTAAATTCTATGATGTTCTTAAAAATATTAGGAATGCTGTTCTCAGAATGGCAAATGATTGTACTATGATGCACACAACTATTTCACAACTTCAACTGTATAAAATCATTTTAACTTTACCTACCATAACCTTGGCTGACAGGCGATGCACTGTTGCTGGAAACTCCAGTGATCTGCATGTGGGCCATCTGGTTTGGTAACTGTTGAGCATGACTGAGTGGGGGCGCATACTGTTGATATGGCATCGGTTGACCAGCAGAATGAAGTGTATTACCAGGCATGTATTGCTGAGACAGTGGAAGCCTACAAAAAGATTTCAACAGTTAATTTGTATGTTTTTAACTGCAGAGCCAGAGTATGAACTGGGATGAAACACAGTTTGAACTGGTTAAACAGTTACTCTGAAGGCAGGCAAATTTACCTCTTTGTCTGGGTTGAGTGCATAAATGCCAACATTCAGCATTATCACTCGAAGCTTCAAACTTACTGTATGATGTTTGCCAACCATTTCTCAACAGTGTTCCAATGCTGGCCTCCGCAAGGACTTCAGCAGTGCATGAAACAGGTGCAATTACCCAGCAGATTACAACACATAAACTCCCCATTAAAATCATGGCACATTAAGGCTATTGCAGGAACAACCTATTCATTCGAATAGGGCAAAACTGATGGAAAGGGATCTAACAGTTACATCATTTCAAGAACAATAGCCAGGTTCATTTCAAAGTTTTTAATTCAATGTTACTATTCTAAATACTTTAAATGTTTACTGCGAAATTCTAGCAGATACCTTGTCCAAATGGCCTCGTACAACTGTCAGAAAATTTAGGGCTTGAATATAACTCATGGTCAACTAAAGTTCCAAACTTCCTGTCATGTCCACCCTGTTGTCATTCCAACTCATGATACAAACGTGGCGTATCAAGCTGTGTTTTCAAGCTGCACAGCAGAAGATTCTGTCTGGTCAACCTGCATCAGCTTAGATGTGCTGCAGAATAAGAAACTTAATTTATTTCAGCGAGGAACCACTGAGGGAGGCGTGGGTTGGGAGTCAGAACATGAGTTGTAAGTAAATAACATTTATTAAATTAACTGTGTGTATCTCAGTGGTTCTTAGCATTTTCATTTTTAAAAGTTATTAATAGTATAATTTTTCACATTTCAATTTTGAGATCATTTGAATGGCAGAAACATTAGCAAGCATTCAAACTCAGTTTTAACAATCAGTAAACCAGGATACGTGGTTTAACCAAATTCATTTCTATGAACAGGACATGTTATTTATATTTGATGGGAGATGAAGTTGGTAGCTGACCTTGTGACCAAGTTGCTTATAGAAGATACATTTCAAGTGCCGAGTACTCAGAAGCAAACTTCATGACAAATTTGCAAACCTTAAATGAGCTGCTGAATTGTTTCCCACCTCTTTTTTGGCATATCTCTCGACAGTCCTCCAAGGCAGCTAATCTTATCCCATAGTGGTTACATTAAGATTGGCATATTTTTGTCAATTAAAAAAATCACTTTACTGTAAATAGAAGTCATGGCAACTAAAGACCACAGAAGCATCAAGTTCAGATACCCTGCAGCAGCTTGTCATGTGCTGATTTGAGTATCAAAGCATGCAGCATCTAAAGTGCATTCCATTGTTGGCCCAATGTTAAGCCAATTTTATAAATAAAGCATTAAAAACCAGCCATCTGCAGCTGCTTTCATTTGAAATGCTTTAGCAAACATCTGAAGTGGATCTTCATGACAAGAAAGTGACAGCACGGTGGCGCAGCGGCAGAGTTGTTGCCTTACAGCATTTGCAGTGCCATAGAACTGGCTTCGATCCTGACTACGGGAGCTGTCTGTCCAGAATTTGTACATTCTCCCCGTCACCACATGGATTTTCTCCGAGATCTTCGGTTCCCCCCCCCACTCCAAAGACATACAGGTAATTAGGTTAAATTGGCTTGGTGCAAGTGTAAAATTTTCCTTAGCGCGTGTAGGATAGTGTTAATGTGCAGGGATCGCTGGTCGGTGCAGACTTGGTGGGTCGATGGGCCTGTTTCCGTGCTGTATCTAAACCAAACTAAAAGTGTGCTGAATTGTTTGGCATGGGCTGGATGATGAGATGTGTTACACCCAAAAATCTATGCACATTACATGAAGAATGTTGCATCCTTGGTTCAACATAATGCTGCATATTTTTATATAAAGAACATGAGGTTATATTTTTACTCTGTATAATAAAGTTTCTAAAGCACCCATTTGTGTAACAACTTTCAGTGGATCAATTTACATTTAAGGTAGTAGAAGCAGTAGAAAAATGCTTTAAAATGTTTAAACTGAATAAAAACAAACAACTGCCTTTCAAGTGAATACAAGGTTGTTAATTTTTAGAAAAAGCAGGAAGGGTTGGGAACTGTTTGTTTTAACATTTGGCTAATATTGATTGATGTGATATGGATGTACAAATATTGTAGATGTGAATAAGCCAACTTCTAAAAAGCTGCCACCCTTTAAGGTATTTCTCTAGTGAATAACAGCTTCGTACAACTGTACCAATCTAGGCCACAAAAAAACAATGAAGAGTCAGCCACTTCACTGTGGATCTGAAGTTACATTAACAAAAATGGTAAGAAATATAATTCTTCATTCTTAAAGGGTCTTTGAGACCTTTTATTTGAGAATCCAGGAACATTACAATCACCATTGTTGAATTAGGCTTTTTATTCCAGATTTATTTTCCACTGTGATGTAACATCCTAATGAGGTCGCAGAATGCACAGCAAATGTTAATAATGAAAGCAACAATCTTATCAATATTTAATAATAGTTTCAGTGAGTAGAAGGAGGAAGTTACTGAAGGAACTGAGCATGTGGGATTAAACATACTACTTGTGCAGAAGAAGCACCAGCATGGACTGAAGGAATCAAATATCTAGCATTGTGCTGGCATTCATACATTTCATATTTTCCAATAAATTCTTCATTTAAATACTCTTTGCCAATAAGCAATAGGCATAATGCTCTCAATCCTAGTTATCCTACTGCTACCTACAGTTCTGTGTACTTAAGGTTGGTTCTTGGCCTTAAATACATGTATAAATTAATTTACTGATATCATTGAATAAATCCACTGGGCCGATTTGACACTATTTGCTGATCTATTGAGTCTTTGATTAGACAGCAGAACCTTGCGATTTCATAACCATCTCTGCTTGTAACTTAATGAAAGTTGTTTGTAAACTAATACCATGTCCTTTTAGGAATTTTAATATTTTAATGTGTTTATTAATGAATGTTAATGCTATTGGAATATTAGAGAGCATATTTTTCCTAATTTGATTAGTGCATTGGGTTTAAAGGAGAGGCCCTTAAGGGTTTAGCATATTTTGTATTTGCATAAAATCCATGGCTCTATCCTTCAAGGATTAAGAGGACCAGATGTACATAAATTTCTTCGACTCAAAATTCTGCTTAGAAATTAAAAGCAACATTTTTCAACAGACTTAAGATTTGCAGCAGGTTACATTTGTAATGGTCTCACCTTATACAGAATTTTTAAACCTATTATGTGCAATCAAACAGGGATCAGGAATGCATTTAACTAAAAATAAATCAACACTCAAGGTGCCTGCACTGTAAAAGCAGTTGAATGGCCTTCACGTGAAAATTGTCATGAGAAACCAAGAACCTTTCAAAATGAATGAGTTCACTGAAACTGACCAGTTCACAAACTATGGGGAAGAGGAGGGAGATGGGGCACTTACCAAGTGTTTTGCATTTCATAAAATCATGTTACGGGTCTGTTCACATTTTGTAAATTGATGTTTGGCAAAGCTGAAGAAAGATCCTCCTAACTCTTGTCTCAATGTATTTCAGTCTATCCACTAATCTATCGGCCTACGAGTTATAAACTTCAACAAACCTTTGCATCTGCTCGGGTGCTGCAGGACCGTTGTGTACATCTCCCTGCCCATACTGATTATATATTGGCTGCTGTGCAGTTGTTGAGGGAGGAATGGAGGTTGGGTGTGGAGCTGATCCTGGTACTGGCCTCAAAGGTCCTATAAGAAACAATGACAGAATTTTAATTAATACAAAGAACCATAAATGCATCTATTTAATTCTGAGATGACATTATTTAAAAAATCAAGAGGTTTAACATTCCTTTCAAAGTAGAACAAAAATTAGAAATTAGTAAACTGATGAACACTGGAAACTCTAGAATTTATTTTTTGAACAAGTATGGCATGGTTCCAAATTCAAATAAACCAGGTATTTGTAAAGAATTGACAATTATGGTATAGCTATCATTTAAAACAAAAAAGCTTAAAATTAGTTACAATTTGGGTCAATTTATCCAGAGCTGTTTGCTTTTGCTAGAAAAATATAACTGAATTTCTTGACAGAAAACGGGACATGAAGGTGGACTGAATCATTGCTGAAATTGTCTTTCCCCAGCAGGGATTTTGTATTCATTGGTCACGTGAAATACCACCACGAGATACTGGTGTATCCCCGAGGGTGCTTGTGGCAATAAAAACAGTTGTCGGGAGAACTACATACAACAAAAGCACTTTGAAAAAGGCTTCACGTCCCAAATTGTGCCAACTTATTAAAAACGAAAGATGAACATTATGTGAAAATTCTAACTTGAACATAATTAAAAATTCTAACCCACCAGACTTAAAATAGAAAATGGTCACATCCAATTCACCTTTTGCACCTTAAAACATCCTTTCTGTCAGCATTGCAGCTGGGTATGGCAACTGGTCTACCCAAAGCTACAAGAAATTGCAGAGTTGTGGATGCCGCCCAGTCCACAATGCAAAACTAGTTTATTCTCCCAATCTGCATCATTACAACCCTTGCACTTTTATTTAATCTACATTTTTCAGTTGCTGCCACCCTATATTCTTCACTGTTTCATTTCTCTTTTGCACCAGAGATCACAAGACTTATGGAATGATTAGCCTGGACAACATACAAATCAAATACTATATCTCAATACACGCTAAAATAACAGCTGTTTTAAACTTTCGAATAAGGTCTTGCAGCCAATTCATTTTAATGGGAACTCTAAACCCAAGGGTAAGAAAAGGAAAATTACATATTTTTAAACTTGCTTGCACAAGGGCATAATTGCTAAAGTGCATTTGCCAAATGATCTTTTCATTCTTCAAAATATAATCATTTATTTTGTTCATTATAGGAAATGCAAAATCACGACTGCTGCAACACGTATCAAAGCTGAAGCTGTGACCGTCATCAGTTAATGTTTCCCTTGGAGAGTTGCGAGTAAACGTGTTCTTATCAGCAAGATTCCTTTTCTGGCTAGAACACAGCAAAAATCACTGTGTAGTGGAGAGAATCTGACATTGCAAGACCAGCCCAGAAGGCAAATGCAAATGCTGACTTATGGGCAACATACAATAGATGCCTTGTGTTGTCACAAGTATGGAAAATTAAATTCAGTTAAAAATTCCACAACTGTAGCCCATTGAAACGCTCTAAACAAAGGGTTGATGGAAAGTTGCTTAATGTGAGATAGCAGGATGAAAATTTAATGGCATTACAGAAATAAAAAAACTCTTGCATTAGAAGGCAAAACATCAAATCTTCATTTAACTTAATTAAAAATTTAGCAATTAATAAAATGACAAATTAAAAATTATCAGGGCTCAATTTTAAGTCATAGATTTCTACAAAATGAAATTTTGCAACCAATACAAAGATTTATGAAGAGCGAATTTAAGATGCAAAATAATTTCAAACACAATCATGCTCTGTAGGGTAGTAATTGGTTATGGGATTGGGAAAAACGAGAAATTACTGCTCATCTTCAATTCTTCCTAAATCAAGTAGTTTTCAGAGGGATTTGTTAAGTGAGATTCTGGAATGACCTGCAGACTAAAGGGAAGATTAATGATAAGCAGACTAAAAGGCGGCAGGGTGGCACAGTGGTAGAGTTGCTGCCTTATAACACTTGCAGCGCCAGAGACACTAGTTCGATCCCGACTACAGGTGCTGTCTGTACGGAGTTTGTACGTTCTCCCCGTGACCACGCGTGTTTTCTCCGAGATCTTCGGTTTCTTCCCACACTCCAAAGACGTACAGGTTTGTAGGTTAATTGGCTTGGTGTAAGTGTAAATTGTCTCTAGTGTGTGCAGGATAGTGTTAATTTGCAGGGATCGCTGGTCGGTGCGGACTCGGTGGGCCGAAGGTCCTGTTTCCAGGCTGTATCTCTAAACTAAACAATGAAGATGACATTTCCAAGTTGAAGGACATTAGAAGGATTTTTAAGCAACATTCTGTAAATTTATGACAACTATTACTGACAACAGGTCTTCTTTAATTGCAGATTTATACAATTACCCAAATTTAATTAATTGAAGGTTCCCGACCCAAAATATCACTTGTCCATTCCCCCCCGCAGGTGCTCCTGATCAGCTGAGTTCCTCCAGCACATTGGGTTTTGATCAAGATTCCAGCATCTGCGGTTCCGTGTCAACATGGTCCGGGACTCTGGATTCTAGCCTAGTGACCTAACTTACTATCCTACCAAACCAATGTGGAGGAAAGTACAACCACAAGATTTAACCACATGCCAAAAGCTAATAAACAAACATGAATTTAATGGCCTCAGATTCTCACAATTCCTCCTCAAGAAGGGAAGTGTCAAAGCAACAGAATAATAAAATGCTCTGCATGCACAGTTGTGGTATTAACAGTGCCTACAAAGTAAATAGTGTTGGCAAGTTGAGGTAGAGAAGTGCACCACAGCAATCTTAACATAATTACGGATGTTATTTCATTTTTAGACTGTCCACTGCTTAAAAATGGCATCATTTCTTTAGAGACAATCCTTTCAAAATCTACCTTAATGCATCATTAACAAACGGATTGCTTTCTGCCAGACTACAGATAATAAAATAATATAAAGCACCATTAAGAGACCTCCCCTCTTCGTCTTCTATTCAATTTTAAAGTAAACTAATTTTTACTTGTACATGAAACTACACTAGCATAAACCATGGGATTAGATAGAGATTACACTTTGGCTAAAAAAGAATCTACATAGCAGAACCCATTTTATTTCCGATATTAAAGATACAAAGAACAGCAGCTGGAGATATTTAGGTATAATTTAAAGCAATCCCAAAGAAATTAAGTGAGAACATTTGACAACCGAGGAATGGTGGATAAACGTAGAACAAGGAAAACCAGAAACAATTTTTTTTTCAATAAGCATAAACTAACAGATAAAAATCATCCTGTGCTAATTTTCCCCCATCACTCTTGAACGTGGGTATATTTTACATCAATTTGCCAAACCCAAGTGGTGAGGAGTGTAGAATGCCTGCCAGAAAGGACCATTTTAGAGATGCATTTTAAATAGTAAAAATGCATTTGTCTGCAGTTTAATATGGTTTCTGCAAATAGCACCCGACTCCTTTCCAAGTCAGTTTATCTTTTTGTCAGTTTGGCACATTATCTTTAAGTTGAATCTCAAAAAACAGTATTTCATACTCAGTTTGCATCTTATCTTGATGGCAGTAGGTTAAAACCAAATTTCAAATGAATTATTTCAACAACCTGAAACGTGGCCCACATAGATTCTTTAAACAAATTTAAGTAAAATGCTGGTTTAAGCCTGCAAAAACTGAAACATATTTCTGCAAAGTTGCACAACTTGATAAAATATGTTTTTCCATAGTGTCTTCAATTTGCCTGATACTCAAATACTCACTGTGGATCAAGAAAGCAGATGAAACAAATACATCTTCAAAAGAATGTATTCATATTTGAAAGCAGTGAATATCAACATCTTAGAAATCCAAGGAAATTGTTCAATATACAATTACATAAAGAAAGGTTTTGCATCTGCTCAACATTGCATCAATTACATTTTGTGTTATTTGATGACATACCTTGCGGCACAGCAGTTTGTTGGTAGCCTTGGACGGGTCCATTGTATGGTCCATATTGAGGGGGCGGGACACCGGTCATGTGCTGGTTGTCATAAGCCAACTGCTGCTGGTACCCTTGGTAGCCAGGCTGGGGCACTCCATAAGATGCCATGTGACCCTGCTGATTCATCTTTATTTGACAAAGTTCATCCCCAAACTGATGTTACCTGAAATTAGTATAGAAAGAAGATTTATTCAGTCATAAAATTTCTCTTTCCATTCTACTGACTACTTTTCTTTAAAGGAAATGTGCAAGTTCACCTTGCAAGGTTCCCAATTTTTGCATGGACAAATTAGTGAACCGTTCTGATTGCACACAGGCTTTGGCAATGACTGTCAATGCAGTTATCACCAGCAGCTTTACACCAATTCAAAACCGTGTACCACAATGGCATTACCAGTTCCCCAGTCAGACAATCTGAAAAAGGGTCTCGAACCGAAACATCACCCATTCCTTCTCTCCAGAGATGCTGCCTGTCCCACTGAGTTACCCCAGCTTTTTGTGTCTATCTTCGGTTTAAACCAGCATATGCAGTTCCTTCCGACACAGACTCTACGCAAGTTAGATAATGAGGCGTCAAGTAGCAGCTTGGTATTTAAAATGACAGGGCCCTTCTGGAAATGGCTGTATTGCTGTATTGTATTATCTTTGTCAGTGAAATCACACTACAAAAGCAATCTCTGGAACAGCATTAAACAGCTTAAATGAACATTAGAGTATAAGATAAACTTTCAATCAGCTTGAATGTATTTGAAAATCAAAACTTCAGGCATTGAAATTTAAAACAAAAACACAAAATTCTAGAAGTGCTCAGCAAGTGGGGAAGAAAATCAATGCTTCAGATTGAAATAGCTTCATCAGAGTTGAAAATGAGACAAAGGAATATATATCACGTATTTGTCAGTTCTAAATCCATCTGGATTTCTTTCTTGATCCCCTTTCAAGAGCACTTCCTTTGCCATCAGCCTATGGACTGCCCTACCATTTTGTACGATGTGGACTTGCAACAGCTATCCAACAAGGAAGTAGAGAAAGCATTCAACTATGAACACAATGGTAACTTTTCATATTCTAATGGTATTGAAGAATCATTATGGCAATATTATTGCTGTTAAAAGACAAAGCAATATATTTTGCATGATTATTACTCGTATTTGATACCAATCAGATGTGGACTTTGGTAATTGTCTGCAATCCTAGCATGTGTCAGTGGAAATGAGTAATTTGTCAACAGGCTGCAGAGGGCACAAGCATATAAACCTGTGGCTGGCATTACATCACATCCTGAGGTATTTAATACACTGAAACATGCTGCACAACAGAACCAAAACTGAGTGGTAGTGAAATGTTAGTGACTAGCTGATTCAACTTTTATTGCTCGACTGCTGCTTCAACATTATTCTCATACAATAGTACCAAAATGTAAGAAAACCCCAGATTATATTTTGCAGAATATTCAGTAATCAGCCTTGAGACGCTGAAAATAATTTGGTCGTATTTCCAAAATTAGGTTGCTTTCCGTATAAACCTGCTCACGAAGTATCAAAACTCAGTAGTAGTCTTTTAGTTCAGCCGTTAAGGCTCTGGTAGGGTGTTATCCAGATAATTCAATCCCCATGAGTTCAACCATCTTTCATAAACCACATTTAAACATTTCTGAATTCTCGAACAGCATATGATGTCCAAGTTTGAACTTGTAGCTCATCAAATGTCACAAAATAAAGAAAGAACACACATTAGGAACTCATCACATCTCGGACATAAAAGCTCAATTAACGAAGGATAATCAGACAGAACAGAGATTTAGCTGATTCTCCACAGATTTGGAATAATACTGGTAAAGTGACATAACAACAGATGATCAATGGTTTGGTCAGGGACAGATTTTCTTAGACATGAAAAGACTGACAATTCCAGGCCTTACAGCCTTTGATGCATACAGCCCATGTTGGCACTTGTAAAGAAATGTGGATAATGAATGTACTAGATGCCTGCACCAAACAAATGGAGATGTCAGAGTCTGCAAGACGAGGAGTGATAAGTAGAACAAGCCCACAACGATTTGAAAGCAAACACAAAATTTAAAATCAAGGCACTTTTTAAACTAAAGCTATTGTAGGTTATTGTACACAGAGGTAATAGATGAGCCTAAATATATGGAGACCACTTGGCACCTGGATTTATTGGAAGCTATCCAAAGCTCAATCTTACACATGCTCAATATCTGCACATTCGTACCTTAAAATGTAAGCTTACAGGCAATAACACAAGATAACCAACTGGTTCAAAGTACTTCAGATTTATGCAATCCCCATTAAAATTCTGTCAGAATTCTATCTTTCTCAAGTATTTCAACTTATCAGTGAACCACAGGAGACTGTGTCAAGTATCCAGCAACTCAAGGTTCACCCTGGCAACATTCTGTGCCACACGTTATAAATGTGATTAGTGTACTGTTCTTTTACAGGGTACAGCATATTTACATATGTAGGTGAGCTGGGTTCTGTGCCCCAACAATTTAAACATAAATGTTCTTGCAGAAGCAACTAGCCACTGATCTTAGAAATACAAAACAAAACTAGGCCATTGAGGGCAATTCTGCCATTCAAAATCACTTTCTCAATACAATATTCCCACGCTGCCCATATATCACATTTCCATTCCTGCATAGAAATCTGATTGCTTCTTTAATATATTCTGCAATTCAAAGGTTTGTGGTAAAGTCTAACATTTTATCTTCCACGTACACTTCCTGCCAAACCATGTCAGTTTAAAAAAAAAAAATCCTTATTCTTCTAAAACTCTCATGAGTAAGGCCTAAGTCGATCTGACTTTATGCAATAATTCCACCATTCCGGGAATCTGCCTAGAACATTTTCTCTGCACTCTATCTCCTCAAAAGACAGTGATCAAATTGCAGAAATACTCCAATCCCGTAAAATACATTGAGCTCTAGTGAAGTCCAACATATCGTTTGCCTTAACAGCTTTATTCACCTGCATGTTTAGGTGTAAACTAAATGTAGTAGGACATCCAGCTGTGTAACAATCACTATTTAAGTGATACTCTTTCCTTCTGGTTTCCCCATTAAGGTAAATAACTTCACGTATATTAATGTTGTGAAGCGCCTGTCATAGTTTTGTCTAATCAGCACATCTAGGAATTTGGGACCCGAAATAGCCCATTATTTTAAGCAAGCAGGACCTAACAATGTCTCGTATTTGTCCCATAGATATTAGTAAAGTGCACAATTCCTCTTCTGTCAGCACAATAAAGGAAGAACATAACCTCTAATCTGCATTTCTGCCCTCCCCGCTAACCCCCCCCCCCGATAATCTTTTACCCCCTTGTTTATGAATAATCTATTTCTAAATTTTAAATTTTCAACGGATCTCCTTTGGCTTCCGTTTGAGGGAAAAGGCTCCACGGATTCAGCGCTTGGAGAAAAATGTCAACTCTGACTAAAATGGGCAACCTCTTACTTTCAAACAGTGCAATGAGGGATAATTGTTTACAGGGAAGGTTGTACTTAAAGTAATAGTTTAAACACATTACTTTTGTTGATTGTGAACAGACTGGAATGATCCTAAAGCCAAATACTCAGTTCAGCAAAATGAGGGATTATTTGAATGTGTATGGGTTTCTTCAGTCTCAGTTAACAACGCGTCACAAAGTGCTGCAGTAACTCAGAAGGCAACATCTCTGGAGAACATGGATAGGTGTCAATGTATTTGGATAAACCTCAAGTTGCTGATGCACAGGAGCAACTTTATTAAGATTGAACTGCATGAGATTTATCATTATTTCATCAGTGTTCACTGATACACTGTGAAGACCTTTGAAAGGCTTGTGCTGGCCCAGCTGCAAAAACATCACAAACCCCCTGCTGGGCCCCCTGCAGTTTGCATACAGGGCCAATAGATCGGTCAATAGATCGGCCAATAGATAGTCAATCTAGGCCTGCACTTCATCCTCCAGCACCTAGACCGCAAGGGGACCTATGCCAGGATTCTGTTTGTGGACTTTAGCTCTGTTTTTAACACCATTGTGCCAGAGCTACTACACTACAACTCTCCCAGCTGACTGTGCCTGAACCCCACTGTCAGTGGATCATCAACTTCCTGACGGACAGGAAGCAGCATGTGAGGCTGGGAAAGCACATCTCGGACCCGCAGACCCTCAGCATAGGAGCTCCGCAAGGCTGCGTACTCTCCCCTCTCCTTTACTCTCTCTACACCAACAACTGCACCTCCACAGACTCCTATGTCAAGGTCCTCAAGTTTGCAGATGTCACTACCCTGTTTGGACTGATCCAGGATGTGGAGGAATCTGCTTACAGAGGGGAAGTGACACAGCTGGCGTACTGGTGCCATTGCAACAACCTGGAGCTCAATGCTCTCAAGACAGTGGAACTAATTGTAGACTTTCAAAGAGATCCCCCTCCCCTCCCCCCACTCACCATCAACAACACCATAGTCACATCTGTGGAGTCATTTAAGTTCCTTGAAACCATCATCTCCCGGGACCTTAAATGGGGGGGGCCATCATCGACTCCACAGTCAAACAGGCCCAACAGAGTATGTACTTCCTGCGGCAACTGAAGAAACACAATCTGCCGCAGGCAGTGATGGTCCAATTCTAAACTGCTATCATTGAGTCCGTCTTCACCGTCTCCATCATGGTCTGGTTTGGCTCAGCCACCAAACACGACATCCAAAGGCTGCAACGGATCGTTCGCACAGCTGAGAAGGTTGTTGGCTGCAACCTTCCCCCCATTGACGAACTGTACACTGCAAGGGCTGGGAAGCGAGCAGGCACGATCATCTCTGACCCCTCTCACCCTGGCCACAAACTCTTCAAAGCACTTCCCTCTGGAAGGCGACTCCGGACTGTCAAGGCAGCCACAGCCAGACATAAAAACAGTTTTTTTCCACGAGTGATAGTTCTACTCAATAACCAAAGTCTGTAGTCGCTTTTTTGCTCTGGTTTATTTTCACCCACATGTTTAGACCGTAATGTTGTATCCTTATTGTTTTGATGTGGTTATGCTTTATTCTTAATTGTTAACTGTATGTTTGTGTTGTCATTTGTGAGCGGAGCACCAAGGCACATTCCTTGTATATGCATACTTGGCCAATAAACTTATTCATTCATTCATTTATTCATATCATCTTTCCCCCATTATTCTGTTCAATTCTGATCTTGACATGTTTTCTAATCTCTAAGACTCCATAATGTTGAATATACTGGTAGGCAGGATGACCTGAACAGGAACCTAGAACAGCATATCAAACTGGAGTGTTTATTCATGTGCATATGCTTCTTCAATTAAAAAAAATTAAAGCCATGGTTCACAAGTTCTTGCAGTCTGCTTTATTTTTAACCACTACAACACTAATTGGACAATTACTGTCAATGTCAGGGGCAGAGACAAAAATAACTCTGGATCTCACAGTTTCAAAAATGTAGTGCAAATACAATACCAGGGAGCTTGACAATAAAGAATTCCCTTTGGTAGTTACAAGTATGTATGTTAATCACTAAAATAAATTCTTGCCCAACAAGACTATATCAAAACTTAGAAACAAGGAACTGCAGATGCTGGTTAATACACAAAAGGACACAAAGTGCTGGAGTAACTCAGCCGGTCAGGAACACGGATAGGCGATGTTCCGGGTCAAGTCTAAAGATGGGTCTTGAAACATCACTTATTCATGTTCTCCAGAGCTACTGCCTGACCTGTTGAGTATCTCCAGCACTGCATGTCTTCTTACTTCTTCTTAAGCCCTTTTCTCCTCTAGGGAGCATAGGCCATTGACAAATGTCCTCCACCTCACTCGGTTGTTGGCGGTTCTTTCGAGATTTCCCAAGTTGAGCCCACTCACTGACATTTCTGCCTGGACACCTCTTCTCCAGCTGTTCCTGGGGCGACCTCTTTTCCTTTTTCATTGGGGGTTCCATTTCAGGGCTTGCTAGGTGATGTTTGTGGCAGGTTTTCTGAGGGTGTGTCCAATCCATTTTCTCCTTTGAATTTATCGCTCCCTCATCTTCCTTTCCGGAGTAGATAATGGACTGCCCACTGGCCAATTTGATCTCCCCTGACTGTGTCCATCTTGTTTCTACCAAGCCCAGGACTGAGAGATTGTATCGCACCATTTCGTTGGCAACAGCGTCAGCTTTGCCAGCCTGGAGCATGGTTAGGACGTTCCATGTCCCCACAAGGATGGATTTCTTTGGCGTCAGAAGGTGTCTCAGCTTCCCAGTGCCCTTGCAGGTTTGGCTGGAAAGTGTCATGTTCTCCGTCGCTGGGGCACCTTCTTCAACCAAGTGTGTCAATTGGTTTTCATTCGTCAAAGTTTCTGTAACTCACACTTTTTTCCAGGGTGGGGTAGCCCAACCCCCAACTTGGAGGACCAGGGACTGCTTCATCTGCCTCCTGACCCATGACCTATCCGGTTTGGTTGAACCTGCCAGGGATATAAAACCCCATCCGACATAGCTCACAGGATCACTGGAGTATGCAAGCCTCTCCACCACGTCAAGGTTGCAGTCCAGGGGAAGAGGACTGCATGGCCTTTGCATCAAAACTTCCTAGTTCTATACCATGCCTTTTGCACTGATATTTCAGATTAGCAGTACGAATGCTAATTAACAGCCTGCTGAAAATCAAGTCAAGGTGATTCTATGCGTCCTGCCACATTCCTGCCCAAATCCTCATCTGCTCAATATTGGAAAATGGTTTAATTTCAAGAATGAAAAAAACAAGATTAAGCAACCACTGTCTTCAGAGATAGAGAATATCGGAGATTTACTTTCCCATGAAAGTTCAACCTTTGTCTTACATGTCCAACTTGAGACTACCCTAAGTTGAAAATTCTGTAAATGTAGCACAAAGTCCCTTGAAGAAACAGTATCACAACATCTATTCTGCCATTTCCTTTCAGGATCTTGCATGTTAATAAAATCTTGTATTGTTATAAGCTTCATCATGTGTTGGCCAATCTTCCTGGATTTAGTGTTGTGTAATGATCCTGATCTGATAAGGGGACTAGAGGTAAAAGAGCCATTAGGAGGCAGTGATCACAACATGATAAGTTTTACTCTGCAAATGGAAAGGTAGAAGGGAAAATCGGAAGTGTCAGTATTACAGCATAGCAAAGGGGATTACAGAGGCATGAGGCTGGAGCTGGCCAAAATTGACTGGAAGGAGGCCCTACCAGGGAAGACGGTAGAACAGCAATGGCAGGTATTCCTGGGAATAATGCAGAGGTTGCAGGATCAATTTATCCCAAAGAGGCGGAAAGACTCTAAGGGGAGTAAGAGACACCTGTGGCTGACAAGGGAAGTCAAGGACAGCATAAAAATTAAGGAGAGGAAGTATAACATAGCAAAGAAGAGTGGGAAGACAGAGGATTGGGACTCTTTTAAAGAGCAACAAAAGTTAACTAAAAAGGCAATACGGGGAGAAAAGATGAGGTACGAGGGTAAACTAGCCAATAATATAAAGGAGGATAGCAAAAGTTTTTTTAGGTACGTGAAGAGGAAAAAAATAGTCAAGGCAAATGTGGGTCCCTTGAAGACAGAAGCAGGGGAATTTATTATGGGGAACAAAGAAATGGCAGACGAGTTAAACCGGTACTTTGGATCTGTCTTCACTGAGGAAGATACACACAATCTCCCAAATGTTCTAGGGGCCGGAGAACCTAGGGTGATGGAGGAACTGAAGGAAATCCACATTAGGCAGGAAATGGTTTTGGGTAGACTGATGGGACTGAAGGCTGATAATCCCCTGATGGTCTGCATCCCAGGGTACTTAAGGAGGTAGCTCTAGAAATAGTGGAAGCATTGGAGATCATTTTTCAATGTTCTATAGATTCAGGATCAGTTCCTGTGGATTGGAGGATAGCAAATGTTATCCCACTTTTTAAGAAAGGAGGGAGAGAGAAAACGGGCCAGTTAGTCTGACATCAGTGGTGGGGAAGATGCTGGAGTCAATTATAAAAGACGAAATTGCTGAGCATTTGGATAGCAGTAACAGGATCATTCCGAGTCAGCATGGATTTACGAAGGGGAAATCATGCTTGACAAATCTACTGGAATTTTTTGAGGATGTAACTAGGAAAATTGACAGGGGAGAGTCAGTGGATGTGGTGTACCTCGACTTTCAGAAAGCCTTCGACAAGGTCCCACATAGGAGATTAGTGGGCAAAATTAGAGCACATGGTATTGGGGGTAGGGTACTGACATGGATAGAAATTGGTTGACAGACAGAAAGCAAAGAGTGGGGATAAATGGGTCCCTTTCGGAATGGCAGGCAGTGACCAGTGGGGTACCGCAAGGTTCGGTGCTGGGACCCCAGCTATTTACGATATACATTAATGACTTGGATGAAGGGATTAAAAGTACCATTAGCAAATTTGCAGATGATACTAAGCTGGGGGGTAGTGTGAATTGTGAGGAAGATGCAATAAGGCTGCAGGGTGACTTGGACAGGTTGTGTGAGTGGGCGGATACATGGCAGATGCAGTTTAATGTAGATAAGTGTGAGGTTATTCACTTTGGAAGTAAGAATAGAAAGGCAGATTATTATCTGAATGGTGTCAAGTTAGGAAGAGGGGATGTCCAACGAGATCTGGGGGTCCTAGTGCATCAGTCACTGAAAGGAAGCATGCAAGTACAGCAGGCAGTGAAGAAAGCCAATGGAATGTTGGCCTTCATAACAAGAGGAGTTGAGAGTAGGAGCAAAGAGGTCCTTCTACAGTTGTACCGGGCCCTGGTGAGACCGCACCTGGAGTACTGTGTGCAGTTTTGGTCTCCAAATTTGAGGAAGGATATTCTTGCTATTGAGGGCGTGCAGCGTAGGTTCACTAGGTTAATTCCCGGAATGGCGGGACTGTCATATGTTTAAAGGCTGGAGCAATTAGGCTTGTATACACTGGAATTTAGAAGGATGAGGGGGGATCTTATTGAAACATATAAGATAATTAGGGGATTGGACAAATTAGAGGCAGGAAACATGTTCCCAATGTTGAGGGAGTCCAGAACAAGGGGCCACAGTTTAAGAATAAGGGTAGGCCATTTAGAACGGAGATGAGGAAGAACTTTTTCAGTCAGAGAGTGATGAAGGTGTGGAATTCTCTGCCTCAGAAGGCAGTGGAGGCCAGTTCGTTGGATGCTTTCAAGAGAGAGCTGGATAGAGCTCTTAAGGATAGCGGAGTGAGGGGGTATGGGGAGAAGGCAGGAACGGGGTACTGATTGAGAGTGATCAGCCATGATCGCATTGAATGCCGGTGCTGGCTCGAAGGGCTGAATGGCCTACTCCTGCACCTATTGTCTATTGTCTATTGTCCTTTATTTTCCTTATTGCACCTTCACAGTAACTGATCACTGAAGACACAAATCATACGTAGAACAGTAAATCATTTCAGTAATATGTTTTAGGAACGCAGTTATAATTTAGGAAACACAGATTAATCTTTCTTCACTTGACAATCCACTAAAATCACCTCAGGTAGAGTAACTCAGCTGACTTGCTCCAGCATTTTGTGTCATATTTGGCATAATCCAGCAGTTCATTTTTATTACACTAAAATCACCCGTCTTTGCACACTGAATTCAGAACAAAACTTGGTCAAACGTGTTTTTTTGCTCACTGTTGAGCAAAGAGAGGACACACAGCAATCAGCTGCATTTATCATAAGGCATTTCAGATTTTCCTTAAAAGAAACTTAGTTCATGGATTCTGCTCACCTTCCAAGTGATCTAGACGAGGCAGCAAGTTACAATTTGTCTCAACATCGTTCTGAAGTCCCATGTGATTTAATTATCACCAAATAGTTTTATTTTAAATTAACTTCTCAGATATCTGTTCAAATTAATAATCAGTTCATAGTCTTCACACGATACAATAGAACTTTATTTATCAATTCCCCCCCTGGGATAAATAAAGTTCTATCGTATCGTACGAAGACTAACACACGATTTGGCAATTGCTAAAACAGATGCATTCACTGCAGAGTAGTCAGTGGACAATAATTTTTTTTTTAAATCAATACATAGACAACTTGATGAGGAGAAAAGCCCTCTGACAAGAAAACAAAGTTTAAAAATTCACAGGATATGACAAATGGAAAG
Organism: Rhinoraja longicauda; assembly: GCF_053455715.1. Lineage (NCBI taxonomy): Eukaryota > Metazoa > Chordata > Chondrichthyes > Rajiformes > Arhynchobatidae > Rhinoraja > Rhinoraja longicauda. The sequence goes on from NC_135987.1 coordinate 11,610,064, forward strand.
CTCTGTTACCAACCAGAAAGGAAAAGCAGAGGTATGAGTGGAAATGAAGGGCAAAAGGTAATTGACACAAATGCAATGTGGCCATATTAGCATTAGAAGACCATGCACTAATAAACAATGTACTACAGGACAAAGAACTGACATGGGTCAAAATATTCATCAGTGATTGGTAAGAAGTTAATGGGTGATAGAATGTGGGAGAAGCTGCTGAAATGAGAGCAGAAGGCATGCGAGAGGGCTGTTGAAATTAAGTCTTGAATTATCCAAAGCAGCTACGTATATTGACAACAAGGAATGGGCAAAGAATACCTCAAGAGTAAAGATTAGTTGAAAATGCAGAAGCCCCTAAAAAACTATTTTAGGATTTTAGATGTGGTTGGAATAGGATTTTAGAAAGGGATGAGAAAGTAGACTAAGTAGCCATTTTCAAAATAAACTTGACAAGTGAATGGAAAATCTATATTTTTTCATAATAGGCAGCATCACAAACAATGCAACCACTTCATGATTCTGCCCAGAGTGACGGAGATAAAGTGATAAAAGAAAAAATGCAAAGGTACATAGCTTTGAGCTGAATTTGCAAGTCTCGGAAGAAATAATCTTTCAAGTTATCCTGGGGTTAGTGATATAAAACAGTGATCTGACTATATGCTGCAAGAATCCAAAAGCAACCTTCGCTGAAGTAAAATACATTTTTTTCTCTTTATGCTCCAACATGTTACTGGAAATGGCAAGATATTTGCACTCGAATATGCACACAAGACATCTGCAACCTACAAGATTAGATGTGCACATGGGGAGTGATCAAAACTGCAGTCCATTTAAAGATGCTACGCTCTTACTGAGCTTGGCTTAATTCCAGTTTAGCAAATTTGAATACATCACCAGACCATTAGATTTCAGAGATTCCCCCAACAGGCAACACTTGGATGCACAGCAACTCAATGCATCAGCATGGCAAAAAAATCACCAGCCTATTTATCACAACCATAAACTTTTCAGTACACTTCTAACTGCGGTACCAATTTCTCATGAACCGTCAACCAATAATTTAACAACTCGGTTGAATCTCATTAATGCTGTTTAAAGAGAAAAATGGACAGTGAGGAAGCATATCCAAGTTTACAATGGGATCTAGATCTGGTGGGTAGATACATCAAAGGAATGGAAAATGGAATTTAACCCTGGCATAGGTGAGTAGTTGCACTTGTCCAAACATGGTCAGATTGCAAAAGGTGGGCCAAAGAGACAGTTTCTGCTGTATAGCTCTACTACTCAAACTATCCAGGAACAAGTGTCCTCAAGTGGGAACAAAATGCATCTCAAGGAGGTGTTGGCACTGATATGTGGACAACTCCCACATCAGAAGTCTGTGGATTCACATCCCACCTCAGGAATAGCTTCACCTGAAAATTAATGCATTACAAGGTGCTAACACCACCACATCTCAAGAACAATTTGAAAAAAATAAAGGAAATCAACTGGACAGGTAGCATCTGTGGAGGGCATAGACAAATTATGTTTCTGGCCAGGACCTTTCTTCAGCTGGCCTTGAGTAAATAAAAGTGCAATCACAAAAACCTAACCTGACTGAATAAAGCAATGCCAGAGGACACTACTCTTTATGGAGTCGCACCACACTGCTAAACAAGCCTTCTGTCTGGTGAGGCATCAACTCAGCTATCTTTTGGGTGAGCCTATGTTGTCAGGCTTCTGATCGGTCCTTCCATAAGCTCAGCTCTTGTCCAGCATACCTCATTACACACAATGAACTTTGTCTCTAGAAGTGCTACAATACAACACCGAGAACTATATTCTGCGCTCTGTACCCTGCTCATCAGTCTATATTTTGTTCTTGTCCCAAGTCCACACCTTTCACCCCATCAGCCGTCACATACAGCACACAATCCTCTGACATTTCTGCCACCTCCAACAGAATCCACCACTCGTCACATCTTACCATCTCCACCCATTTCCAGTTACCTCCGCAACTGGTTAACTTGTCCATTCCCACCCAAATCACCACCTGCCCGGGTACCTTCCCCTGCAAACATAGGAGGTGCAACGCCTGACCCTATACCTCCTCCCTCGACTCTGTCCAGGGACCCCAACAGTCCTTTCTGGTGAGGAAAAGTTCACTTGCACCTCCTCCAACCTTATCTACTGTATCCGCTGTTCCAGGTGTGGACTCCTCTATATCAGCGAGACCAAGTGCAGAATGGATGATCTATGTACCTTTTCATATCTGTCGTTTCCCTCTCCCCTAACTCAATGTGAAGGGTCTCGAACAGAAACAGCATCTATTCCTTTTCTCCAGAGATGCTGCCTGACCCCCTTTTTGTGACTCCAGCTTTTTGTGGTCTTCTGTGTAAACCAGCATCTGCAGTTCCTTCCTACACGTTTTGCCTTGGTTGTATATGTACAGTATTATCTGATTAGCTAGCATACAAGCTGTCCACTACACTTCATTATACGGGACAATTGTACAGTTAAATCAACTCGTCTCTTCTTTCAGGTGAGACCAACTCATCTCCTCTATCAGGTGAGATATCAACTCATCTCTTCCGTCAGATTAATGTAAAAGTTGCATTTTGAAGCATTGATAAGTTTTCACCAGAACCTCTGCCATTCCACAAATAAAAAAGAAGATAGACACAAAAAGCTGGAGTAACTCAGCAGGACAGACAGCATCTCTGGAGAGAAGGAATGGGTGACGTTTCGGGTCGAGGCCCTTCTTCAAACTAGTCTGGGGAAAGCGAAACAAGAGATAGAGATGATGATGTAGAGTGAAGTAGAACAAATAAAAAAACTTGTCAATGGCAGGAGTGATCACACTCCCATCTGATACGTCTGGATGCATTGAAATACGCTCCAATATTTCAGACTACAACTTCAGAAAATGAAGTGGGCCTCAACCAAGGGCACATCACATGGTTAAGTGGGTTAAACCGGGCGGACGCGTCGGTTTTTGTACTAGAAAATGCGGAAATGTGTCGAAACAGCTGCTCAACATCATTTCCAGGCCCAAGACTTGGCCTCACCGGCCTTTTGGGCCGTAAACATGGGGCCTGTTTCAACGAAACGCCGGACAAGGCCGTGAGCAGAGGGAGCGGATGCGTTGTAATCATGACACACCCGTGGGACGATTGCCTGGAAGCTCCGGGCCACACAACGCTTCCACGACCGCCCCAGGCTGCATGGCATAGGACTGGGCGGGCCCCGGCAAACCAGCCGCCTGCCGCGGCGACCCATTCACCGCCTACATCGGGCTAAGCCTTTGGCCTCACACCGTCAAGCAAAGGGCCTAGGCCTGTGCCATTCGTGCCCACCGAGGATCCGGTCCAATCCAGTCCATGCCAGAGCGGGCTGAAGGCCTGAGCCCGACCCCCCCAGCCGGGTCCGCGGCCGCTCCGCGGGATACTCACCGCCTTCCCGGGCCGAGGCCTCTCTCCACTCGCTGCCACGTCCGTCTCTCGCCCGCCGCGCTGACGCAATGACGCACGCGCGTGCGTCACGGCGCACAACAAGCTCCCGGGTGTCGCGCATGCTCACTGCGCGCAGTGAAGCCCGGCGCCATTTGCCGGCATCGAGGGGAGAGGAGAGGAGTTTGCTGCCGCCGCCACTGTCGGTCGAGGCTGCCTCAGGTCGTACTCCGCAGGGTCTCATCCCCACCCATTCCCATTCTTAAGCCGATAGGGATGTGTCGATGCTGGTTTACACCGAAGATAGACACAAAATACTGGAGTAACTGGGTCTCGACCCGAAACGTCACCCATTGCTTCTCTCGAGATGCTGCCTGTCCCGCTGAGTTACTCCAGCATTTTGTGTGCACCTAAGCTGATAGGGCCCCACGTTTGATTTACAAGAGAGACCCCGTGGTTGTATTAAATGGACTGGTTCATAGAGTCCTGAACTACTATCTACCTCATTGGTAGTCAGGGGAAATGGAAATGAGAGATTATGGATGATGATAGAGAGATTATAGAACAAATGAATGAAAGAAATGCAAAGAAACTTAACAATGATCAAGGATATGGTCCATTGTTAGCTGCGGACTAGGTGAAAACGAGTTATACAAAGGAGGAAGAGATTGAACTTTTTTCGCCTTACACCACAGTGAGGAATGTGGCGAAAAAAGTTAAACCTCTCCCTCCTTTGTATAACTCGTTTTCACCTAGTCCGCAGCTAACAACGAACCATATCCTTGATCATTGTTATTTTGTGTGTCCTGTTGCTTTTTATTGTTATGACTGTATGGCAAATGAAGTTCCTTGTATGTTGCAAAACATACTTGGCTAATAAAGTATTATTGTGATTGATTGTGATTGTGATTACAGACAATGAAACCCACCGGGACGACAGTGAGACGAGTACAATGACAAGGGTGGGGAAAGGATGGAGAGAGAAAGAGGGGGGCTGCAATGGTTACTTGAAGTTAGAGAAATCAATACTCATACCACTGGGGTGTAAACTGCCCAAGCAAAATGTGTGCTCTAATTTGGGTTTGGCCTCACTCTGACAATGGAGGAGGCCCAAGACATGGGAATGGGAGTTAAAGTGTTTGGCAACCAGGAGATTGCGTAAGCCCAGGTCGTACAGACCCAGCATAGGTATTCAGCAAAACAATCGCCCAGTCTATATTTGGTCTCACCGATGTATAAAAGTCCACACCTCGAATAACAGAAACAGTAGATATCGGACTTTGGCCTACTACTTGCAGACACCTGCTCTAGAGGAACAACCTCGCAGCATCCATTCTCTCAGTAGCCTTCAAAGTCATGAACATTTTAAAAATAAAGGTGCTGCCGATTTAAATTTAAAATAAAAAACATTCAGCAAGTCTGGCAACATCTGTGGAATGAGAAGGTGCATTAATGTTCTAGATTGAGGACTTAATCTGAGCACTTATAGAGGGGAAGGAGTCCAAAAGGATCAGGAATTCTGGACAGGAATGTTCGGATCAACAGTCTGGGTTGAAGATTCCTCATTGATGGAATGGGCATAAAAGCAGAGACGGCAGAAAAAGAGTTTGGGGTCTAGCTGGACTCATAATTCATTGAGATGGGGATGGAGTGGAAAACTGAAAATCAGGAAAGCACCAGAATGGAAAATGTTAGGGGAGTGATTGGGTTAAAGGAAAGTGCCAGGGGAGAAAGATACAAAAACAAATTGTGGTCTTTAATAAAAGGATTAACACAGTACAAAATGCAATGTATATAAAGTGGATCTACATACCAGGTCTTGAGATAAAGTGAGTCTATTTTGTTGCTGAGAGAGGTCAAGAGCATGAAAACACATCTCAGAATGCAATGAGAATAGTGCCCTGAGAAATGTTGGGTAATCTGAATCCACCGTGATCCTGGGTAGATCCAAATTATACAGAGTAGAATTTCAATTAGAATTCACTTGGAATAAGCTGAGGCTGGAAATGGTTTTAGTTTTAGAGATACAGTGTGAAATAGGCCCTTCAGTCCATCGAGTTCATGCTGACCAGCAGTTCTATCCTACACACTTGACAATTTGCAAAAGCCAATTAACTACAGAAGCTACAATCCTGCACGAAATGTAGGAGGACATTGAGGCACCCGGAAAAACCCACTCGGTCACAGAGCGAATGTACGAACTCTGTACAGGCAGCACCCATAGTCAGGATGGAATCCGGGTCTCTGGCGCTGTGAGGCAGCAACTCTACTGCGGCGCTACTGTGCCACCCTGTTTACCAAAGAATGGGAGGTGGCTGTGGGACCTAGTTTTGTTCAACACCTTATTGTAGACGAGAAGGGAAGTGAACAGGCAAAGAGAGAGAGGGAGAGAGAAATCCTGTAAGATCAATACTGAAAGATGAGCAAAGCTTCAAGGTGGGGAATCCTGAGAAATAACAGTAAATTCAACAGTAAATAAAAATCGGAAAAACAGCACCTGCAGTTCCTTTTATTTCTGTTCTTACAGGGCTTTTGGGATCTGATAGTAGGATCATTCTAATTTACATGTCAATTGCTCTTACTTGGTAACCCTTACCTCTAAATCAGGTGTTGAATACAATTACCATTCTGTGACATAACTTGTTACCTTTCGGTTTATTCATCTTAATTGACACCCAGTGAAGAATTGAGGAAATTCTGTACTTTTCCATTGGCTGTTTTTGTTTAATGTTAACAAAGGCACAGAGTTGGAGCACTGCTGCCTCAGCTCCCAGTATCCAGGTTTGATCCTAACCTTGGATGTTGCCTTGATGTAGTTTGTGCATTCTCCCCATGTTAGGTTTCTACCCCTGCAGAAATACTGTTCTATTAATTGACTAATTATCCCTTAAGTGAACATGTGAGATAATTGGAAACAAAGAATTGCAAATGCGGGTTAATACGCCAATGGATACAAAGACACAAAACACAAGGAAATCTGAATTAGACTCAGGAATGCAAGCAGCATCTGTGGAGAGAGAGATGCCGTTTATATTTGTGAAAATCTCACTGAAATAAATCGCTCTGTCAGGCAAAAATTAACTGCTTCGTTTCCTACCGCGCAACAGTGACTGGGAACCTATTATTTGACTGCACAGGAAAGAAAACTGCAGATGCTGGTTTAAATCGAAGGTAGAAACAAAATGCTGGAATAACTCAGCGGGTCAGGCAGCAACTCTGGAGAGAAGGAATGGGTGATGTTTCGGGTCGGGACCCTTTTTCAGACTCAGCAGGTCAGACTCACCAGAAACGTCACCTATTCCTTCTCTCTAGAGATGCTGCCTGACCCGCTGAGTTACTCCAGCATTTTATGTCTATTTGACTGTACAGTTTGAAAGGTCCAATTTTAACATAATATCATATCATATATAGCCGGAAACAGGCCTTTTCGGCCCTCCAAGTCCGTGCCGCCCAGCGATCCCCGTACTAGGCTTGTATACACTGGAATTTAGGATGAGAGGGGATCTTATCGAAACGTAGAAGATTATTAAGGGGATGGACACGTTAGAGGCAGGAAACATGTTCCCAATGTTGGGGGAGTCCAGCACCAGGGGCCACAGTTTAAAAATAAGGGGTAGGCCATTTAGAACGGAGATGAGGAAAAACTTTTTCAGTCAGAGAGTTGTGAATCTGTGGAATTCTCTGCCTCAGAAGGCAGTGGAGGCCAGTTCTTTGAATGCATTCAAGAGAGTGATAGATAGAGCTCTTAAGGATAGCGGAGTCAGGGGGTATGGGGAGAAGGCAGGAACGGGGTACTGATTGAGAATGATCAGCCATGATCACATTGAATGGCGGTGCTGGCTCGAGGGGCTGAATGGCCTACTCCTGCACCTATTGTCTATTGTCTATTGCACTTGAGCAGAAAGTACAAAAGCATGCAAACACAAAACTCCAGATTCAAGAACAGCCTTGCCACCTTGAGTAAACTCTGAACGAACCAAGCACAAAGTACCAATCTTCCAATCTACCTTGTTGCAGTCTTGCACTTTCTTATCTGCCCTTCCTCCGCAGCTGCAATACAACCTTCAGCACTCTTGTTAATTCTCTCATTTGCACCCGACGTGCTTATATATGGCATAATGTGCCTGGATACTACACAAAATAAACTTTGTCACTTGGCTTGGTACATGTGAACATGATAAATCAATAGCAATTTACTCTAATCCTGCACTAATCCTATTTTATTCCCAATAACTCCTCCCGGATTTTACCATTCCAACACACAGATTTCCAGCACCTGCAGTTTTATTAGATTGAACCACACAAAGTGATCGACGCATTTTCCTCCCGCTGTGTGCAGAATCTTGATATGCATAATGTCACTCCCATGTTTTCGACAATACAGCGATCCAAAATGGTTCCTGTGTCCAAATGCTGTGAAAGGCAGTGCAGAATTTACAACCAGGGGCCACAGTTTAAGAATAAGGGGTAGGCCATTTAGAACGGAGATGAGGAAAAACTTTTTCAGTCAGAGAGTTGTAAATCTGTGGAATTCTCTGCCTCAGAAGGCAGTGGAGTACAATTCTCTGGATGCTTTCAAGAGAGAGCTAGATAGAGCTCTTAAAAATAGGGGGTATGGGGAGAAGGCAGGAACGGGGTACTGATTGTGAATGATCAGCCTTGATCACATTGAATGGTGGTGCTGGCTCGAAAGGCTGAAAGGCCTACTCCTGCACCTATTGTCTGTTGTCAAATTTGTCCTATCCATGTACCTGTCTAACTGTTTCTTAAACGTTGGGATAGTCCCTGCCTCAACTACCTCCTCTGGCAGCTCATTACATACACCCACCACCCTTTGTGTGAAAAAGTTACCCCTCAGGTTCCTATTAAATCGTTTCCCCTTCACCTTCAACCTGTGTCCTCTGGGAGACTGGGGGAGATGTGTGATGGAGAAAGGGAAAGGAGAGGATAGAGGTAACGGTGAGGGGAGGGGAGGAGTGGAAGAGAGGAGAGGATAGGAGAGAGTAAACAGGGAGAAACGAGGAGGGAACGAAGTGACAGGGAGAAAGGAAAGGAAATGTTGGCCAGCTCAAGCAATTTGCGCAGAGAATATATTGACAAATTAGAGCTGATTGGAGCATCTTATTGAAATAGCTATTATCGTCAGTCATAGCAGGGGATGGAATGAATCCAAAAGCATTCCAAGAAATGAAGACCGAGTGTGTTGTGACTTATTCAAGCAAATCTTCCTGCAGAATCAAACATATTTTAGCATTAATGTTGTGAAGCGGCAATTCCCATGTAATAATGTGCACAATTAATATTTCTGCGTAGCGAGTGTCCGCATATTCAACACCTGAAACGACAACAGTGTTATTCATTGCAGTGTAAACAGAAGTTAAATTAGAACCCAGAGAATGCCCAAAACAATCAGAAACGGATATTGGCCTCTCACAATTAATTCAGTTTTCGAAGTGAACAAATGTCCCAAAATACTTTCGCTGCAAATCGCTGTGCAACCTCTGGAAACAATGGTGACCAATGTGACTTGATCACAAATCCTAGCATTATGTTTTTGGTGCTGACAAAACAGATAAAACCAAGAAGGGGCACTTCAGCTGCCATTTAAAGCGGTGTTTTAAACCTGAACTCAGGCATTTACATTTTCCTTATGGATCTTTCCACAGCAGCGCTGTGAGATTGACGTAACATGTGCTGAAATTTGGCCTTCAACCAAGAGCCCCTTACGTTTGTTGCTGCTTTGCTGTGGGGAGGAGAGCGCAAACCAGTTGTCTCGCACTGACCTCCCGGCGGCCGCAACCAGCCACCTCGCTCAAGATGTGAATGATGACGAGAACCAGGGCCATGGAGACCTCCCGGGGCCAAAGCCTTTGCTGAAGAGAAGCGGAGGTCATGGGGACCGGCGAAGAAACCCTCGTCACCTTGAGTGGTGGCGCGCCCTGGGGCTTCAGGCTACATGGAGGATCCCACAAAAGCATGCCGCTTCGAGTCGCCAAGGTAGGACAGCGGCCCAACACATTAACCCCCCTTCCCCACCCCCACACCCGGCCAGGGAGAGTCCCCAACGGGACCCACCAAAGAGGGATCCCAGATAAAAGAGAGATACTCCAAGACAGTGGTGGGGCGAGAAGTAGGGACCGCAACACAGAGATAGACCCCAACTCATTGAGATCCGTACCCGAGCAAAGCCTTTCCTCCCCCTCCCCCCCTTTCGGACCCCAGCCCCACAGAGAAACGAGAGAGAGAGAGAGCGGGACGACCGATAGCAAGATATATCCTTTCCAAAGATACGTGCTCAGAGCCCTGCCGAGAAAGAGACCCTCAAACCCAGGGAGACGAGAGAAAGACGCTTAACTGCGCCCCACGTTGGAGGGAGGGAGGGAGGGAGGGGATTGCCAGGAAGACATTGACAGCCAGGAAGAAAGACCTAGCCCAGCGGCTATTGCGCCAGAAACACCCTCAGACCAAGAGACACCCCTAAAGTTCGCTAAACTGGGAAAGCGAACACCCCCAGCCCTCGTCTGTAAATCGTTTGTGGAGTTCGGGACACACACAAACATCGCACTTCCACATTATTTACTGCTATTATGCTCGATTCCGTTTTCGCACCGGCCAATTACTTTTAACTTTGATCTCAAATTACTCGGGGCAAAGACCCCGAACGTGTAAAAGCGGTCGGTAAAGTCAGACCAACTTTGAACGGCGGCGTGTGCGCACCGCGGGGGATTTTGCAGGAGCCAAACTCTTCTCAGGATTGCACATGTATCATATCGATTTACCCTGTCGCTCAGGCCCAGCGCGTGGAATCAATATCACCCGGCTCCAATGCATCTCCAGCAAGATCTTTCAACCTGTAACACGAATATACACACAAGACCAGCTGAATTAATTTCAGCGAAAACTTTTCCAGGTCCGTTGATTTGGCCAGTCTGGCTGGCAATTGGGAATATTCACACATGATGTCGATACTCGCTAGATCTGATTGAATCACTCTGCACCCCTGCACCATTAACGCGGGCAGCGGCCAAAAGATTTTGGAGGTCAAGATGCCAAATAAATCCTCCATGGGATAAGAGGGGAGGAGGATATTGACATTTGCTTTCACTTTATTTCCAAGTCCCCATTCTGGAATAATATTGGAACAATTTTTAATTGTTATTAAATATTTAAACTACAAAGGTGACTATACCACAAAAGTACGCTATTGGATGTAAATTGCACTGAGGCAATCAAAGGTTCTGCAAAGCGCCTTGCAAATGCATTCTTTCTTTGTTAGTGGGCGTCAAGTATATCATGTGTAGGAAGGAACTGCAGATGCTAGTTTACACCGAAGATAGACACAAAAAGCTGGAGCAACTCAGCAGGTCAGACTGGAGAAGGGTCTCCACCCAAAACATCACCTATTCCTTCTTTCCAGAGATGTTGCCTGAGTGTGTCTATCTTCCAAGTATATCCATGACCCTTTCACATAGCTAGCACAGACATACTGGTTCAAACAGCCTTCTTCTCTACAATGTAATTCTGTGGTTCTCGATAACCTGCTTTATTCCTTGACCTGTTTTTAGGCCTTAGTAACTGATTACTAACAGTGATTACATACTTTGCTGGAACAGTAATCACTTTGGAAAGAGTGGAAACAGATGGTATAAAGAATACAAAAAATAAAAGCATGTTTGTGACCTTTATGTGAGCTGACAGTATTGGATCAGAAATATCCCACCCAGCAAGCTGTCTCCATTGCCAACACCACACATCTTTTAGATTTTCAGGATACTTGATAGAGTATGAAAACAATTGTCAATTCAGCAATTCTTTGTTCAGAAGATTGCAAATCTACACCAATTTAAATAAGTTGCTGATTTGAAGGGTCTTGACCCAAAACGTCACCCATTACTTCTCTCCAGAGATGCTGCCTGCCCCGCTGCATTACTCCAGCATTTTGTGTCTATCTTCGGTATATAACCAGCACCTGCAGTTCCTTACTACACAATTCTTTTTCGTTGTCTGTGTGTTACCAATGTCACATTCAGATTAAGGGGGTGATGCAGTTGTAATGCCGATAACAGAAACGGTTGTGCTGAATCACTGTTCAAAATGGGCAAGTAAGCAGTTTTGTCTTTCAATGAGAATTCGAGGCTACAGAATGGATTCAGGTTCAAAATAAATCTTATCAGTTAGGAATAGGGTTTAGTAATGAGACCTGTGTCTGCTCTAATGAGTGTAGTGAGTGCAAAAGGAAAGTGAAGGAGTGGGAAAAGCAGGCACTGGGGGACGTTTTCAGAGAAAACATGTAAAACAGATCAGAGCAAGTTTTGTGATGCTGGGTTTTGGAGAGATTAATGGTGGCATTTAAGGTTAGGATAGTGAATGTTGGAGCCAAGACATGTCTAAATTGCAGTCCACATCAAACATCTATGTTCTCCATTTATTTGTGTCCAGGGAAAGATTATTGGTGACATTGAATGGAGGAAATAATAATTCATGAAAAATGTTAAGAAGGACAATGTGGTAAACTGGGTAGCCAAAAAGTAGTTGATTGGTCAGATCGTTGTAAATATGAGCCTATTATGATGATGGGATAAAAGCATTTTTATTTGTTTGTCCAAAACTTTATACAATCTAAATGACATAATAGAAAGCAAGAAATAAATTTCTCATAGACTTGCTCACATCAGAAGAGTGTTGTCGGACAACAGAGGAGCATGGATTTAGGTCTCTTCGAGATGGTATGCAGCATCAGATTGGTTTAAGTCAACAGAGGTCCATTGCATTCAAGCTTAATCAATGTTCAGATACGTTGCTCTTGTGAGATTTCTCTAAATGTTAAACTTTATTAAGAGTACATTACCACTGATAACGAGTGCCACTGTAAATATAGGAGATGGTCAGAATGTGCATTGGTGAGTATAATTCTATTTACCATTAGTTGGTAGTTCAATGTTATCACATGAAATTGTTGAAAATTTGAAATATGAATATAAAGATTAAAAATCACTCCAAAATTCAAGTGCTCCTCTGAAAAGAATGATACTACAGTATCTCCAAATGTGGCTTGGTGTTCATTTTTATCTGATTACATTCTGTGAAGTTCCAAAGTATTTTATTCTCTTTAGTTAAATTAATACAAGTTGTTGTTGAAACCTACCTCAACCCATTCACCGTGTTGCTCCAGTATGATGCTGATAATATGATAAATTGAACTGGGAAATGTACCCAGAAATGTAATGAGTATCAATTAGGACACAGGCAGCAGGGATTAGATGAAATTAGGTTTAAAATGATCGAACCAGGAATGGTAGTAGATAAATTGTGGCAGTGACAGGTAATGTTGCAGAGAATTAATTAGCATGACCGATCAATATGGGGTCACCAGTGCAGTTCATAATCAGATAAGGCACACAGATTGCACATTCTCAAACATTTTTTACTCGTTGAAGGATCAATTAAATTGATTATTTTGACAAGATGAATTAGAGCAATTAAGTATTTTAGAAGCTTGCAAAGGAATTTTAAAAAACTCAAGATTACAAAATCTATTATGCTCCTCGACAACCGTTAACTATTTGTAAATTTAGCATGAAATTACAAAGGGCATATTGAAAACATATTTTCTGAGCACTGCTCTCATTTATTGCTAAATATTGTTCCCACAATTAATTACAGATTTGCCCCACATCTTGTGACGGTGCTGGATTTTATTTGTTTTTGGGTAGGGTATAAGGTCACTTTCAATCAGCTGATGGAAAGAAAAGGTCATCCTTTCCTTGGTTGAACGCTTGACGGAGAATTTGAATATGTGGCATGCAGTTCTGACTATGGAAAAGGTGAGAAGCTCTTCGGACATTGCTCGCTAGCATTTTGGCTTGATCGATGGTGACATCACCTGGCTCAGTTAACAGAGTATTATCTGTGGACGCAGGCACTGCTCATCTATTGCCACAGTCTCTGAAGGACTGTTCTTTAAATCAGAGTTTGAACCGAGTTCCTGTCTGCTTGTTGGAATGAGTGGAAATAGTGATATGGGATTTGATATGGGAAGGCACAGCTGCTGAATCCTTGCCAGAGAGCATTCCCAGTGCTCAGTATTTCATAGAGACATACGGCAGAGCAACACGTCTTAAGAGCAACACTAAAGCAAAACTAAAGGTTGCTTTAGTTTAGTTTAAATCAGTTTATTATCATGGGTACTGCTGTACAGTGAAAAGCTTTTGGTGCATGCACGTTTCAACTTTTTGACTAATTTTGCATTTTTTTTCCTTTTCACATATTTGTTAATTTCCCTGTTGTAACTTCTGCTTTTACAAACCTCTCGCGTTGCATTGAAAACAATCCTCCATTTCTCACTTTTTGGGCCAGGATCTGCAAAAACATCAGATCACATTCTGGAGAGATTTTTTTGAGATTAAATAATTTAGTTTCATTTTCATTTTATAAATGTCAATCTAAATGATGAAATTTCCCAGAAATTATTCAGATCAGATAGGGGCAGCTGCCTTAAAGCACTTGCAGTGACTCTGGGTGCTGTCCGTATGGAGTTTGGACATTCTCCCTGTGACCGCGTAGGTTTTCTCCGTGATCTTTGGTTTCCTCCCACACTCTAAAGACGTACAGGTTTGTAGGTTAATTGGCTTGGTATTAGTGTAAAGTCCTTAGCATGTGTAGGATAGTGTTAATGTCTGGGGATCACTGGTCGGTTCGTACTCGGTGGGTCGAAAGGCCTGATTCCGCGCTGTATCTCTAAACTAAACTAAAATCACATACAGTAAAGGAGCAGCCCCGATCACTGGTATTTTGATAAGCCCTTGTACATTTCTCTCCCTCAGCCATTTATCCATTTCCCTTTATAAAACTTTTGTGAATTATGCCTCCACATTGTTTCTTGTCACAGAATCCCCCTGCATTGAAACCGTTCCTAATCCCCCCCACTTTTTCCATGACGTTTGTAAATTTATCCCCATAGTTACTGACATACCTACCAGTGGAAAGAGTTTGCTCCTATTTATAAATACCTTTGAACCCCTTGAACAGTTCTGCTCTTATAGCTGATTGTTCTCGTGAAAAGAGCAGCAACTTCTCTCAGGTAGACACAAAATGCTAGAGTAACTCAGCGGGCCAGACTGAAGAGGGGTCTCGACCCGAAATGTCACCCATTCATTCTCCCCCGAGATGCTGCCTGACCCGTTGAGTTACTCTAGCATTTTGTGTCTACCTTCGATTTAAGCCAGCATCTGCAGTTTTTTTTCCTAAGCAACTTCTCTCATGCCTCTTCACAATTAAATCCTCTCACTCCCAGGATCAAATGTTGAAACCGCACACGAAGATGGAACACTTGTTCTAACATTGCAAATGGCAAGGCTGCTTTTGGACTATATTGTTCAGTTTTGCTTACTCTGCTATTGGAAGGATGCTGTTAAGCTGGAAAGAGTACAGAGAAGAATTATGAGGATGTTGCCAGGACTTGAGGGTCAGAGCTATAGGGAGAGATTGGGCAGGCTAGGACTTTATTCATGGAGCACAGGAGGATGAGGGTGACCCTATAAAGGTGTTTAACATCATGAAGGGAATGCAGTCTTTTGCCCAGATAGGGAAATCAAGAGCCAGAGGAGATAGGTTTGCGAGAGGGGAAAAAACTAATAGGATGCTGGGGAGCAACTTTTCCATGCAGAGCAGGGTGGATGTATGGAATGGGCTGCCCGAGGAAGTAGTTGAGGCAAGTACTATAACATTTAAAATACATTTGGACAGGTATAATAATAGGAAAGGTTTAGAGGGATGTAGGGCAAATGCAGGGAGGTGGGACTGGTGTAGATGGGGTATCTGCTGTACGACTCTAAATCTCGAGTTTAAATGAGCCACCTGCCACCAAACATATGAAAATCTTCAGAGAGTAGACTTAGGACTAATTTTATAATATTATAAACCAAATGACCAATTTATACTCGGGAGATAATGCATCGCCTCATTAATTGGTGATCTGCTTGATTCTCAACCCATTGACAATTAAATTAGTGTATAATGTGTGTAATTTGTGCCCATTTGTGTTTGTGTCCATTTACACCACTAGATTATTACTCAGGTGGGACAGGTGCAAGTTACACTCCATGTGTCATCAGTAATCAAGACATTAGGTCCAAATTGTCAGTCAGAACTATATTTAGGTCAACAGAATGTTCTTTCATACCATGAAATGCCACCTAGCTAGTCCCAAAGGCAGCCTCGTACATTGAGTATGCAATGACACATTGCATACTCAATGTGATGTGTGTGGTATCAGGTGTGGAGATGGTGTTGAAAGCTCTATGGTTGGATTAAAAATTGTTTAAGTCCACAAAAATAATGAAATGATCTTATGGCATGTAGATTATTTCTCAGCACTTTCTTCTATAAGCTAAATTATAATTTTAAAGTGTGTTTAGGTTTTTTGCCAGGTAATCATTCAGGATTGAGGATGACTTGCTTCCACTTCTATCTTTGGCTCTGAGGTGACATAGGTCAATGTGAGAGCAACATAATCTTTCATAGTTGGGCAAGAGGTTCTTGACAGTGTGGGTGTTGGGTAGTTTGTGAGGTGGTGCGCTCCTATGGGTTTCTTTGTGCTCCCAACCCATGGACCTGAGGTTCTGATTTCTATTTTGATTCCTCCTTTTCCATTTCAAGTGGTCATGGGCCAAATATTCCTGAAGTCAATGGAATGTTGCAGTTTTTTGAGGAGACTAACCATGTCCTTGAATCTTTTCTTCTTTCAACATGGAAATCAGGTTCATTTAGCCAATAGCCATAAATGATGAATCTGATGTTAGCAAGCATCCATAATAGTTATGGTATTCCTTAAGAACATTAAAAAAAAGTAGGATCCGGAGCAAATCCCATGGCTTCTTAAAACTATTCCATCATTCAGTATAATTGTGGCTGATCCCCTCCCTTATCCACTCTCACACTTCACTTCTGTGGTCCAAACATCCATCAGAAACATAAAAACATGGAAAATAGGTGCCGGAGGAGGCCATTTGGCCCTTCGAGCCAGCACCGCCACTCATTGTGATCATGGCTGATCGTCCCCAATCAATCATGAGAATTAATTTTGATTTTACTCAATCACTGAAAATCCAAAGCCCACCAGTATACACAAATTCATTGTAGTTATTCTCCCATAAGTAGTTTACCATGAGTCTATGTCCCCTTGCTCTAGAACATGATAGTTCATTCTGTGCTTCATGAGAAATGAATTCATCTCATCTGCACCATTTAATCTCTTGTTTGGTTATATTGGTAAAGATTCAATTTCCCAATGTAAACAAATAAATACTGATTGCTGTGGAATCCACATTGATCTTCTTTGTTATGGAATCCTTAATCCACAATTCCCAAAATGCTTTGAATGTTTTATACTTTGCTATATTTGTTTTGTGGATCTAGCTACCACTGGCAAGTCAGGCATCTATTGCCAATTTCTGATTACTTCACAGAATGTAATGGTGAGCCACTTTCTTGAAACACTGCTGGTGAACGTATTCTCACAATACTATTAGGTAGGGAGGTAGGACGATGAATGAACCACAGTATATTTCTAAATCTGGTTGGTGTGCAACTTGAAGAGTAAAAGGTACTTGCTCTATTTGTTCGTATTAGAGTCATACAGCATGGAAACAGGACCTTCGGTCCAACTCTCCCACACTGATCAAAATGCCCCATCTACACGAGTCCCACCTGCCTGCCACCCATATCCTTCTAAACCTTTCCAATCCATGTACCTGTTCAAATATCTTTTAAGTGTTCTTTTAGTACCTGCCTCAATCACCCACTCTGGCAGCTTGTTCCTCATACCCATCACCCTTTGTGTGAAAGCCCCTCAGATTCCTATTAAATCTTTCTCATCACAGCTTAAATTTATGTCCCCTGGTTCATGATTGCACTACTCTGAGTAAAGGACTGTGCATTTAATCTATCTATTCCCCTCGTGATTTTACAGTGCCCTTCATAATGTTTGGGACAAAGACCCATCATTTATTTATTTGCCTCTGTACTCCACAATTTGAGATTTGTAATAGAAAAAATCACATGTGGTTAAAGTGCACATTGTCAGATTTTATTAAAGGGTATTTTTATACATTTTAGTTTCACCATGTAGAAATTACAGCTGTTTATCCTTTAATAAAATCTGACAATGTGCACTTTAACCACATGTGATTTGTTTCTATTACAAATCTCAAATTGCGGATTACAGAGGCAAATAAATAAATGATGGGTCTTTGTCCCAAACATTATGAACGACACTGTATATGACTCTATTAGATCACCCTTCATCCTCCTGCTCCCCAAGGAATAAAGTCCGAGCCTGCTCAACCACTACGTATAGCTCAGGCCCTCAGGTTCTGGCAATATCCTTGTAAATCTTCTCTGTAAGCATTCCAGCTTATCTCTGCATCCTATCCAGCTTATTGATAGCCAAGGATGTAGGTTTGGATGGCACTATATCGGCATTATCCAGGGGAGTAACTGCACTCAATCACTTTGCATTACCACAGGAGGGAATTAATATTTAGGCTATTATATTGTGTACCATCAAGCAGGCAGCTTTGACCCATTGGGGTAGAGCTTCTTGAATGTTATTAGAGCTGAACTGATCCAGGTAAGAAGAAAGCATTTGTTTCTGATCTAGACAGAGGAAATGTTTGTCCTTGCAGCGATGTGAGGAGATTTTAAGAGTGAACAAATCATCACTTTCTTGCTCTTGCCAATTTCAGATAACTAGTCTGAAGGCATTCCTGTGAATACTTCTTGCAGAACCCAATTCAATTTGCTAATGTTACGCTGAGCTTTTATGTTGGAGAGGCTTAGTGCAGTATTGAGGAATTATAAGCTGTGAAGAGAGAAAAAGAGTTTCTCTAAAGACTGCTTCATCCAATAAATGTTGGAACCTCATGCATTATTCAATCATACTACAACCACAGCATCTGTTAGGAGAGTGGAAGAGATTCTTCCCAAAGTCAACCAAGCCACCTGCAAGCCATGTGACTGAAGATGCCATGTGACTGTGACTGTACAGGACCCAATGAACTTACAAACCTACATGTTTTTGGAACATGGGAGGAAACTGGAGCACCCAGAGAAAATCCACACGGTCACAGGAAGAACGTACAAACTCCATACAGAAAACACCCATAGTGAGGGTTCCTGCCACAGCAAGGCAGCAACTCTACCATTGTGCCACTGTGCCCAGGGTGCATTTAGTGGTGGGTGAACAGTACTGGATACATAATGAAACCTATTTCTCTGTCCACCCTGAAGTTTGATCAGATCATTGCATCGCCCGTCTCAGAGAGTTGTTTTGTCACTAACAATACAACCCAATTAACCTACCTCCTCAGAATGACCTTGTCCCAAGGTGACAATCAACTAAGTTGCAGTTTGCTGATGCTTTCAGTTCATCACACAGCCAATTAACAAGCACCAAGCACCAACTTCTTTTGTACTTTAAACAGAATAAGTGACGGAATTGCAAAAGGTGATTCCCAACATAAGAATGAGATTTCGTAAAAAGCAAGATAAATAGCTGGGATAAATGGCCAATGACCCCTCATAAATCTGACAAAATCCAAATGGTCCGAGCTGGGGTACGAGTGACACCTCATCAACCTTGCAGTAGTATGAATTATAAGTGTTTTCTTGGAGACAAAGCATTGGGCAAATGCATGGAAATACAAGTAATCTCAGTCAAGAACAAGCTAGAGCTCAGAGAAATTCCACACTCGGTTGTCAGAAACAGGAACCCAGAATACTAAGGATAATTGTTGCCTGATTTGTGTCTGACCACAGATTAGAGGTTTGATCTGAGGCTGTTCCAGTTTGTACACTCAGTTACGCATTGAACAGTACATTTATTTATTCATGAACAATGAAGGCCATTAAATCATACTTGAAAGACAGCGACAATACACCAGTTTCATTCTATTTCTGGTTAACTGTTACTTGAAGCAGAAATAATGTGTTTTGATAGAAGGAAAAAAACTTGCATTTATCCAACACCCTTTACAATCTCTGAATATCCTAAAGATTTTACTGCCAATGAAATACTTTGGTAATGGAGTTATTAGTGTGTGAATAAAAGTAGCAGCCAATTTATACGATATGTTTTCCACAAAGAGCAATGAGTAATCTATACGATGAGCAACAGATCATCTGTTGTTGTGATGTTGATTGATGGGTAATTACTCACCAAATCACAGGGGAAAGCAGACCGAAGGCTGACATTT
The DNA here is from genome assembly GCF_053455715.1 of Rhinoraja longicauda. NCBI lineage: Eukaryota > Metazoa > Chordata > Chondrichthyes > Rajiformes > Arhynchobatidae > Rhinoraja > Rhinoraja longicauda. The sequence continues at coordinate 11,629,739 of NC_135987.1, forward strand.
CATCATTGGGGCATTGCTAGATTCATTTTATGATATGCTGAAGATAAAGCGGGAAATGTTTCCCTTTTTAAAAAGAATATACTTGGAAATAGATGGCAGCAATCAAATTAAGTGAACTTGAAATGGTCTAATCGCATAACATGACAGTCTGCTTTCTTTGGTTTCCTGTGATGCCAAGGTGACTCCTTACATGAGAATGAGATTTGGGGAAAAAGCACGGTACATAGATGGGATAAATGGCCACTGACCCCTCATATGCATCATATGATCAGATGTGTCTCCAGTCTGGCTAATCAATCATAAGTAAACAGCCAAAGAAAGAGTTTAGGGCTCATTAGATTGCTATCAATGGATGTCAGTGACTGCAGAACAGCATTGACCCAGGCTTTGGATGAAATGGTAGGCTATCCGATGAAGTCTAGGATGATGGTCAGGATGAGAGGCAAAGAGAAATGAATCCACAACCGTCTCTTGACTAAAAGTGGTGCTCAGTCTTCCTTATCAAAGGGTTGTGAAGAATTAATGAGCGGGACTTTCATAGCTGGGCTGTGGTTGATACGGATAACAGGCAGTTTGAACCCAAGAACAAAAGGATTAGTCGCCCATGGTTGCTCTTGCTTACTTCTTGGTTTCTGGTTCCTAAGGAGAGCTCCCTTTGAGTCCTGTTTCTCATCACTTCTCTCCCCATCCCCTGATCTCCATGTCTTCTCACCACCTTCTCTCCTATTTTGGTCGAATGTAAGGAAGCCGCAACAAATTTATGATCCATTTTCATTGCATTATTTCTGGAAAAATAAGGTGAGCACCTGCTTGGCTCAAAATATACCATTCTCTGGTATCAATAATTCACTGTGATGAAGGATCTTTCAATTTTAGGCTTCGGAATAGAATATAATTGGATTTTGTCCATGCGTTTTGAATTAAAATGTTATAAAACAAGAAATGAGAATGGGTTCTGGAGAAATTTATTTCCAGCAAAGCATTTAAAATCGTCAACATATTTGTGACTAGATAATGAATGAGGTGAAAGGATTTGGTGCATTAGTAAACCGGAAGGCTCTCTGGCCTTCTAAAGACAGAGATTGCGTGGAGAAAATTAATTTATCCTTTACTTCTTTGAGCTGTCGCATTGTTTTATATTAGCTCAGCTCCTGAATATACAGTAATGGCAAATGCTCCCTCCCCAATCTGATGACCTATTTTTGGATGGGGAACGCATACTGCAATAGTATTTATTTTTATCCAGTACCACATGCCATGGCATTCCGGAGCTCATTTCCATCCACAAGCATTTTACACGGATTGGGACAGATTACTGTCAGGGAGGAGGCCAGGAGAATGGGAATGACTGGCAACGTGCCGATGGTCACGTAACCACAATGCCAGATAAAGCTATTATGGGTAAAATGGCGAGACCAGGTGCAATCTTGATTTCAAGTGCTATTTATGTGCAATCTACACCATTGTCAATAGGAGTAAGATTTTGGCCAAGTCACTTAATAGACCATATTCTGAAAAACTGTCGGGTTGATTTAATTAAGAAACAGACGGAGGAGTATTGCGATAGCATGCTCACTATTCCAAAAAATCACAATGGCTTAAACTGAGGTTTTTTTTTCAATACAGATGGTGAAAATCTGAAACAAAATTACTGATGAGTGGTTCCCATATTTTCTGTTTTTATTTCTGGATAATCTAATATTGGTCAAAACACAATTTTCCTGCTCTCTTTGCAAAACCCTTGATTCCTTGCGTTGCTAGAGACAAGGGACTGCAGATGCTGGTTTACAACAAAAAACTGCTGGAGTAACTCAGCGGGTCAAGCAGCATCTGTGGAAGGCATGGAGATGTGACTCATCTGAAGAAAGGTCTTATTCTGAAGCTGATTCACCAGCTCTAGATACCACCACTATGGAAAACATCCACTCAGCATTCACCCTGTTAATTCTCCTCAGAATCTTGTCTCTCAATAAGATCAACCCTCACTCCTCGGAACTCCAATAAGCACAGGCCCAATCTGTAAAACCTTTCTTCATACATCAACCCTTTCATTGCAGGAGTCAACAGTGAACCATCTCTGCACTGACTACATGTAAATATATCTTTCCTTGACCATGAATACTGAAACCACATCAACACTCTGGTGCCCTGTAAAGTTGCATCAAGAATTCCTGACCTTTGTAGTCCATACTCTGAAATAAAGGCCAATGTTCCCATTAATCTTCCTAACTACTTGCTGTCTGGCATACCAACCATTTGTGTTTCATGCACTAAGGCAACCCCTTAGCACACCATGGCAATTTGTCATCTCACTCCATTTAAATAATAATTTGCTATTTAATTCTTCCTTCTGAAATAGTTTCATATTTTCCCATGTTATTTTTCCATCTGCCAGTTTGTTACCTGCTCACTTAATCTTTCTGTGCAATTTTCCAGGTGCTTTGTGTCCTTATCATAAGTTACATATAGACAATAGGTGCAGGTGTAGGCCATTCGGCCCTTCGAGCCAGCACCGCCATTCAATGTGATCATGGCTGATCATTCTCAATCAGTACCCCGTTCCTCCCTTCTCCCCATACTCCCTGACTCCGCAATCCTTAAGAGCTCTATCTAGCTCTCTCTTGAATGCATTCAGAGAATTGGCCTCCACTGCCTTCTGAGGCAGAGAATTCCACAGATTTACAACTCCTCTGACTGAAAAAGTTTTTCCACATCTCCGTTCTAAATGGCCCACCCCTTATTCTTAAACTGGCCCCTGGTTCTGGACTCCCCCAACATTGGGAACATGTTTCCTGCCTCTAACGTGTCCAACCCCTTAATAATCTTATATCTTTCTAACATCGACAAAGTTTAATGCAATAAGATCAGTTCCTTCAGTCAAGTCACCAATGCAGATTGTATAGGTTGTCCCATGGTTATGAGCACCAAACCTAAGGATGTTCATACATAATATTAAATTCAAAAGTCCAACGCACAGACAAGTCAATTTCCACAAACAACAGAACTGTTTCCTCTCTCCCTCTGTTTTTCATAGTTGTTTTTAATACACCATTCTTATGTGCTTTTGATGCCTTTCTCTACAGTAGATTATTATATTGAGCGAATTTTGTGCATTTCCCAACTTACGGACAATAGATATCTGTAAAATTGGAAACCATTCATTACACGGGACAACCTGTAAATATTTGAAGCCCCTGGCCTGAACACTGCCACCCCCCCTAGTGACTGACTGCCAATCTGAAAATGACCCACGTCCTGAATTTATGTTTTCTATTTATTAACCACTCATCGACGCATGCCCATATATTAACCCCCATCCCATGCCTATTTGCCTTGTTCAATGAACCTTTACATGGCACCTTATTGAATGCCTTCTTGAAATCCAATTCTACTGGTTCACCTTAATCCATTCTATTTATTACATCCTTATTGAGTCCTGGCAGATTTGTCATATAATTTCCCTTGCCTCAAACTAAATTGACTCTGATTGATTGTCTGACATTTTTTAAATTGTCCTGCTGTTACATCTTTAATAATGAATATCATGAATAATGAAAATAATTTTCTCAACGACAAATATAATGTTAACTGATCTATAGTTTCCACCTTTCTGTCTCCCTCCTTTTTTGAATAGTGCCATTTTACTTGTGATCCTTCAATCCACTGTGAATTCTCCAGCATCTATGGAGTTCTGGAGGATAAAAACCCATGTCTCCATTAAAGATAGACACAAAATGCTGGAGTAACTCAGCGGGTCAGGCAACATCAGCAGACTGAGGCTGTATAGATAATAGACAATAGGTGCAGGAGTAGGCCATTCGGCCCTTCGAGCCAGCATCGCCATTCAATATGATCATTGCTGATCATTCACAATCAGTACCCCGTTCCTGCCTTCTCCCCATACCCCCTGACTCCGCTATCTTTAAGAGCTCTATCTAGCTCTCTCTTGAAAGCATCCAGAGAATTGGACCCCACTGCCTTCTGAGGCAGAGAATTCCACAGATTTACAACTCTCTGTAGAAGGATCTCGACCCGAAACGTCACCTATTTCTTTTCTTCAGAGACGCTGCCTGACCCGTTGATTTATTCCAGCATTTTGTGTCTATCTTCAATGTAAACCAGTGTCTGCAGTTCCTTCCTAAACACCATGTATCCTAGGATCCAAGCCATCAGATCCAGAGGACTACTTCAATATTGGCCCCATTAGGTTGCCATTGTTTTTTCTTCCTTGCCTTATGCCCCTTGATTCTCAATTCTTAGAGTCACAGAGGGATACAGCATGGAAACGGGCGCTTCCTCCCTCCGAGTTCACAGTGACCTGTAGCCATCCATTTATATCAATCCAACATTAGCCCCATTTCTTTCTCCCCATATTATCTTTTCAGATTCTACTACTCATCCACACACTATTGCCAATTTACATTGGACAATTAGCCTACTAACCTTTGGAATCACCGACCCAACAGCATTGTGATGGTACCTTCACCAGCACAGTTCAAGACTAACTTGCACGTGTTTGGAGGAAAGTGGAGCACCTGGCAGAAACCGTATGGTAACCAGGAATATGTACCACACCAGAGCAACACATGGTGCAAGACAGGTGACCACTGAATTTGGGGGCAATGAAAAATTTGTGCAAATAAATCAAAGCTCTGTCTGTTCTCTGAGGTAAAAGGTCCAAAGGCACCATTTTAAAGAATACCAATTCTCCTTGGTGTCCTAGTTTGTATTTATCTCACAACCAACAGCTTAAAACACTTTGAGTCACTATTTGGTCGTTACCTCTGTTACTAGGGTTTGTTCTTCATCTCCAGCCCTTCCCTCTCCCTCTCCCTCTCCCCCCCTCCTCTCCCCCTCCTCCTCCTCCCCACCTGGCTGGCAGCATGGTTCACCTACAAATACTCTGCAGTTACCAAGGCAACTCCAACAGCACCTCCAAACTGCAATGTCTGCCACTAAGAAGGACAAGGGTGGTCGGTCAATGGAAATTAAATAAACCCACTTGGAATCACTCCACCTGAATGAGACCTATCATATATCCCTTCAGCATTGTGATAGCACCTTAACCAGCGCAGGTTCAAGAAAGTGCTCACTGCCACTTTCTCAAGGACAAATGAGGATTGGCAGTGTATACTAGCCCTGGTAATATGCCCATAATTCCATAATAAACTAAAATATTGACATTTGGGAAGGTCTTTATTTGCGACTTTACTTTTTTTAAGTGCTCCTCATGCCTAGATTGAAACTTTGAGCTAATGCACTAGAGTGTATTAACATTCTTAATAAGTGTATCTACCTTTTAATTAATTTTAAATATAATTTATGCATTAACTTCATAGGGTGAGTTGTTGTCAGCTGACACCAGGTAGGTGTGTAGTTTTGGAAAGATGTTCGTGGATTATAAGTTTTTTTTCAATTCGCCAGATCTGGGGATTGCTGGCAAGAGGGACACTAATTACTCATCCTTAGTTTTCTTTCAAAACATGATGTTGTAATGACAGTGCCTATGGGGTGCTATTAACTATGATTTCCAGGATTTTAACCCAAAGGCAAATGTGAAATATGTTAAGTTTGAACTGATGGATTCCATGTGTTAATAGTGTATGTGCCTGCTGCCAATGTCATTTGAGATGATAGGGACCAAAGTTAGAGGCACTTCAAATTCCATGTCATCAGCTGAGAATGAAGCAGGAACCCAGAGTCAGTTTGTAGATAAGGGAGGCGAGTGGATCATTTTCGGATTCCAGGATCTGCAGTTTTATTTATTTGCCATTGGAAAAGTTGAGAAAACTAATTACTTTTATCAGATGGGTTGAAAATAAAGTTTTCTTCTGTTTGCTCTTTTGCTGAAACAATATATACTTTGATTTTGCAGTCAAATCTTTTTTTTAAGTTGCCCTGAATGTTCTATGTCAAGGCCCAACAATTAGATGTGCTATGTTAAGTTCAAATTAAACTTGTCATCAAGCTTACTATGTCATCTTCCCACTGTAAATCTTTTTATTTCCTCCATTGTAGAAAGTGCTAATTCCAAGTTTTTTTTATCAGTATTTCAGCCAGTTGGTTCTTGTTTACGCATGAGTTTCATAACTGAGTGCAGGGAAGTCACAATGTAATCCAATCCAGGGATCCTCCAGCTCTGAACAGGAACATTTCCAGTTGGGGAGGTTTTGACAACTAAATTCCTATAAATAATTAAAGCACAAGAAAACCTCCCATCCTTGGCTCTCAAAGTGGGGGAAAAGATAGAGGAAGGAAACTAATAAGCAAACCCCAGAGAGAAAGAAATGAAGGTTACAAAGTGACGTCAGCCGGTGAAAATAGGATGTGTCTCTTAAAAAACACTTATGGTTGCTACACCATGACTGAGAGAAACTGTTTCTCAGTACTTACTGGGGAATGGTATACAGGCATTCCAGATAAGTTAGTGCCTTAAATAAACTGTGTGCGGAGAGATAATGCATGTGAAATGACAGCCAAGTGCAGTGCCCGCGACGTATGGACCGCCTGCAATGACACCTGTCATTGAGCTGATTGCTATTTTCGGGCATTGAGTAATTTGGGATTTGCCTTCAGCTCTCAACTCGGCAAAGTAGCAGCATAGGATCACAAAGACAGACTTTTGCACATTGCGGGCAATGCAGGGCAGTTTTTAGCAGCATTGATCATTCTGTTGGTTGAGCTAAGCATACAGGGAAGACTCAACTGCTATTAGAAGCCACATCCTGTGATATGTCTTAGATTTCAGTTTAATATTGGTATTTATTAACGTTGATTCTGAACCATGAGACAGTCTATTGAGAGAAATAAAATGATCGCTGACCTGTGCTTCCATTATTTGGTAATGTCTGATTATTGGGCAAATATTGTCAGGGAGTCACACTGATTGAAATAATTGTCATTTAGTTATCAGAAAATAAGTGATTGTAAACAACAACTCAGAGAGCAAGCCTACACCACTTGGCCTATTAAGCCAGCTCAGTCAGTGATCTGCCAATCTTTGGCAGGTTGCAGTCAGTATGGACAAGCTATTATTTTACATCAATGAAAGGGAGGTCAGGGAGTTATCGTTGTATAATACGACACAATACGACAGAACTTTATTCATCCCAGGAGGGAAATTGATCTGTCACTAGTCATAAAATACAAGAAACATGAAACATGAAATTAAAGTGACGAGTGGAAAGGATTGGGGATGTGCAAAGATTGGGAGGGGAGTCAGTCTACCCCATGACAGAAGGGGAGGAGTTATACAGTTTGATAGCCACAGGGAAAAAGGATCTCCTGTAGTGTTCTGTACTCCATCTGTAAACTCCATGGTCATGCTCTACAAGATGACAATCACAGCGATCAATGACCTTTCTTTTTATCTATCATAAACTGCACACGCTGTTATTTCCAATGACACTAATTTCTTCCAAACAATCTTGATAACATTGATTCTTAATAAGTGTGTGCCTTTTAATTAATTTTAAATATAATTTATGCATTAACGTCATAGGGTGATTCATAGGCAGCAATAATTGTGCTTTGCACAAGTGAACTTGTTCCATTGCACATCTTCTCACAACCAAACTCGTTCATCTTTTGTGAACCTCTTTGATATCCGCCTGTGAAAATCTTGCCCCAAACCGCAGCAGCTTGGGGGATTACTTAGTTTTAAGATCACAGGATTGAGGAAGTTTATGAAGCACAATTTTGAACAAATGTCAGCGTATTTCATTGATATTACTTGGAATTTCATGCTGGAAATGAGTGAAACGGTTCATGTTTATCTGAAGAATGGTCATTGAACTAAAACATGAAATCAAGTCAAGTCAAGTCAAATTTATTTGTCACATACACATACACGATGTGCAGTGAAATGAAAGTGGCAATGCCTGCGGGTTGTGCACAAAAAGAATTACAGTTACAGCATATAAATAAAGTTAATAAGTTACTATTAGTGTCGACAAAAATTTAGTCATGGGGTTATAAAAGTTGACAGTCCTGATGGCCTGTGGGAAAAAGCTCCGTCTCATCCTCTCCGTTTTCACAGCGTGACAGCGGAGACGTTTGCCTGATCGTAGCATCTGGAACAGTCCGTTGCTGGGGTGGCAGGGGTCCCTCATGATCTATTTCTCTTACCACAGACACTGTCTGACCTGCTAATTATTGACACCATTTTTTGTTATATTTTGCATTTCCAGCATCTGCAGTACTTGGCTTTTGAAATTTAATGCTGCACAGCAAAAAGATTACAAGGAGGGTCCTGACCCAAAACGTCACCTGTCCCTTCTGATCCGAAATGTTAACTGTCCATTCCTTCTACCTTTGCTGCCTAACCTCCTGAGTTTGTGTTTTGTACAAATGTTATGTTCAGTCCTATTCTGGACATGTTTTTCTGATGTACTGCTTCACAAACAGGAGTCACCTTTTGATATCTGACTCACTGTTGCTGTTTAAGGGGCCTTCCATCGCCCGGCGCGGCTCGGCTGCGGGACTTAGCTGCGCACGGCTCGGCCGCGGGGCCTTCCATCGCCCGGCTCAGCCGCGAGACGTTTCAGTGCCCGGTGCGGCTCGGCCGCGGGCCATCCCCTTGCGGGGACTGTGCGGGTCGGTCGGGGACGAGCTGTCTGTCCGTGGGCGTGGGGAAGAGAGTGGAAGTTTTGTTGCCTCCATCACAGTGAGGGGGTGTTTGGAGTCACTGTGATGGATGTTTGTGTTGGGGTCATGTGTCTTGTGTTCTTTTTCTTTTTTGTGTGACTGCTATGTAGTTTCGTTCGGTACCTTGGTACCGAATGACAAATAAAGCTCTGTTGACTGTTGACTGTTAAGCAGGAGCAGACTATTCAGCAAAGGTATTGCAGCTAACCTCTGTGTAATCCTCCCCCAATAACTCATGGAGTCAAAATCAGGATTTGGCCAATGACTAATTTTCACTGCTGCAATGCCAGGAGTTGTACAGTTCCTATAATCAGCGATCTCGTGACATTATCCAATAAGTCACCCACATATAATTGTCCTCATTGGCTTTAGCTATTGAAATCTGAATCTGCGTTCTACATCACAATAATGTTGTACAATTCCTTTGGTCATCTCTATACTTTTCCAGGCATTTTTCTCCACTGATACTGGATTGCAAGGGTGGTGTTTACGGAGGACATTGGGACACGAGGGAAAGAAGGGCACCTTGAATAAATAGTTGATTTCTTTTTCACCTGAGAAGTTTTGGGGCGTTTTAATCTTCCTTTAAACAAGTCACCATTCTGTACTGAGTTTCTTCAGCATAGATGGGATTTGAAGACACTTACTTGTAAATTGATATTTAAAGTGTTTTATAAATAATTTATATGTGTGTTGGTTGGTAGCTTTTGTACACCAATTGTTAGCTGGTAGGAGTTTCTGAGTAGGATTGACTTCGCCTCTGATTACAGAGCTTAGTCATGTTGACCTAATAATTCTGCTTTCAGATTTATTAGTAAATTCAGCACAAATTCAGCAAAAGTTTCAGGTGTGACTGTGTCCAGCTTAGGTCTTTGCTCCAAACTGGTTGCATATTGCCTAGTGCAAAGACTGGGCATGGACCAGCGCAATTCTACAGTTGTTTGTGTGATTTATAAATATATATTTTTGTACATCCCTGTTATATTTAAGATGTGGTTTCATTAACAAAGCAGAAAACATATTTTTACAAAAAAGAAAATTTTAGTCAATCTCCCAACCTGAGACACAATTTTTGAATGAAAACTGACTTTCTGAATTCAACAGAACCATTTATAGGTATCATTTTAAATGTGCTATACAAATAACATTGACTTGACTTGGCTTGTGTACAATGGTCAAATTTGAATAAATTAAGTATTTTTTTCATATTTACCATTAATGTCTTTTATGTCTATTAATATTTCTAAGAATATCCGGAATTAGTGCAATTAGCAACAACGTTTCAAGATAATTAATTATTCTGCAGTATCATACGTTTTATTGCTGAATTCTAGCACAATATTTTAAAAAAACTAGCTCGTTTCTGAAACAATTGGCATTGGGTATAACTCCTACTGAATATTTCTCAATCTCATGCTCCTTTCTAACTGATTTCATTGTTCTGAAAGTAACAGATCAACTCAACGCAGTTCACACCTGGGTGAATGAGCGTAAGAGTTCATCTTTTTGCAACCAAAACTTTACCATGAGATAATGTGAAGGAGATTTTTTAGAAATAGTGCAAAATAATGAGTGCAAAATACTCCCTTGAGTTCGGACATCACAGATTCTTTTAATCGTGTTATTCCAGGTGCGGAAGCGAGGGAAAGCTTGTAGAGGTGGGCTACGTGAGGATGATATCCTCCTGACTATCAATGGAAGATCTTGCAGTGGAATTTCACATGCAGATGCCATGGACATCATAGACTCTTCAGACGGGACTCTGCGCATCTGTGTCAAGAGGTATTAAACACGGACAGTTCAAAATGCAAAAACCTGTTCTGTACTTAAGCAGTTTATCAATCCTTAGATGTTTAAATGTTTGGGAAAACCCAGTTAAGGTTGTTCAATGATAAAGGAATATGAAAGAGTGGGTGCAGAAATGTTATCCCATCTGTTTGGAATTCCAAGGTTGCCCAACAATGCAGTGGTGAAATATTACCCAGAGATTCTGTTTTTGGTTATTATTTCAGGCATGTCAACCTAGTTAAGTACTGAAAGGAAGGTGAGGTGCACTTCGGAGTTGGACATCATGTTTAACACTCACTGGCCAAGTTCTCCAGGGTGGAATAACTGCGACCCTGGAATAGCATAAAATTCAACCCTTCTGGTCTTGGGGGACACTTTATAATAATAATAATAATACATTACATTTATATAGCGCTTTTCATATACTCAAAGACGCTTTACAGGGATTTAGAGAACATAGGGAAGTGAATAAATAGATTAGTGGGAATGTATCATAAAGTGCATTCAAGGGTGAGATATATTTGGGATGTATAAGCAATCGGGGCAGGGGAGGATATGGTGACATCCGACTGGACGGGGTTATGTAATCGCCTTCTGCCTTTATGTTCTTTAAAATGCCCAACACGCCCTCTTCGCCTCCCCACCCCCTCCCACAGCCTCAGCACCGACAAAGCCCCATGCGGTTTAAACGTTTATCTCTGTAACTTGGCTGAAGGGACTGAGAAAGAGTCTCAGTCTTTCTAAGAATATCCGGAATTAGTGCAATTAGCAGCAACGTGTCAAGATAATTAATTCTTCTGCAGTATCATAAGTTTTATTGCTGAATTCTAGCACGATATTTTAAAAACTAGCTCGTTTCTGAAACAAATGGCATTGGGTATAACTCCTACTGAATTCGGACACTTGATATTTGAACCCATGACTGGCGCCCTCGCCCACTGATCCCAGTCCAGCCAGTGCCAGCCACTGAGGTGCCACTAATCAAGGAGGGTGCTAGTCCATCCCTGGTTCAATTGTTCCATCGCTTCTGATCCCAGTAACTTGAATCCCCTTCTAGGATTTCGTGCAGCCCGGCATCTGGCAGCTTTCAATCCGAGACCAGCCTGGCCGCCGCCCCCTGTCAACAGAGCCAAGAAACTTCAAAAGTCCCCGTGCTGATGCGGGACCCCCCCAGTGTGAAGCCAGAGTCGTCCCGCGGCACCAGTGGTCTCCGGGTCCAGAGGGAGTGCTACACCTCACCCCCGGACAGCGAGGCGTACTACGGCGAGACCGACAGCGACGCGGACCACACGGCCAACGAGAGGCAGCGGAGGCAGAAAAAGCGCTGGCCGGGTCCCAGGGCACCAGTGCGGGGATCGGCCGACGAGGCGTCGGAGCAGAGCGAGTACGACAGCGCCCCAGAGCCGGTGTGGAGCGACTGCCGCTCCCCTCTCAGCCCCCTGTCGCCTGAACCCTCACCATCCGCCTGTCTGGATCCTCCCAGCCTCGCCCAGGGGGCAATCCCGAGGATGTTTCAGCCCAGGAAGGTGGAAGCCAAGATGAATATCTGGCAGCCCAAGGTGGAGATGGCAATTTCCCCCAAGTCTAGTCTCGCCCACTCCATCCCCACCCCCAGCAGCCACACTCACCCCACTCCCAGTTACCCCACCACCAACCCCAACTATCCCAGCTACCACCCCACCTACCCCAACACCAAACCCACCAACCCCAACACCAAACCCACCTACCCCAACACCAACCCCACCTACCCCAACACCAACCCCACCTACCCCAACATCAACCCCACCTACCCCAACACCAACCCCAACTATCCCAACACCAACCCCACCTACCCCAACACCAACCCCTCCTACCCCAACACCAACCCCTCCTACTCCAACACCAACCCCTACCCCAACACCAACCCCACCTACCCCAACACCAAACCCACCTACCCCAACACCAACCCCTCCTATGCCAACACCTGGTCTGCCCAGTCCAGCGGCGAAGATGTCCCTCTCCGACATGGTATCCTGGGCACGTCGGAAACTGACAGCGGCTTTCAGGAGGTACCTGCCCAGGCCGGCTCATCTGAGCAGAAGCTGCTGCCGACCGCCAGCCTGCCCAACTTGCCCAGCCTGAGGGAGACACAGCTGGTGCCCATGGTGGGCCCAGTGAATAACCCCGTGGACGAGGTGCTCATCGCCACCTACAAAGCGAAGGCCAAGCAAGCCAGTAAGTTTCTTTAGTTACCTTCTAAGATAGCCTCAAATAATTTTAAACCTAAAGTCCTCCGGTGCTCTGGGCTTTTCTGGTGTGTTCAATGTGCTGCTATTTAGGGGAACACGAAAGGTTTAGAGGATATGAGGTTAACTCTCTGAAAAGTGCATCAGTTGCTATCTGTTACTTGATAGTCTGTGTGATCTCATTGTCAAGAGTTGAAACAGTTGGTTAAACATACCCATGAAAGCTCCGTGGCATGTATATACATATATATATATATGATTTACTAGAGTTCTAGAGTTAGATAGAGCTCTAGAGGCTAGTGGAATCAAGGGACATGGGGAGAAGGCAGGCAAGGTTTACTGATTGTGGATGATCAGCCATGATCACAATGAATGGCGGTGCTGGCTCGAAAGGCCGAATGGCCTCCTCCTGCACCTATTTTCTATATTTCTATGTTTTACTACAATACTGCTGTCCTTTAAAGCTTTCGAATAAAACAAAGTTTTATTTTTTGATGCAGCAAAATGTATTACTCTGGGATAATTATGGGGTGGGATGGATGAGTGTTGTTCTCAGGTACATACAGATTCCACTGAAATGGTGTGACAATGGTTTAATATAGCAACCCTTGTCAATGAGATTTCTAGGTGTAGACCAGAAAACTTTCGCGGAATGATTTGGTGACTGTAAGTCACTGGCGATAACAAAGACTAAGTAGGGCAATGGGGCTCAGGGCTTTCTAGGGAATTTTAGATTGCTAGGTTGTGATGGATGAAAGACATGTAGGGATGGTGAGAAAGGGAATCAGAGGGCGTGTTGTCAGAAAATCCAAGGATGGGCGAGGGAATCGAGCATTTAGAAAGGGTGTCAGCTGTTATGGGGAGAAGGCAGGAGAATGGGGTTGAGAGGGAAAGACAGGTCAGCTATGATTGAATGGCGGCGTAGACTTGATGGGCCGAATGGCCTAATTCTACTCCCAGAACTCATGAAGGCTTGAGGAAGTTGCTTCTGGAGTATTAAAATGCCATTGAAGAGAGTTGAGGATAAAGAGGATTTTTTTTGTCTAACATTCATGAATTGCTGACACTAATGACCTATTTAAACTCCAGCATTTAAAATTAAACATGCCTTAAATTTTATATGGAGACAAGAATTATCCTCTTGATATTGCTTACTGCTACACTTTGCAGCCAATGATTTTTTTCCACTAGGGTCAATTTATAGATCTAAAGTATATTCAGCTTTTGACCATGTTTACTTGACTTTAGAAACAATGTTTTCTTGTTTATCCCACAGTTATGAGTATGGAAAGTATTTTAATGACATCACTGCCCTAGTCTTTGACACATTTCATTCTTGTGACAATCGCCACAATTTTCTTTTAGCTTTACTTGTCTGAAAAAAAATCGCTTGAAGGTCCGTTTGAGCGCAGACAGATGCTTAAACCCATCACACAACTAGTTGGTATGTAATGGGTAAAAATAGTCAAACGGACAGAAGTTCTTAACCGTCCTTTTGTCCGGTCTGACAAGGGGAGTAAAACGCGATAAGAGAGCGTGCCAGACTTAAGAGTCTTGGGCTCACTCCAGTTTATGAGAGATTACAGTCTCTATATGGAACTGAGGACTCAAAGTAATACTCCAAAGATTATCAGAATGCCGAGATCACAAACTGAAGAAGCAGAAAAGAAAAACAGCAAGCATCAAATTTATGCAGGTATTTGAATGTGTACATACTTTTAAAGTGTTAGCCAATTCTACTGTGATTGGTCTACAATTGATTTTTGTTCTATCCTTAAAAGTCTTACAATTGAAATTGGTTTCATGCCTGCAGCCCAAGGTAAGATGGAAGATCAAATTTTCAGCACCAACTTATTTTATTCAATGTTTTAAATATTTAATGCAAGAGTATGGAAATTTCAGTTTACTCTTTACCACAGAAACAAATGCTCAAAAGAGTGTTAACCTTGGTATATCTTACACAGTTAAAAATGATAGATGTACAGTTTCAAAACTACCAATTGAGCCAAAGATGTTTGCTTTGCAAATCATCACCTTGTGACTGCAAATATTTACTCAGCTAGACTCTGCTGGTGTAGGGTTTTTTTTAAGAACGTAAAAAAATGATCTGGCTTATTTTTCAACCCTGGGGATGTTATTGATATGGAACAGTGACATTTTACAATGTTTTGGGTTTCCAGTGTTTACAATGGTGGGAGAAGAGGGAGAGCTCCTATTGCTGGTGGTTGGTTGTAGCAAAATTAACATGAGCTCCTTCAAATTTTGAAGAGCCCCATTTTCCCCCCTGTGTTTCATGCTTTAAAATTGACTTTTTTTGCCAAAGTGAAATAGAAGCATGATAACTTGTGGGTGATTTTATGTAATTCCCGAACTTACACCGTGGTCTTCTTGAAGTGATTCACCCCTGCGTTCCTGAAACGATTTTTGCATCTGTTGTGCTACAGGATGCATCAATCCCAGTCCAACGCCCCTTTTGGAACATTACAGGAAAAATTGGACTAAATTGGCCTGGGAACAGCCCCTTTGGACAATGATGTCTTAATACTGCAGATTTTGATTAAGACACTTTGGCCTTACACCCACACTGCACTGATATACCCTGTGTTCCAAGACCTAGGTCCAAAAGCTCTCTGATCTCCAAACTGTTCTTCCTTCCCATTGGTCTGGGCTATCCAAGACAAATGCCACAAACACCCAAAGTGATGTCAATCCCTGCACTTCAAATTGGTCTATCTTGTGCCATTTGGTGAACGCAATGATCCCATGAGATCCTATGGGGGTT
This sequence comes from Rhinoraja longicauda, assembly GCF_053455715.1. Taxonomy (NCBI): domain Eukaryota; kingdom Metazoa; phylum Chordata; class Chondrichthyes; order Rajiformes; family Arhynchobatidae; genus Rhinoraja; species Rhinoraja longicauda. The sequence continues at coordinate 11,645,180 of NC_135987.1, forward strand.
CCACTTATCCTTCCCCTCCTTTCCACTGACCACTCACCTGATCATTACACTTCAACTCTGGGCCTCTGTTCTTTTTTTTGCCAACCCCTTTTACTGGTCCTGATTTTTGCAATATCCCTTCCTGGTCCCAGTCCTTGGCTTATAATCATAGGTCCTCTTTACCCCTGACCCGGAACAGGCTCAACTCCAGGTGATATCCAGTTACAAAATCCTACCACCACAACCATCTAGCATAACCATCTGGGTGCAATATAATTTCCAGGCAGCAGTTTTTATCAGTCAGGTTTCCATTTCACTGCCATTCATGTTAAACTAAATCTTCTATTATAGTAATATATATATATATATATATATATATATATATATATATATATATATATATATATAAATCTTTTCCTCTCCCAGGAGGGGTCTGGCTCCCCAAATAAGCTAATCTCTTGAAATGGCCTTTGCTTAAATATTCAATAGATGTGGACTCCATGTATGTTCTTATGGGGTTTTATACCAGTGTTATAGAAAGAGCAACTCATTAGCTGGCCAAAAGGAAACATTTAATACTTCTTCAATAGAAATGATCACAATGAAATCAGCTGAACACATAGCAAATGGATATGTTTCAATATCCTAGTAATTCTGGATATATCAATAGTTAATAAATGCAATTGTTTTTCCCAAACACATCAGCATTGAACACATTGATACAATGTCGCCCTTTCTCGCAGAATAAATTGAGATTACCTCATAGAAGGTCAGATGGAAAAATAACAGCAACATTTTAAAACGCCGATCAGAAATGTGTTTTGGGGATACTTCCAATAAACTTGCAGCACAATGATTTTCCCTCGATCATCTGAAGATTCATTAATGTTAGCCTCCAGCCTGTCAACATTCTTCTGCAATTTTGGTCATGCGTTTTTTGACATCTGGGCAGCATTTATTGCCCACCCTTAATCGGCCTGGAGAAAGAGATGATGAATCACTTTCTTCATTCACTGTTGTCTTTCTTGTGAAGGCTGCTGAGTCCCTGATAGTATTTACCTTCTTGAATGTTGCCGGAGTTGCATTCATTGAACAGCCTTGCACTTTTGTCAATGGTAGAAAAGTGTTGAGGTGTTAGTGAGTCACCCACTGATAATACATAGCTTTAGACCTGCTTTAGTGGTCACCATCCTGAAGTGGCTGATCCAGTTCAGTGAAGACACAAGGACCTGCTGATACTGGTTTACAAAAAAAATGACACAAAGCGTGAAGAAGGCCTTGACCTGAAATGTCAACTATCCATGTTCTCCAGAGAAGCTATCTGACCCACTGAGTTACTCCAGCACTTGGTGTCTTTTTTTGATCCAGTTTATTTCCTGACTAATGCTGACCACCAGAAAGTAGATGACGTGGAACTCCGAAATAGTAATTCTATTGAATATCAAGAGGCGGTTCAACACTCTCTTGCTGGAGATGGCCATTGCCTGACACTTCAGTGGTACAAATGTTACCTGCTACTTATTAGCCCATGCTGAATGGAGGTATAGACTGGTCGTCTTGCTGAGGAGTTATGAAAGGTATTAAACATCCTGCGCTTTCTTGTAATGGAAGGGTGGTCACTGATGAAGCTGCTGAAGATGACTGGGTCTTGGACTCGCTTCTCGTGAACTCCAGCAGTGCTTTCCTGGGGCTGGGATGATTGACCTCAAACAGCCACAACCATCTTGGAAGGTGCAAAGCATGACATCGACCATTGAAGTGTTTCCCCCCTTACAGCCTACTGACTTTAGTTTTACAAAGCATTTTGATGCCACACTTGCTATCATGATGACATAGCAGTTACTCTCAACGCATGTGTGAAATCAGCTCCCAGGTTCATGTTGGGACAAGGTCTGTGATGGGGTCTGGAGCCAAGCAATCCTGGTGAATGTGAGACAGGAGGTAAATGGAGAGTATGTACCATTGGATAGCACTGTCGGCACCTTCCATCACTTTAGAACAAGCATGAAAATTCATGTAAATATATCATGTCAGAGATAGGACATCTCCAGAGGAGGAGTCTATGACTCCCCAAAGTTATTCCGCTATCTAAATGCAATTCAGAAGCGTAACGTAACAATCTGTGTATGAATAAAAACATACTTGCTAATTGCTCATTGTATTTTTCACAAAGTCAAGGTGAGGTCCAGTTGCTTCTTGGAAGAAGCAGAACTATAGGCAGGGGGTATTTTCACTGAAGGATTTTAGTCCCCACCTCTAAGGTATAAAAAACTTTATCCTTTTCGATTTTAGATGAATTCTTCTCGATTTATCCTGTTGCAGTTATATCTTCCTGCCACTGGTGGCCCCACTGGTGAAATGTGGAATAACAGGCCGATGAGGTTCTAATCAGCAAGTTCTTTTCCAATAAAAGTAACTTGAGATTTATATTGGGGAAGTTCACAGGCCACTCATGGAAATGGGAGATTGTGAACTTGGAAAACATACTTGTAAAAACCCTGCCTCTGGCATTATTCCACCAGACTTAAGTTCTCATACCACAGAGCACCAGAGGAGCAGATTCCACAGGTTTTCAGGCTGACATGTGCACCCTTTACACCACAAGGTGATCAATCCTCAATAGGTGGTTTACCCCTTTACATCAATTCACCTACACAGTGCCTAACCTGTGTCTTAGGAGGAACAGACAATGTCAAACAATGGAGTCACAAGAGACTACAGATGCTGGAATCTGCAGCAAAAAGCAAATTGCTGGAGGAATTCATCAGGGTGGGCAGCATCCGTAGAAGGAAGGGAATTGTCGATGTTTTGGGTCGATATCCTCTATCAGGATTGAGAGTCTCAATTACTTTCCCTTCACAGAAACATCAACCATTCCGTTCCCTCCACAGATACTGCTCGACCCATTGAGTCTCTCCAGTAGTTACTGTGCTTGAGGTCACACAGTTGATGTGCTTCTGATCTCATCTGAGCTGTAGTGCACAATTTGGCCAGAGCAGCAGAGTTTTTAATCTTACATCTTGGGCACTACCTTTGCTCAGCTACTCAAAGACACTTGGGGCAATCAGCTTTCTCTTTCTTTGCCAATCCTACTCAGCCTCTGTGTGGAGATCCTTTAATGCAGCTGGGATAATTAATTCGCCTGGTCTGCATGCATTTCCTCAGCCACAGTGGTGTAGTTGGTGGAGTCGATGTCTTACAGTGCCAGAGACCCAAGTCCTCGGGTGCTGCCTGAGGAGAGCTTGCATGTTCTCCCTGTGAATGCATAGGTTTTCTTCAAGTGCTTCAGTTTCCTCCCATGTTCCAGATGTGCAGAGTGGAAATTGGCCACAGGAAATTGCCCCTTGTGATAGATTCTGGAAGCACTGATAAGAATTTGGGGAGAATAAATAAAATGGATTAATGCAGTATATGTGTAAAAAGGTGGCTGATGACCAACAAGGAACCCAGTGGGCCGAAGAGCCTGTTTCTATGCTGCATTCTCTATGACTCAGATCACAGAGTGCAGATACACTGAGTTTCTCAGGGTTGCGAGGTGGTCTTTTCGTTTTCAGAAAATAGGGTAAAGGGCATTTCATTGTGAAGTTTATGTCAGTAGTGTGATAAAGACTTTGCCCATGGAGTGTTGAAAGAAATATTTTGTGTATAAATGCCAGCAATTTAAATAATTAATCTTTGTGTTGCTAAATACAGGGTGATGGAGAATGAAGTAACTCCTGTGTATAGTGTGACATCTATTATACCCTCCTGGTTCAGGTATGGTTTGTGCTAGTAACGACATTGTCAGCTCATACCCCAGTACCAATGCAGCTTCTGAGGAAGGCAGCCATCAAGGATTTGGGTCCTTTGTCATTGGGATAACCCATAATTTATTGCGATGAGTTTGAGAAATATAATCCCATTTTAATTTGGGATATACTGCAGCCATTTTGTGCTCGGCAAGGGATGATCAACATAATAACCAGGTAATCCATGTAAGTGAAATAGAAAATGCTAGAGTTCTGATGAATTGTCTCCAACCTGAAACATTGACTCTGTTTCTCTCTCTTCAGATACTGCCTGATCTGCTGAGTATCTCCAACATTTTCTGGTTGCATTTAATTTTTTTTCAGCATTTTGAGTTTCTATTTTCTTTTTTTACTGGCATTATTTGGGTGATCAATATTGCCCTGGGCACCAGGGAGAACGCCGTGTCTCTTTTTCTCTGACCACCTGAGAGATAGAAGGTTTATCACCTCATCTGAAAGACTGCAACAGAACCGTATCCTGTGGAGAGCCAGCCTAGTTTTTTGAGCTTTGATTTTGGGGTGGTATTTGTACCCAGAGTCTGACTCAGAGAGCACCAACTCACTGAGAGTTAATGACAGGCAGCAGAATCGGAAGAATTTCCACGCTGTCTTACGCCATTACTTTGTTCCCCTCTGATGGTAATTCTCCATAAGGGCTGAAAATTCACTCCACCACACTCCATTTTTCACTGTCCTGGACCGAGATACTGTCCAGCACTTCACAGACTTAGGCAAACATTTTTTTTTTAAAGATCTGATTGCTTTAATCACTTCTTAATTAATGTCTTCCATGTCACTTTCTATTTGTGATTAAAACCAATGTAGTATAACATGAAGAATATCTTCGGGATTGTTGTTGTTTTGAACAAGGCTAAATAAAGAAAATACCCTTTGGTGCTGCGGGATTATTTTGTTACGCTTGGAATCTAGGATGTGTAATTCTCTTGTGTTCACAGTAATGTTTCAGAAGCTTGTTAGTTTATTCCTTTGTGTTCTGACATTGCAGAGTTACATCGGAGTGAAAGTGTGCTGGAGAAGCAAGCGAAGGAGGCCAGGACAAAATGCAAGACCATCGCATCTCTCCTCACCTCTGCACCAAATCCTCACTCAAAGGGGGTTCTGATGTTTAAGAAGCGCCGTCAAAGGGCAAAGAAGTACACCCTCGTTAGTTATGGAAGTGTAGATGAGGAGAAGCAGAGTATGGACGAGGATGGGGAACTGCTGCCTACCAGTGAGTCTGAATTTGACGAAGAGGCGTTTTCTGATGCAAAAAGTTTGACAAATCAGTCAATGGGATCAGACTGGGACAGTTCTTACCTGGACATTGAAAAGCCCAAATCTGAGCCCCATGGTCTAACTGCAACCAAAGGGAAGGGTGTGATATTATTTGAACATCAGAGACAACGAGCAAAGGACTATGTATTGGAGGAACCTCCGATTCAGACACAACACAATCTACCAATGAAACCAAAGACAGAGGCTGAAGTGATGAGGTGCAGCGCAATGAATGGAGTCCCTGCCTGGTCCAGGAGTACGGCTGTATGTGCTGGGAATCCAGCCTTGGACCCATTGAACTACCATACAGAAATGCATCTGTCACCAATAGTACATGCAGAGACCAGTTTGCCAAGGCCGGGTGAGCAGCATCATTCACAGCACATCGTACAAGGTCTCCCTGGCCTGCCTGGGGTGGCAAATTGGACAGCAAGACCATTTACTCCAGGTTGTCAGCAGAGCCATGTGAGTCCTGTACACTCTGTCTCTGCTCCAGTGCTATATCGGCAAGGTACAACAAATACAGCTCCTGTCAAACCCTGGGAACAAGCTGCTGTGCAAAACAAACCCACAAAACCTTTCTCACCTCCAGCAGTGGTAGTCTCCAGGCCAACTGTGAATGCCATCCCTCAACCTGAACCAAAGAAAGCTTCAGTGCCAATGAAAATGGGAACCCCTTATTTGCCGGCAGCTGCTTTAATATCACCACCACCGGCTGTGATGTCATCTCCACCTGATGCAATGTCACCACCACCTGCTGTAAAGTCACCTCCACCTGCTGTGATGTCACCACCACCTGCTGTGATGTCACCACCACCTGCTGTGATGTCGCCACCACCTGCTGTGATGTCACCACCACCTGCTGTGATGTCGCCACCACCTGCTGTGATGTCGCCACCACCTGCTGTGATGTCACCACCACCTGCTGTGATGTCACCTCCACCTGCTGTGATGTCACCACCAACCACAGTCATGTTACCATCGTGTACAACGATGACAACAGAATGCACAGCGATGCCACCACTGGCCCCGGTGACCTCGCCAAAGCCGGCGGTGATGGTGTCATCATTCATGGCGATGTCACCACCATGCGCAGCAATGTCAGCAGATTGTACCATGGCATCACCACCAGCTGCAGTGATGTCACCACCACCAGCAGTGATGTTACCACCAGCAGCAGTGATGTCGCCACCATCTGCAGTGATGTCACCACCACCATTGATGACGTCACTATTGACAGCAACTCCATATTCGCCACCTCAGGCTCCGATCACCAGCACTGCTACCTTTCGCATTTCCTCAACACTGCTGCCACAGAAAAGGAGCGAAGCCCCTCCTGAAGCCGTAGTGAATGCTCCTTCCATTGCGAGCACGTCATCAACAGCTTGGACATCCAACCAGCCACCTGAGAGCTTGGCTACGAGAGAGCAACGAATTTCAGTACCTGCTTCAAAAACTGGCATCTTGCAGGAGGCTCGTCGCAGAAGCACTAGGAAGCCGATGTTTACAAAGACTGAACAGAAAAAAGCCTCTCCAAACCCTGAACTTCTTTCCATGGTACAAAACCTGGATGAAAAGAAGCCTGATCATGTTGGAGCTGGATTTGAGTCAGGACCTGAAGAAGACTTTTTGAGTCTTGGAGCCGAAGCTTCTAATTTTATGCAGTCTCAGGCTCGTAGGCAAAGTATACCTCCTCCAGTAGCCCCAAAGCCTCATTTAAAGCCTCAGTTAGTTGGCGGTTGTTATCCTGTGGTGAATGGAAACTGCACACCAGCAACCCTGCAGTTGAAAGGAAAGGGGGCAGAACTTTTTGCAAGGAGACAAAGTCGTATGGAAAAATTTATTGTTGATTCAGTACCAACCCACTCTTCCGAGCCAAGAGGACCATCTCCCACTCCTTCCCTTCCTGCTACATGGAAATATTCTCCCAACATCCGGGCTCCACCACCAATCGGTTATAACCCCATGTATTCCCCATCATATCCATTAGCAGCCAGCAAGTCCCAAACAATCCCCAGAGCAGAGAAGAAGTGGAGGCCAGGAGGGAACCAAAAGGTGGGAATAAAAGCCATTGATTTCATGAGACGTCAGCCTTACCAATTAAATCCGGGCATGTTCAGTTCCGATGAATCCAGCTTGAGATCACAAGGGTGGTCAGGATGTGCTCCAACCACGCCACAAGGCCAAAAATCCTTTATTTCCACAAAGAATGTCCCTGTGAAGACTCCAAGAGCCTTCGAGATCAGACGCTTCTCAACCCCAGTGCCAACCATCACTCCCACAGTGATCGCCCCGCGGTCAGCCACCACACTCGCTGAACCCGTGTGGATGTCGGCGCCCAACTCCCCCCCACCGGTGTCAGCCAAAGTATTTAACAGCAATGGGCTGGCTCACCAACACTGGAGAGCAGCTGGAGACAGTTCGGAAGTGGCCTTTCAACCATCAGTTCGTCAATTCCCGTCCAAGGTAGATATGCAAAAGAAGCCATCGGTTCCGACCCCTAGACCGAGGTTCTCGGCTGTGAGGGGTGGAAGCGGTGGTCATACATGGAGACCTGGGCCAATCCAGGAATGAAAGTATGTTTATGTGCATTCTTGATTCTTAGTGGATAGGTGAAAAATTTCCAACAAAAAGAGGACTCTTATCCTGAAAGAAAAGGACGATTTACATTTATATAATCACCTCTCTGGACCTCATGACACCCCAAATTATTTTACAGTTTTGATGTGAGTCACGGTGTAGGAAACACCGCTGCCAACCTCTGTGCACAGCAAGCTTCCACAAGTAGCAACATGATGGTAACCAGATGATCTGGTTTTAGTTTTTAGTTGCGAGGTAGATTATTAGCCAGGGTTTTATTAGCGCAGGTTTTTCCTCCCCATGTTTTTTTTTGTTTCAAATTGGCACCTTGCCCTCTTGAACACTCATCCAAGTGGGGCAAATGAGGTGGTCTCTGTAGGGCAGCTGGTAGAGCAGAGCTGTTTCAGTCCTGCACTGGCATCTGTTGACATGCAGTCAAGTCTCTGAGAGGGACAAAGACTCACAATTTGTTGACGCATTCAAAAATGCTGCCACTTACATCTAAAGAACTGCCATTCTAAATCTAAGTGATTTTTCATAGAGCTCTGTAGTAAGGATTTGTGACCACGTAATGTCATTTAAAATGTAATAGTTAATTGTTTTGCATTAACTGCAGGAATAGACCTCTTTATACCCAAAAAATGTAGCGGAGATGGAGATGGTGTCATCTTGAGGTCTCTCTATGCATTGCAATTCTTTATTCGAACCTGTCAGTGGTCTGATTGATAAAATACAGTGGGCCACAGAATGAAATATCATTCTTCCCAGAATATCTCCCTTGGAACACATAAAGGAAGCACATCATCATGTTTTGCAATTAGCTGAATTTGTACCGTGTTGTTTGACATTGATTTATTTATAAAAGATTCTTCTTCAGTGCACACGAAATTCCATTTTCTACTGTGTGATAAGCAATACATAAACATTAAATGTTTAAACCGAACAAGCAGAAATTCCCAGAGCAATGGAAAAGGATTTCAAGAGTGAATATTTTCAGAGGAATACAGTATATGGATTTGGTTAAGTTCCTCATAGTAGTGACTAGCGTGAGTTATGAATGATCATACCAACAATTGCAGGCACGTGGCAATAGAATTAGATTGTTATTACTGTTCTGAAGCAGACTGCGATTGTGATGACATTTTGGGAGGTAAAGATAAACATCAGGAGATTCTCAGGAAAATCCAACACAAAATGGTGTGATCGTTCTTTTCAGACAAATGCTGTATCCGCAGTTAAGGAAACAGAACCAACTCCGGCGCAGTTGATTGTCAGTTTAGACTTGTTTCCAAATTAATCTTCCATTTAAATAAAGGGTGACTGAGTTGTCAATGATCTGGTACCATCCTTTCAAGTGTTGAGCTTTCATTCATCAATTGTGTAATACCAGTTAGCTCTTAAGGATAGGCGCAATGCCTACCCACTCCATTACACGCCCAAATTTACCATTGTTGCCACCTTTAGATATTGTTCAATTGTCCAACTGCGGTGAAGACGACGTGACCATATCACATACTTAGCTGATCAATCATGTGCCATGCTTCAGATGTAAATAACACTATCAAAGGACAAAAATTGCTCCGATAAAGTGCTCTGACACTTGTCAGTGGGAAAATACAAATTGTATTATTTATTCAAATCACGCAATTTGTTCCTAAATTATAATCGGACAGAACCAAATAGCGACCATAGATCTTATTATTGATAACAACGTACTCTTAATGATAAATCTAATTTTTGGATGCCAGAGTGCAAAAATTTGCAGTGCTATTGTTAAACAAGTGATATAAAACTGACTGTATTTGTTGCAAAACAATTAAGATGAATGAAGACTGTGGGTACATTGTGATGATATGAAGTAGCTATGGTCAGAAATGGTGGAATTGATTGGAAATGCAAGGAAGATTGGATCAGATGGGACATGGGTGATCTTGGTTTCTGTATGTCGAGATGGGAAGCAGAGTAAATGGAACTGGGGATTCGTTCAATGATTTGAGCTGGTGTAAGGTGTAATGTTTAATAATGCAAGGGTTAATCATTTGCAAAGATGAATAATTTGTAAATGTTTTCTTCGTGCTTTGGGTTTTGCCCAACCACTGAGACGTAACACATATTAGAGTTCAGCAGTGAAAATCTTCACTTTTTGCAATTTCACACAAAACTGATAAGTGCCTTGATTATTAGCATTGCCAAACTGAAGAGTTTAAAATCAGTTTTGGCTTGCAAAGCTGCTGTGATTTGAAAGCCGTAAATCGCACTTGCTTTAATTCTCCATCACCACTAATTTGCATTTAGCTTTGAAGAAAATGGGCTCAGGAGATTGACACTAACTCGTGTTCTTGTTCGATTGCTCTCTTCATGTGTCCTAGTTAGGCTCTATACAAAACATTCAGCAATGGATAATTACCAAATCATTCAATAATTACCTGCAAATCAAAGGCAAAATATTGGATCTGGAAATATGAAATAAAAACAAAAACTGCTTGAAATGCTCATTGGCATTAATTCTGTTCCTCTTCACAAATAAACAATAACTCTGGATCAGGCTTTCGAGATGAAGTTCCATGGCCAAGCTGTTGACCTTAAATAGCTAACTGTTTTTCCCCACATAAACTGGCATGCTGACTGAGCATTCCCAGCACCTTTTGTCTTTTATTCCCAGTAATTACCTGATAAAAGTACCTTTACAGAGTCTGAGTGCTTTATTGGGAGTGTCTTTGGAGTGACAGATTTTCCATAAATGAATAACATGCATATCCCCTTATAGGTTTTAGAGCACTTTGGCTACTGTAAGTGAAGCAACACAGCTCTGCACTTTATCAATACCAATAGATGTGTCTTATTCATTAGATGTTTAGCCTTACTTTGTGCAAATTATATGCATTTCTTGCAGTTTTACTGTTCAAACTGTGCTATGTATGCGGATGTAAAATAATAAAATGTGAATACTTGATACATTTGTAGGTGCTGTCAGAATGAAAATGTGACTGGCAGGGTGTGGAGTGGGTTACAACTGCATATTTGGAACAAGCTAAGGTGGGAGATGATGGATATTGTTTGGCTCTTTTCAAAGGAGCTGGATCATTATCTTCCCAGGAATATCGAAATTTCAAAACACAAGCACAACGTTTGTTCTTTCTTGCTCTAAGGCTGTGAGTCTTCCAGGATAGCCTGGAATCTGCAGGAATTGCAAATCTCCAAGAAATTGCTGGATGAAAAGCTGGGAAAACAAATTTCAGGGACAACAAAAATATGTAACAATGAAGGGCAAATAGATTGCTTGATGAATGGAGATTATGCACCAAAACCTCCAGGAATATATCTGTTCAGAGCTGGTAACTCTGATAATTTCCTTCTTTGAAGTTTAATTTTATTTGCTGCAAGGATGGGGACAATTTACGTTTTTCATTTTTTTATTGGGTGTGAGCATTCCTTTTAATGACGCATTCCCTAATTATCCTCGAGAAAGCTTCTTAGTAATTGCTTTCTTGAGATCTTCTGATGAAGGTACATGCTGTTGGTTCAGGAATTCCAGCTTTTGAACCAGTGGCAACATAGGGATGGAAATTATGTTTTCAAGTCTGAATAGTCTATGACTTGGAGTAGAAAACCTGCAACTGGCGGCATCTTCTTGCATCTATGTGCTTCTAGAAAGCAAAGGTTGCAAGTTTAGAAGGTGTTCGCCTGGGTGACTAATTGTGGTGTGTTTTGTGGACATTGCAAGTAGTGTAGGGAGCAAATTTGGGGCCTATTTTCTTTGCTGTTCTCGAAGAATGAAGGATTACCTTATGCAACATATAAGGTCCTGGTGATCCCCTTACTTTAAAAAGAACATGGTAACATTGGAGACTGTCCAAAGAAGATTCACCAGACAGGATTGACATATGAAGAAAGGTTAGATGATTTGGTTTCATTCCTTAGAGTTTAAAGAACTGAAGCATGACTTTATTCAAATCTAGAAGATCTCAAGGGGACTTGACAGGGTAGATATTGGGATGTTTTCACTAGCAGGGAGTCATGAACAAGATTACAAGAGACCAATCATTTAAAAACTGAGATACATGGAAAATTCTTCTTTCAGAAGGTAGTGCATGTCTGGAATTATTTTCTCCTGTGATGGCCAGATCGTCAGATATATTTATATCATATGGATAAATATTGACAGATCAGGGAATTGAGGACTAAGGGGAATAGGCACAGAAGAGGAGCTGAGACCGGTATAGATCAACTGTGGTCGTGTTGAATGGGAGGGCAAGTTTGGGAGCTGATGGCCTACTTGTGCTCCTCTTTCCATGTGTTCCTGTAAGGATTTTACTGAGGTCACCTTCACACACCCGGATGTCAGGTTCACTGAAATCTTGAGTAAGGAAACTCTTACTTTCCTGTATTTTATGATTCCAGTGAGCTGACCACAAAGTTGTTCACACGCCTAACATGGAGATGGTGGAAGAGCTTTGGGGAGAAAGCAGATGAGTGACTCACTGGAGCCTTGATGACTGGCAATGAATTCCATCCACGACGGAGGGATTTGCTCATGTGTTTTGGGCGCATCAGCTGTTGTGGTTTCTTCGACGTTTAGCCTTTCCCTTTGTGAATTGACGGGGCACAGCAGAGTCTTGTTTGTGCTGGCAATTCTTCCAAAGAGGCTCAGCAGGCGGAACAGATATGTAGCAATCCATCGTCAGCTTGCAACTGGCAGGTTCCCTGCTGGTCTAGGAGCAAGGTGACGTAAGGGATAAAATTACCTCCAGTGATGGACAGAATGAAATCAAAGTAGGAGTCGAACATGAAGGGAACTGCGAACCTGTCACAAAACACACAAGGATTATTAACCGGGCAGCTGTCATGAATACCAACAGGGGCAGCAAACATAGAGTACCATTATGTTCAAGGAGCAGGTTAGCACATCATATGATAACGTGAAGCGTTGCAACCCACCATGTGATAATGCACCACTGACAGTACATAGCATGAGACCACACCATGCACACCACTAGTGAATTGGACAGGGTACAGCAGTGGATAGGGCGCGTGACTGAACTGCCAGACAGTGTACTATGTGACAGTAGACAAGGTGGGAGGGTGCACTGCCTGACGGTGTATAGTGTGGGAGTGTACAAGTTGTGAGAGTGCACTGCCTGATGGTGTATAATGTGAGAATTTGCAGGGGGTAGACATAGTTCCACCTAACAAGGGCACTGCCAGGCACGGCAAGGGAGTACGTCAAATACATTGCATGTTCAGATGGTGTGACAGAACCCAATCTGATGGAGCACACCATGTAAGAGGAGAGTATGAGTGTGACAGGACATTGTATGAAGCCTTGTGTGTCTAGGACATGTGATATTATTCAGTTCAAGGTATGCCAAGGCAACATGTGACAGTGCAATGTATGAAGGTGATGCACTGTTTAATTTAACCAAACATCAAGTGACAGCTTTTAAAATAAAAGTGTGTTTACATATTTACAATGTGTCCATTTCCATCAGAATATATATATATATATATATAAATCAAATTCAAATTAAAACACAACTAATCTAGTGATGGTGCACCTTTCAATAATAACACAATTTGATAAATGTTAGTATCATGTGTGACAATGCACCTTGTGAAAGAAAGAGCAGAACTTGTGACAGAGTGCTGTGTAACAATAGTGTGAAAGTGCCACAGTGAAGCATGTGAGAGCACGAGAGTGCAAGCTGTGACGAAGGGCAGCCAAAAAGCTATTGACAATTACATCAGTACAATGCATTATGTGATTTTGTAACATGGCGGTTTGTAACATGACACAAAGTACGACATGTGACACTGCGATGCATGGCTGTGGAATAATACAATGCAACTTGACAGCACAGCTTGCAACACTTGCAGGCTGATAGAGGAATGAGTTTCAGTGCACCATTTGTTAACGAAACAGTGCAACATGACAGGGCCACATTGGAATCAGCACCATTTGAGAGAATAACATGTGACAATGTATGACATATAATAATGCAACAGGTGACAGCACAGCGTGTGATAATATTCAATGGCATGACATGCACACCAGAATGCATGACGGCACAAAATATGGCAGTGCAATGTGTGTCAATGTGACTGCACTGTCTGTGACAATGGAAGAAGTGGTCTGCCCGGACCTGTGAATGGCCACCCAATAGAAGGTAATCTCATGTCTGAAGAAGAGTTCCAGACTGAAAAATCGTCTGTCCATTTCCCTCCACAGATGCTGCATGACCTGCTGAGTTCCTCCAACAGTTTGTTTTTGTGCTCAAGATTCCAGTATCTGGATTATCCAGTGTCTCCTTTGACTTGACCAACCTGCCCTCCTCAGGCACCTTACGGGATGTTCAAAGGAGAGGAGCATGGAGCTGAAGTTTAGATTTTTAAATTTAGAGATACAGCGCGGAAACAGGTCCTTCGGCCCACCGAGTCTGCGCCGCCCAGCGATCCCCGCACATTAACAGTATCCTACACACACTAGGGACAATTTTTACATTTACCCAGTCAATTAACCTACTTACCTGTACGTCTTTGGAGTGCGACCAAAGGTTGAAGAGTCGCCTTTTCAAATACTTAAAAACTGGAGCTGAAACCTTTCACTTTCTATGTAAACACAGACACAAACTCCTCCAGGATACAAAAATATTTGAGGGATTGGGAGTCCAAGAACCAAATTAAAACCCCCTGCAGGGTATTGCTCCGTGCACTTCTCTCCATCCCAAATCTTTGATGTAAAGGAAGAGGACACCCATGGAGGGAGACCTTCACTGGGGATCCCCCTTGCTACCGCATGGCAAAACAGCCTGAAGGGACATGTCCGGATTGCAGATAAGAGTAAGGAATTGGAGAGTATGCAGGAGTAACCTGTACAGGAAATGCTTCCGTGTGGTGTGGAAGAGCACAGCAGTCAATTCTGAGGGAAAACCCAGATTCATAGATTCATAAAGGAATGTGAATATTTGGAAACATTCTCTTCAGCCGATCTCGTCCATGCTGACCAAGATGCCTATCTACTCTAATCTTATTTGCCTGTTTTGCCAATTTGCCTCTAAATCTTTGCAATCAGTGTACCTGCCCAAATGTTTTTTAAACATTATAATTATACCTGTCTCTATCACTTCATCCGGCAGCTCATTCCATAAACCCACCGTCCCCTGTGTGAAAGACACATCCTTCACATCTTATAGAGTCATAGAGTGATACAGCGTGGAAACAGGCCTTTCGGCCCAACTTGCCCACACCACCCAACATATCCCAGCTACACTAATCCCACCTGCCTGCGATTGGTCCATATACCTCCAAACCTGTCCTATCCATGTACCTGGCTAACTGTTTCTTAAACGTTGGGATAGTCCCAGCCTCAACTATCTCCTCTGGCAGTTTGTTCCATACACCCACCACCCTTTGTGTGAAAAAGTTACCCCTCAGATTCCTATTAAATCTTTTCCCCTTCACCTTAAACCTCTGTCCTCTGGTCCTCGATTCACCAACTCTGGGCAAGAGACTCTGTGCATCTACCCGATCTATTCCTCTCAGGGATAGTAACATCCAGTCCTACTAATTAATCAATATGGTTTCATATACTTCTAGAAGATCACCTCTCATCCTCCTGCGTTCCAAGGAATAGAGTCTCAGCCTGCTCAACCTCTCCCTATAGCTCAGACCCTCCGGTCCTGGCAACATCCTCGTAAATCTTCTCTGTACCCTTTCCATCTTCTTTAAACCCCTCCCCTCTCACCTAAACCTATGCCATCTAGTTTCCACCTGCCTCTGCTGAAAAAACAACCGTGACAATCTACTGTGACTATTTATGCTCTTCAGAATTTTATAAACCTCTATAAAGTCACTCTGTAGCTTCCTTCGCCCCAGGGAAAACAGTCACAGCCTATCCAATCTCTCTTTGTAAGTCAAGGGATCCAGTCCAGGCAACATTCCTGGAATCCTTTCTGCATCCTCTCCAGCTTAATCACATCTTTCTTATAGTGCGGTGACCAAAACTACACGCAAAACTCCAAGCTGCCCAACCAACGATTTGTACAATTATAACCTGACGTCCCAATCCTGTGGTGCTTCGATCAATGAAGGCAAGCATGCCCTATGTCTACTTCAACACACTGTCTACCTGTGTTGCTATGTTCAGGGAACTAAATACTGGTACCCCAAGGTGTCATAGTTTAATCACACTTCTCAGGTTTCTGCCATTCATTGCATATATACTCTTTTGTAGTTTACTTCCCTATATAGGTCCCTATTGGTTAAGTTAAATTCCATCAGCCATCCTTTGCCCACTTTTCTAGATGATCTAGATCCTATTGTAATCTCACATAACATTTTTTATTGTCTAATATGTTGCCAATTTTGGTGTCGTTTTCAAAATTACAAATCATGACACTCACATTCTCCTCCAAATCATTCATACATAATGAACAGTAATGATCCTGCTCCAATCCCTGTGGCACACCATTTGTTACCAGTCTCTAATCTGAAACGCAACCCTCCGTTACCACCCTCTGCCACTTCGCACCAAAACAAATTTAGCTCCAGTTTTCTATCTCACCCGAGATACCATGTATTCTAACCAGCATTACACACGCAACCTTCTCTAAAGCTTTACTAAAGTCCATTTAAACGTGGCCTGCTGCCATTTGAGTATAGGAGCAGGGAGGTTCTGCTGCAGTTGTACAGGGCATTGGTGAGACCACACCTGGAGTATTGTGTACAGTTTTGGTCTAATCTGAGGAAAGACATTCTTGCCATAGAGGGAGTACAGAGAAGGTTCACCAGATTGATTCCTGGGATGGCAGGACTTTCATATGAAGAAAGACTGGATAGACTCGGCTTGTACTCGCTGGAATTTAGAAGATTGAGGGGGGATCTTATAGAAACTTACAAAATTCTTAAGCGGTTGGACAGGCTAGATGCAGGAGGATTGTTCCCGATGTTGGGGAAGTGCAGAACAAGGGGTCACAGTTTAATGATAAGGGGGAAGTCTTTTAGGACCGAGATGAGAGTTTTTTTTCACACAGAGAGTGGTGAATCTGTGGAATTCTCTGCCACAGAAGGTAGTTGAGGCCAGTTCATTGGCTATATTTAAGAGGGAGTTGGATGTGGCTCTTGTGGCTAAAGGGATCAGGGGGTATGGAGAGAAGGCAGGTACGGGATACTGAGTTGGATGATCAGCCATGATCATATTGAATGGCGGTGCAGGCTCGAAGGGCCGAATGGCCTACTCCTGCACCTATTTTCTGTTTCTATGTTTCTATGCCCTCATGAATCCTCTAAGTTACCTCCTCAAAAAACGCAATCAATTTTGTGAGACATGGATCCCCCACAAAGAAAGCCATCACTAATCAGTTCTTTGCCTTTGCAAATGCAGATAAATCCTGTCCCTCAGAATCCCTTGCAATAACTTAACCACCACTGATGTTCACCTAAGGTAGTCTGAAGAAGGGTCTCGACCCGAAATGTCACCCATTCCTTCTCTCCAGAGATGCTGCCTGAGTTACTCCAGCATTTTGTGTCTCCCTTCGATTTAAACCAGCATCTGCAGTTCTTTCCGACACACTGATGTTCACCTCACAGGTCTGCAGTTCCCTGGCTTGTCCTTGCAGTGGGATGAATGGCCTCTTTCTATCCTGTCTAGCACAAAATACAATGAAGCATCACATGACGGCACAGCATGCAGCAACATTAGGTTGAGGGATGGTGCAATAGTGCAACATGTGAAAGCACAGCATGTAACAAGAGCCTGCTCAACCTGAGACTGTATTAGAGTACTATGTGATGACATTTTGATTAATTACAGGGCAACATAATTATCTGACTCCAATCAGTATCACTTAAGCCACGACTGTTGGCAGCAAAGAGAACGCCAGAGAGCAAGTGGACTCGAGATGGTCACAGCCTGGAACAGGTGTACGAAGCTGGATTTCAGAGCAGGAGAGGGGTTGCTGGACAAGAATAAAATCATTCTTTATTCTAGAAATATACTATTTGTATTTGAATTGAATTGAATTGAATAAATTTTATTGGCCACGTATGTATATTGTGATGTCTTGAGAGGTCGGGAGCTTTTCTCTTGAAGGTTGGGAGGTGTGGGTGCCGGAAATGAAGACAGAAACGTTCTTGTTTTCAAACTTAAATTCCAAAAACAGATAAACTTAATTGTTTGCAGACAGGTACACAAAACCAAAACAGGTAGTTAAATCAAAACTGTAGCTTGCTGCCTTCTTACAAAATATAACTCAAACACTGCTTCTCTCCCCCTTTTAGCTCTCTCACTGAGGCAATCAGCTCATCTGGTTCAGCTGGGCAGCAATCAGTGTCAGCAGCAATCAGTTTCAGCAGCAATCAGTGTCAGCAGGGCAGGCAGCCCTGCTGACTATGGGTTTTGTAGTCTTTTGCTGGCAGCCATGATGGTTTGTAGTCCATGTTGCATCCACCGGGAGGAAATGTATTTCCCCTCTATGACTCTACCTCTCATGATATCACAATATATACAAGGAATTTGCCTTGGTGCTTTGCTTGCAAGTAACAACACGAGTCGCAAGTAACAACACTTGGCTCCAATTTTGGTATTTTTGCCCACAAGATACTCGTTTTGATTTATTATTGTCTTGTGTACTGAGGTACAGTGAAAAGCATTTGTTTGCGTGCTCTCCGATCAAATCACACAGTATATTAAGATAATCAAGCCATACATAGGCAGAAAGGTGGAGCAAAGAGAAAAATGCCAGAAGAGGAAAAATACAGTTGTGTGTTGCTCTCGTAAATAATACCTGGATTACTGCCCAAGTAGGAGAAGATGCGTAGATTTAAACCTAAAGAAGGCAACAAACAATCTCCGCAGCTTCCCTTCTTGAAGAGTGACACAAGGACCACAAGTATGATGCAGGCCCACCATGCCTATCCAGGCTCTCAACAAGAGCACCACTCTTTCCTTCTCTCTCATAGCTCTGGAAACTATGACTTATTAAAATTGCCTTTGGAATTTTCCACTGAATTTCCTTTCATAGTTGCATGACCTGGATCATTAATAATGGATAAACACATTCTCATCGTCTCCCCTTTGGTTCTCGTACTATTCACCTAAAATCTGTGTTAGCTACTAAGCTTCCAGTGTTGGCAATATTTCATTACCTTTCATTTCATCATGTCTTTCCAATATGACTCTTTTATAATACTTGAAAAACCAAAATAAAGTATCAATTGAGGCATGTCACAACTCACAATGATATTGTCATTTCAGTATGAGTGCTTGTTGGAGAACATATGGAGCATCGAATAAGCACACACCTCTACTCTATGTACTCACCTCATACCACCCAAAATCATTGCTCTCCCTCTTCCCGTCTCCTTTTTTCCCCAATATTGTCACTTTATCATCCTTTTCGATTTTCAATACGCAGAAAATTCTCTCCACATGCCATTTTTTTTTCATTTCTACTTCACACTTCCTCGTACTCTCAATCCCTCACCTTTACATCTCGTTTTCATCTCTTTCGCCCTCTTCCTATCCACCCACTTTTTCCTCATCCTCTCGTCCTAACCTCTTTCTGTATTCTCTCCCTCTGTCCTTCTTCCTCCCTCGAAATCCCTGTCACACTCACCATTCCCCAATCCCCATCCCCTCTTCTCATTCTCCTTCCTTTCTCCTGATCTCTACCTTTCTCTCTCTACCTCCTCCCCATTTCTATCCACCTTTATTCTGCCCTCTCAATCCTTCCTCCCTCTCCTTTCTTTCGATTCCCTCTCCTCTCCCTACAATCCCATATATTTTCCCTTATTGCTCCCTCTTTCATTTTCCTCTGTTACAGAGGGACATAAGAAATAAACTAGGGTAAGCCATGTTATGTGCTATGTTCCTCTGTCCTCTGTACCATATTCCTCAATCAATCCCATCTTCTTTGATTCCTTTAATATCCAAAATCCACTGTTTTGGATAGATATTGAATGATTGAGCTTTGATGGCCCTCTTAGGTAGAGAATTACACACTCCAGATGAAAAAGATGTCTTCCCATGTAAGTCCTGAATGCCTAATAAATATGATCGATATATTGAAACATCAACCCTTCATTCTTGATGTCCCAGACTGGGGAAACATTATTCTTGCTTCCACAATGTCAAACCCCAAATAATTTTGTGTCTTTCAATGCGATTGTCTCTTGGGTTTTGAAATATGAGAGAATAAAAGATGTTTTTAAAGATAAAAAGTGCTGGAGTAACTTAGCGGGTCAAGCAGCATCCCTGGAGAATATGGATAGGTAATGCAAGGGCTTATTTTGATAGGCGGATGATTAGACAAAGGCAAGAGATGAAAAATAGCTGTGAGACGAAAGGATTGAGCAATTCCAATTGTGAATCCAGAGGAAGGAATTTAGGTGCACTGTCGGTGGAGGGGATGTGCAGAAATCGGTGCACGTCCAGGTGGGGCATGGAGGAGGGGGAGCAGTGAAAGAGGGTCTTACAGACCTCCTGTCAGAGAAAGCAGAACCTATTTAAAGTAGGCATATCTTGAGATGACGTTGCACCTTTATTTACCTCCTTAATCAGTAGTAGATCCTTGGGCAATGAAACCAGATGAGTAACATTATTCCAGGTGAGATCTCACCAGTGCCAATAGACAATAGACAATAGACAATAGGTGCAGGAGTAGGCCATTCAGCCCTTCGAGCCAGCTCCGCCATTCAATGCGATCATGGCTGATCACTCTCAATCAGTACCCCGTTCCTGCCTTCTCCCCATACCCCCTCACTCCGCTATCCTTAAGAGCTCTATCCAGCTCTCTCTTGAAAGCATCCAACGAACTGGCCTCCACTGCCTTCTGAGGCAGAGAATTCCACACCTTCACCACTCTCTGACTGAAAAAGTTCTTCCTCATCTCAGTTCTAAATGGCCTACCCCTTATCCTTAAACGGTGGCCCCTTGTTCTGGACTCCCCCAACACTGGGAACATGTTTCCTGCCTCTAATGTGTCCAATCCCCTAATTATCTTATATGTTTCAATAAGATCCCCCCTCATCCTTCTAAATTCCAGTGTATACAAGCCCAATCGCTCCAGCCTTTCAACATACGACAGTCCCGCCATTCCGGGAATTAACCTAGTGAACCTACGCTGCACGCCCTCCATAGCAAGAATATCCTTCCTCAAATTTGGAGACCAAAACTGCACACAGTACTCCAGGTGGGGTCTCACCAGGGCCCGTTACAACTGTAGAAGGACCTCTTTGCTCCTATACTCAACTCCTCTTGTTATGAAGGCCAACATTCCATTGGCTTTCTTCACCGCCTGCTGTACCTGCATGCTTCCTTTCATTGACTGATGCACTAGGACACCCAGATCTCGTTGAACTCCCCCTCCTCCTAACTTGACACCATTCAGATAATAATCTGTAGTAAGACCTCTGGTACTCAACTCATATTACAATGAAGACCAATATACCATTTGCCTCTTAATTTCATCTTATTTTACCTTTAATTTTACCATTGCTACTGCAATTCACAGGAGGCTATTTTATTAAGTTAGGAAGTGACAGTAGTTAAATTGATCATTCGTAAAGCCATTTGCCCCGCACAAATTACACCTCCCCTGAAATACACCTGGCCCTGGCCCCACTCAGTCTCTATCCCGACCAAACTACATCCTAACTCACTTAAGTTACCTCTGCCAGAATTACTCCCCACTTCATCTAAAGCTGGCTGATCTTTATCTTTTTTAAAAAAATATATTTTATTTAAGTTTTAACAGAACTCATACATTATACATTTCATAGTAAACAATAACTACCTTATAAATTCGATTATACACGTATTGTTCTGTATTTTCTCCCCTCCCCCACCCCCCCAGTTAAATAGAAGGAAAAAGAAAAAGCAGAAGAAAGAGAGAAAAAAGAGAGAGAGCTCTCTTTCTTCGGCTGATCTTTATCTGAAATGTACTTATTTTACCTTAATTTATACTTCACCTGAATCACCCCGCAAATTGACTCCCACTCACCCCACCACACTTGAACTACAATGTACCAGCCGGATTTGAACTACATCTCATCCAAATTACATTTGGCCTTAACTACACCTGCTTCACTTGGATTACATAGTGTTCAAACTGGTCGGCATCCCATATGAATCATACCAACCCAAACCATATCCATCTTAAACTGTACCTCGTCTAAACCACACCCAATTGTACTTGAACTACACCTGCCCGAACCATAGCTCAACCCATTTGAAATACACCTTGTCCAAACTACACCCTGCCCCATTTATTAAAACCTGTCCAAAGTGTATATCCAATTCCATTAAAACAGTGCACTTCCCAATCTACTTCCCAACTCATTTGAACTACACCATGCTCAACTTGAAATAGGCCCTGCCCAAACTGAAGAAAGATCTCGGCCTGAAACGTCACCCATTCCTTCTCTCCAGAGATGCTGCCTGACCCGCTGAGTTACTCCAGCATTTTGTGTCTCCCTTCGATTTAAACCAGCATCTGCAGTTCTTTCCTACACACTGATGTTCACCTCACAGGTCTGCAGTTCCCTGGCTTGTCCTTGCAGTTGGAGGAATGGCCTTTTTCTATCCTGCCTCGGTCACAGGTGCATGAAGCTGGATTCCAGAGCAGGAGAGGGGTTGCTGGACAAGAATAATAACATTCTTTATTCCAGAAATATACTATTTACATTTGGCTCCAATTTTGGTATTTTTGCCCACGATATACTTGTTTTGATTCATTATTAATCAGGACCACACTCTAGCTGATGCGAGGACCGTTCAGTTGCCGGATAATAGCTGGGAATAAACTGTTCCTTAATCTGGAGATACGTGTTTTCAAACTTCTGTACCTCCTGCCCGATGGGAAAAAAAGGGAGTGACTGGGGTGAGACTGATTATACTGGCGGCCTTGGAGGCAATGGAAGGGAGGCTGGTTTGTATGATGGTCTGAGCTACGTTCACAACTCTGCAATTTCTTGCAGTCATGGCTGGAGCTATTCCCAAACCACGCTGTGATGCATCCTGATAAGATGCTTTCAACGGCACATCTGTAGAAGTTGGGGTGGGTTGTTGGGGACATTCCAAAGTTCCTAAGACGTCTAAGGAAGTAAGGTACATTGGTGTGCTTTCCTGGCCATAGCTTCGATGTGACTGGTCCAGGCCAAATTGTTGTTGCTATTTATTCCTAGGTACTTAACGCTTACAGCCATCTCTACTTCGGCACCATCAATGTAGACTGGGATGTGTGTACTGTTTCGCTTCCTGAAGTCAATCACTATCTCCTTTGTCTTGTTGACATTGAGAGAGAGGTTGTTGTCGTGGCACCAAGTTACAAGCTTCTCAATCACCTTTCTGTACTCTGTCTCGTCGTTATTCGATGGTGGTGTATTGGCAAACTTGATGTTAATCAATTGAGAAAATCAAACTTGATTTAAATTAAGGTCAATAACATTTGATCAGAACATGTATTCTTTCCATGGATGCTGACTGACCTGCTGAGTATTTCCATTTTTATTACCAAATTTATTGTGCTCGGTCTTGGTTGGAGGGAAAAGCACATTATCTGGTGCTAGACACCAGATACCTAGAGACATCAGAGATTTGAGAAAGATAGAGAAGGATAGACCTAGGTAGCAAGCAACAACATGTCTTCCAATAATATGTTGCTGAGGGACAGAATATAGATGAAAAACACAAGGGGACCAAGAATGGATTATTGTGAAGTGTAACGGACCGCAGGTAGACCCAAATGCAGCACACGGAACCAAGGAATTTGTTTTAGAATGAGCTTTATTTCTACCTGCTCGTGGTCGGGGACGGAAGACTGAGGCGTTCACCAGGGCTACGACGAGGCATGAAGGTCGGGAGCAGGCAGGGTCGGCAACGGGAAATCAGTCCAAGAGAGAATGCTGGCGAGTCTTGCATGAGGGCTAAGAACAATCTGGCAAAGAGTGTGAGTGCAGGAAGGGTTTATATGCTGGCTTGATTGGTGATCTGGAGCAGGTGAGTGAACAGGTGAGGGGAGTTGGCTTAACATGGTGGGCTTGGCTGGCAGGTGAGTGAACAGGACAGACTGTGACAGTGAAGATTGTAAACGAGAGATTGAGAAAAAAACTGTGATAGAATTTCCAACCCAGATGAGATTGTCCCGAGTGTTTCTTAATGTAAAGGCACGACAGAGAAGTTCTTGGTAGGATCCATGCATTCTGAAAGTCTGGGCTAATGGTCTCCAATGGCCTTTTCTTGCATTCCATGGTGAGAAAAAGGAGTCCATGACATTGCAGGAATGCTGGTTTACAGAATCAATGCTAGAGATTGACATGTGGCTGCAGATCTTCACGTTTTGAGCTGAGCTGAATTGTTTATGCTAACATATGCAGTCAGGTGCTATCCCATTCTACAGGAGTTAGGGAATGGTAACTCTGTAAGATGATTTAGCTCTTGCCTCAGCTGGGGACATTGTCACTTCCAATAACTCACTCACCACCCTGGGCAGCATCTGTTAACTTAGCACAGGACAGCAAGCAAATATGCCAACTTCCTGGCTTCAATACTCAGTACCATTGTACATGAGTCAGCAGGGGAGCAGTAAGACTTTGTTTTGTTACTTGAATAAAAAGCAACACACATCTTGGAAATTCTGACCCCAGTTTACTGCTTTGTGATTGTATCACAAAAAAACAGTTCCTCACCATTCTTCACACCTTCACTCCATTTTTGTTTGTTTGTTTCCACCTTAACATGCAAAGTTTGAAGACTGCTTACATACATGGTTTTATCTGGTGTCTCTGCTATCTGAGACCCTTGGTTCAATACTATATATATCTCAATGATGCACATGCGAGAAAAACATTTGGAATCAAATTCGCTGCACTTTGCATCAGCACTTGGTGCTGTGCAGACACAACTCCTGTCTGTCCTTTCAGCACAATCTCTGCAGTTTATCCCATGAAGACCATTTAGCAAACTCGGAGGTGAGCCTGCAACCAGCAGCCAGATATCCCAGCAGATTTTTAAAAGGTAAGTCACCACAAACATCTCCATATTATAAGATAATGTTGGATAGTCTTGGCAGTGGTTGTATCTCCCTGGATTTGGAAAAGGAGTTCAGAGCTTTACATGGTTGACCTAATATAAGGGTAACTGTTCTCTTTCAATATCTTTGTCATATAAATGTTTGAAAATAGGAATAAGATTGAACATTTTATTTACCCTCTTGCATGCATTCCTTGTTGTGGATTCAGTATGTACTCAATATGTCAAGATCAAAACATTTGTGTTTCTTAAGTCACTAATTTTGGAGTACTTAATGAGAATCAGTCAAAATGTGAATGCTTTTGGCAGTAGTCAGTGCGCACCGTTAGAAATGTTCCCCTGGGTGTAAATGTCATTGCCAATGCGTGTGGTTTCTTTTCTTCATCCTTCAGTGGCAAGAAAGGACAGACTCCATCGACCATGCCGTTAGC